>NW_004444194.1:1726594-1813136 GCF_000243295.1 Trichechus manatus latirostris
CCCCCCGCCATCTGGGTGTGCGGCCCTCTTACCTGAGACTGCTGTGGGATGTTCAGAAAGTTGCCGTCCCGGGGTCCGATGCTGACAAACCGGTTGGCAGAGGAGGCGCCTGTCGCTGCGAATGCTGTGGGGAGCGGGGGAGAGAGGGAGAGACCCGTCAGGCCTTGGGGGCCCCTGGACACTGCCCTTCGGGGCTGCTAGGAGAGGGAGAGACAGGGTTAGAGTGTGCTGGCCACATCTAAGCTGGGGCAGGACGGGGCCAGGAGGGGCAGCTGTGCTGGAGGCCACTCCAAGCCTGCCCTCCCCACCCTGAGCCAATCACCCCCACGCAGGAGGGACCCCTGATCCCCCTGGCCAGGAACACATACTGCCCCTGGCACTGGCAGCCACAGCCATTCCTCCTCTTTTTGGCCCGAGGTGAGGGAGATCCTGGAGGCTGGAGCTGAGAAGTCCCTCAGGCCAGTTCTTTCCCCTTAATGAGGTACTGGGCAGGGGTGGGGACAACCCTCTCTTAAAGAGCCCTCAGTGGGTGCCCTGGCTTTCTCACTGGTCCCCCTCAGGTCTTGAGGAGAGGGAGTTGGGGGAGGGCAAGAACTCTGGTGGCCTGGCCCCATTCTGTTTGGGGAAGGCGGTCTAGGTCTGGGTCTGATCAAGTCCCGGTTCACCTCTCCAAACCAGGAGGCCCGCCTCCTTGCTCTGCCCAGTGCTGCTCCGCTTACCACCCTGTGCAACCTGAGGGCTGGGCAGGTGTCTGGGGAACCCCAAAAGGGCCCAAACAAAAGCTGAGCCAGGCAGGATGGGGTCAGAGGGGCCTCAGAGCTGGCTGCCTGGCTTGGGCCCAGGGATGGCAGGCTCATCCTCCTCTGAGAGGTGAGTCAGGCCAAACGGTCCTGTGGTCCCCAGCCTGAAACAGGTGGAGGTGGCCAGAGGGCCTGGCAGGGCCCGACAGCCTGGAGTCAGCTGTCCTGGGGCCCGAGGAGGCAAATGGACAAACACCCCTGAGCTCTTCCAGGGTTTCTTATGCACTCAGAGGGGAATAAGGAGTGTCACAGGCTGCCTGGGGGCCCAGCTAGCCCCCAGCCCCATCTCAGGGACCACGTGCTGGAACCAGACTGTCCATCTCTCTCCAGGAGCCCCCAGCCCACTGCCCCGCACCTGCCCACCTCCAATGCCCGTGACCTTGTGTCATGGAGGATGCGGGTGGGAGGATGGCATGAAGAGGATGAAGAAGGGAAAAGAACGCAAACCATGAGCGAAAGGAGAGACAGATGACGAGAGAAGAGGTGACATGGCTGCCCTCCCGGTGCTGCCCCTCCTAGCCTTTGGCCTGCAGGCCACCAGAGGACCTGAGCACTGCCCACCCATCCCACAGTCAGCATGACGCCCACCCGCCTTCTCTCCTGTTCCTCACGTCGGGTCTACCTTGGGCCGCTCAACTGAGATCTGTCTCTTCCCTTTGTCAAAATTTGTCATTAGTTTAAAAAAGAGAGAGAGAAGTGAAGCAGAGGCCCCAGCCCTCCCTGGTCCTTGGAGCATCCAACCTGGGGAAGGAGCTGCGGGGAGGGGAGAAAAAAAGAGCAACAACGAGAAAGAAACCCAACATGAGCCTGGTGACGAGGGCTGCCTGCTGCACCTTGCAAGGCCAAGGGAATGGAAGGGGAAGGGCAAGGCAAGAAAGGATGGTGGTGACGTCGCCTTGTGGTAACATTTAACCTTCTTGGTGTAGGGGAACAACGGAACGACAGAAAATAAAAAACAAAAACACAAAAAGACAGCAATCACGCATGGAAATGGCATGGCTTTGCCTCCCCACCCTCCACCCTGCCAGCACCCTGTCGCCGCGCCCCGCTGTGCTCTCCCTCCCGCCCCCCGGAAGGGGCCTGGGCAAGGGGCCCTGCTGGGAGCAGCGGGCCGGGGGCTCGAAGGGGCCGGCTGGTGCGACTGAGGCCCAGTGTGACCGGGGCTGGGGGGGCTCGGCTCTGCTCTTGTCCGGGAGATTCGGTGGTGCTCTAGGGGGGGGCCTTGGCAGTGAGGGGGGTGTTTCCTTTTGCAGTGGAGACGGATGGGCCGGGGACGCTGGGCGTTGTGGTTTGGTTTCATCGTCCACTTACAAGGTGATGGAGGAGTCAAGGCGGCGCCGTCTGGGGCAGTGCTGGTGGATTTGGAATCAGGCATAGGAAGGGGCACAGGTCTGGCCACTGGAGGCGGCGGTGGTAGCAAAAATGACCCCGGGACTTTGCCCTGGCCGCTACCGTTGGGCTGCGAACAACATAAATAGAGTGACGCATGAAGGCACATCACACACAGACACACGCTCCCCTGCGGGCCGGGCAGCAGCGGCCGGCCCCTTGGGAGGGCTCCCTCGCACGCCAGCTCGCTCCTGAGAGCGGGCGCTCCCTGTGGAAGGTGCAGAATTTGGCTCCTCTCATCCAGGGCACAGGATGGGTGAGGGTTTAAGGCCTCTCTTTGGTGTCTCGGGTGTTTCTCTCTCTCTTTTTTTTTTTTTTTGGATCCTCTTTTGAAGTTGTGGGAGGGAAGAAAGGGGATGTCCGACGGGTGGTTTATTATTTCTTAGGGAAAATGTTTTAGGTACAAAAATGTGCCACCTAGCAATACGTGAAGCTGCACCTAGAAGTTCTTGATGACCTTCTCCTGTGGCAGGCAGGGTCAGCCAGCCAGTCCCCAGGCCCCCCACCCCGAAACACACACTGTGCCTCCCTCCTGTGGGCCCTTGGACTGGGGCTGGCTGACCCAAGTGAGGCCCACAGGCCCGCCAATTCTACCCCCAGGTCATGGCCTCAGGGAGGCCACCAAGCATCTGGGGGGCTTGCCTCTCGGCTAGGGCGGCCTGTGTCCTCACTGCCTGCGGACAGCAGTGTTCTGGCCTATTCTTGAAAGAACGGCACAGGAAGAAAATCCATCGCTGCCAGCTCCGTTCCTGTGAAGCTCTTCCAGCGGCACTCCCCTGTACAACACCCGCAGAAAGCCAAGGACATTTGGTCGTCAGTGTCCACTCCTTGTTCTTTGTGCTCTTTTGTGCCTCAAACTCGAGTTTTCCCCTTCAGGTCCCGTGGCCTTGTGTGCACCAGCCTTCAGGCTTCAGGGAGAGGAAGAGGCTTCCCTGCCTCTTGCAGGCAGTTTCCTTGGAGAGACCTCCCTGGAGCTCTGGGCACATACCTCCCGCTGCTCCAGACGCACGCCCTCGACAGCCTCTGCAGCCAAGCTCAGGGAGGCCCAGCCTGTGTGCTTCACCCTGAATTCTAAGCCGGCTCTTCTCCCACAGAGCAACGCTCTCCCGTCCCAGCGCCCAGCTGGGACGCTGCGGGGTTGTCGTCTATCAGTGGGCAAACGCCAGAGATTCCACCTCCTGGGTGTCTCCCAGGTGACCCTGTCTCTCTGTCCTCAGTGATTTCGCCTGTACTCTGACAAGGAGACTTCCAGTGGGCAACTGGCTCTGTGCCAGGCATTTCATTGACATTATGACTTGCCCCCCAACCATCCTATAAGGCAGTGGTTCTCAACTGGGGGTGATTCTGCTCCCGGGGGACATTGGCAATGTCTGGAAAGTTCTGGGTATTGCACAGGTCAGCCCTTACCACAGAGAACGAACCAGTCCACACGCTAACAGTGCTGGGGTTGACAAAGGCGGCTGTAAGAGAAGCTCCACTCTCTCCATCTCACAAACGAGAAATGGAGGCTCTGAGCAGGAAAGTGGTTTATCCAAAGTCACTGGCTACCACCGGGAAGCTGGGAATTCACAGTCATGTCTACCTGACTCCAGAGCTCCTAAGCATCCTTTCCAGGGGCTGAGCAACCCTCTTCCCCATATCCAAGTTAGCTCAGGGTTCTCTCTTCCTCTGAAATCTCCCACAGCTCTGACTACATCCGACATAAAATACAAGCTCACCAGTAGGACGATCCAAGGCCCCGATCGTGGAGCCTGGTGGGGTCTTCCACCACCCATACCTTTCCCCCCAGGTACTGCCTACTCCAAATCAGCTGGTGGTTTCCAGAACACAGCCTGACATGTCCAGCCTCCACACTTTTGCTCACTGTAGAACCCTCTATCTGGGAGACCCTTTCTCATACCCTTCAAGGCCTGCTCAGGAAAGACGATCCCCTCCTTGGGAGCCATCCAAACTCCCTGAATCTCAATTGCTCTCTCTCTGCCTGGGGCCATCTGGTTATCCCCCCGCCCCCGCCAAGATGGCAGGACATTACCTCTGTGTGACCCATGCCTCCCTGAGGGCAGCAGGCAGTGATGTGACTTGAACTGAGAATCCAAGGACTCTGTGGCTAACCCACACAGGCTGTGCCCTTCCTCTGACTCTCTGAGATAGCTTTGGGCCCCAAGATCCTTCACTCCCAATGACCAGCAACTAGGTCTGAAGGTCTGACTAACTGTCCCTCTAAAGGGTTCCTGCCCACTCAGGGTGACAACTCTAAGAAGTCTCTGACAGGAACAATCCATGGCTACTGGTCCCCATCTATGTCCTGGCTGGAGTCCCATTGTGCCTTCGGTTGGCTCTCTGGCTTCCAGAAGGCAGGGGTTTCCAGCTCTGCAGGTGAACACTGAGCTATGATCAGCGGCCACTCTCCCTAATTTCCACAGCCTGGCTTGTTGCGATTGTTTTCTTCCGCTGGGGTGGGAGCTGGGACAGTTACAACAGATCACAGCCTCACTAGTTCTTAGGGCCTTCCTGAGATCAGCTCCTGCGGGGCTGGAGCCCAGGAACATTCCAGACAGGCCCCGCCACAACAGGGTGGCCTCTGCTTCCTTCTTACTGAGTCGGCTTCCCCAGGAGTATCTAAATTGCTAATCCTGCTGATAACACTAATCCTGGCCCAATACAGCCGGACACGGAAACCCACGGACTTACAAAATTCAGTTTTTGAAAGTAATTTCCAACCAGCCTATCTGTAGACTAGGATATGCCTCAGCTCTGGCTGAAGTACAAATCAGGGTTTAAAAAATCTCAGTCTTGCGACTTTGCGGTGCCTGAAACCTTGTAAGTTAAGAGCCAGAAGGAACCTAGCAGGCCTGGTTGCTCCATCAGTGGTCAGAGTTGAGCTCGAGCCCAGGCTCTCCTATGGGGCCCTGCAGCATCTCCGTCGCATTTACTTAGCGGTGTCTTCTCTCTGCCTGAAATACAGCTAATCAGGCACTCTCCTTCCGCCCTCTGCATCACCTCCGAGTGGTGGCTCCATCTGGCTTCAGCCTTTGCTGATTTGGTTCTTCTAAATCAGACGAGTTAACCTGGGGTCCAAGGACGAGCTACAGGAGCGTCTGCGAACCCTCGAAATTGTCCGTAAAATTTTTGTATGCATATATTTTCCTGGCAGGATGATATGAACTTCAGCTTCTCAAGGAGGTTAGGGATTCTCCTCTCGGCTCTAGATCAGTGGTTTTCAAAGTGGGGTCCCCTGACCAGCAATAGCATCAGCATCACCTGGGAACTTGTTAGAAATGCAGATTCTCAGTCCCACCGCAGACCTATTGAATCAGAGCTCTCCAGGTGAGGCCCAGCCACCTCCAGGCGACTGACTCTCGTGCACAGCAAGTCCGAGAGCCACACGTGGTTGTGGAGCAAGTACAGGCTGGCACTACCCCTCCCTGCAGTGAGTCACCTACAGAGCCCCAAGCCTTTGGCTCTCTCTGCATAGCATGGTGCTGCCTCTAACACCATGGTGCAGTCTCTAGCATCTCTCAGAAGCTAGGGTGGGCCCCATCGAGCAGGCTCCCTACCAACCACTCTTCTTATATCTTTGGTACAACAAGCACAAGACAAAACACAACTCACCCCAGCTGGGTTACGCTCTCTGCTTAACCAGGGGGGGCTATTTGCAGCTCTGTCTGCCGCATTTTGTCCACAGTCTACTCGCAACAAAAGCATGCCTCAAGAAGAGAACCTTCCAGGCAGAACAGCACCCTCGATACCAAACAGTCAAGGGAGAGGCCAGGCCCCAGCCCTCAGGATGGCCAGGGGGACTGCTGACCCACTCTCTCTTGGGTCCTGTGGGTTAGGTTTGGCTCCTTAGGTTAAACTGGTCCTGAGGTAAGCCTCATTTTGTTTCCAAACCCCAGGCGCCTCTGGAGGTGAGAAGGCAGGCAAGGCGGTGTTCCTGGCCTCTCTGATCTTGGGAAGCCAAACTCCAAACCCCAGGCCCCTTGGGGGCTGGGAGATAGGCTGGTGGCAGCTGTAAGGGGCATGTCCATTCTTCCCTCCATACCCTTGAAAGTGGATGGAGTTTGTCCAGAGAGGTGGGAAAGGCTAAGTGTGTGCTAAGGAGCTGCAGAGTCAGCAAGAGATACATACCCTCACGGGCAAAGGGGACAGGAGACAAGGAAAGCAGAAGGAGAGCGAGCAGAGGGACGGAAGAGGAATGGTTTCCATTCTGAACAGCGAGAGCAGGGAGGGTGAGACACGGCCTGGGAGTTACACGAACATGCTCTCCCTGCCAGGCCCCGCCCCAAATCCATTAGCCAGCACTCAGCAAATGCCCACTCCAGGCACAGCATGCCCAGGCATCACTGGGGAGGCAGCCCGCTGTGGGCGCTGAGTGGGCTTCCAGAGCACCTTTCCCAGCCAGGGCCCTCTGAGCATCCTCCCCTGGCCTCTCATGGAGGCTTCTAAACTGGAACGGCTGGACTGGAGAAGAGATGGGGCTTCTCAAAGGGCAGCCTACTGCCCGGGCTCCAGAACCTTCCCAGAGGTCTAGAGACCACTGTGTTCCAACTCAAGTGGTCCCCTAGGGGGCTTGGCTCTTAGAAGACTGAATGAGGACCGCTGTCCCACAGAAGGGTCATCTCTGGCCCACTAACTTCTGGGATCATTCCTTTGGTTTGAGTGGTCCCGCATTTCTGCTCATCAGTGACCGGGGCCTGAGGGCCCACTGATGGAGAAGGGCACTGGGGCCACGGAAGGCCACAGCGAGCCTGCCACCCAGGTAGCGGCCCTCTCCCAGGAGAAGAACGGTTTCCAACGCTCCAGAACCCTAACTGACCTAAGGTTTGGTGACACTTGTAAAGAGTCAGGCCACCAGGAGCCCCTGTAATGGCCCCCATGGGATGTGGCCTTCCTTCTAAAAAGGTGGTTCTCACCTGAGTACGATCTCACCCCCCAGGGCACATTCAGCGATGTCTGGGGGTCTCCTTGATTATCACGGCTTCAGGGAGGTAGTGCTGGCATCTGGGGGGTCGGGGCCAGGGATGCTGCTAAACATCCTACAGTATACCAGACTGCCTTCCCACAGCAAAGAACGATCAGGCCCCAAATATCAATACTGCCGTGGCTGGGAATCTCTGGTCTAGAACCCACCAAATCTTTAGATCCCTGAGGTTCGATAGGGGTGTTGACAGGTAGGAGCCGAGCACTGGGTTGGACAGATCACAAGTTCACTCCCGCTGGGGGAATGGAAATCGTAGGGAGGACAAGGAGCCCCAGTTAACATAGGCCCAGCCACTCCCCTTGCCTCTCTGGACCATAACGGCCAGGTCCTGATCTGTAAGTGGACCCCCACCCTCAGGGAACCAGAAAATTGAGGCATTCAGCACTACCAGCTCCCTGCTGCTCCAGCCCCAGGGGCCTCCCGGCTTTCTGGTCCTCTCCCTGTGAGCCCCAAGACAGACAGACAGACACAGAAATGAGACTGTAGCGGGGCTCCTGGGCCCTCTGGACTCACCTGTCCGGTGGCCTGGCCCGAGCCGTCCGAGCACACAAACTGTACAAACTCCTTCAGCGAGTCCTGTCCGTGGTGGTGGTGGTAGCGGATGGTCGGGTGCGTGAAGTACGGGCTCGACTGCTGGATGATGGATGTCGAGGGGAAGTGCAGCGCTGACGCTGTGGCCCGGGGGCTCCCTGCATGCACGTGGGGGAGACAAGGGCGTCAGGGACGAGAGGGCGGCTAGTGGGGGCCATAAGAGGAGGGGAAAGTACTGGTGAGAGGAAAGAAAAGCCAGAGGAAAAGAGTAGGAGCAGGACTTGGGTGAGGTGAGTGAGGCATTGCCTCGGGCCCAAAATTAAGGCAGCACCAAAAAACTTTGCCATCAAGACAAATAATATTTTAATGAAATATTGAAAAAAAAAATAAAATCAGTAAATTATGGCCCATGGGCTAGCCTCCTGTTTTGGTAAACAAAGTCTGAATGAAACCAGGGCCAGTATTAGGGTGAGGCGGGCGAGGCAGGATCATGCAAGTGCGGGGTCAGATCCTGTCTTTTCTTTTAATCTTGGCATTCGTTCGTCATATTTTTTGCTTTTTTAAAATACTGCACTAAAATAATTATTTATCTTGATGACTGAGTTTTCAGTGTCCCCTTAAACTCTGCACCTGAGACAAGTGCTGAGCTCATCTCCTGGGGTCCAGGCCCTGGGTGGGAGCCTGGGTGAGGGCTGAGAGAAAGCAGACGGCTTTGTGGAACGATGGACAAAGACACAGCCCCACACCAGCGGAGAATAGGATGGGCACCCGCAATGCACACACTCGTCTCCACACACAGAGGCAAATACCTGGCCGCCACCGTCATTCTCGTGTGCTCAGTCCCATGGCCCTCGCACACACGATTCCCACCCCTGCGCAGGCCCCAGCTCTTCCCTGCTGCTGTGAGCCCCTTGCTACCCGTCTGTTTCCAATCAGCTTGCTCTTGCTCTCAGTTTCATTAGGGGCTGAGGAAACTTGGCTTCTCTCTGGAGTTCATAAAAGCTGAGCAGAGCTGGCTTGCGCCCTCCTGCTGCCTGCGAGCCCGGGCTCCCACCCCGACTGTGCGTCTACTGCGCTCTGCCCAGCGCTGCTGGCCTCTGGGCTCCCAGCCAGGAGACCTCGAGGAGGAAGCTGGGAGAGTAAACCTGCCGTTCCTGATGTCCCACAGAAGGGCCCGGGAGACTGCCGGCCAACATAGGGATGTGTCCAAGAAAGTTAAGACTCTTTCTGCCAGGTGGGTGCTGAGGGAGTGCAGAAGAGAGTGAGGGAGTGATGGAGGTTGAGGACTCAGCTCTCCCAACTTCCTGCCTGACTCCACCCCTCAGGAACAGCTAGATCTGAAGCCGGAGAGCGGCCAGCAGGCCAACTGTGCAGGGCTCCTTCCCCTGGAGAGCAGCCGGGGAGCACCCTGTTTCCTAGCCCTTTATTTCCAGAGAAGGAAAAGGAGGCCCAGAGAAGCAAGCTGGCTTGCCCAGGACGGGAGCCGGACCCCAAGCTCCTGGGTGAGTGTTCCTTTCAATCTCTGCCCACATGCCAACCTGGGTTAATGCTGGGAAACCAGACCCTGGGCTCAGCCAGGAGCTGGGAGAAAAGAGCTGAGAAGAGGGCAGAGGGGACACCGGTGCTCGCCCCCAACAGCCAGTGAGAGGAAAGGAGACTGGGCAGCAGCGGCCTGAGGCCTCTGTGGTTGGAGGGCAGGTTGGAGAAGGCCTCGGGATGATCCTGTGCCATACGTGGCCCACACACTCGTAGGCAGGCACACAATATGCATGCACGCGGCAGACGAGAGGGAGAAGCAGGTGAGAGAGTGCTCGGGGACACGGTGAGAAGGCCCAGGGGACAGGCCTGGTTCAGAGGAGGTGCTGCTGGTGGAGGGAGGGTCTGTGCCCATGTCTACCCACTGCCGTACTGCACGGCCCACTCAGAAAGCTTGGGCCTGTCACTCTGGGATCGCTCCTCCGTGCTCTGCCACCTGCCGCCCCACTGCCCCCCTTGGCGCCCCCCGTTTCTCACCTGGTCTGACTCCAGCAAGCACAGGCAGCGGGTGGTGGGTGAAAGCCATGCGCGGGGAGCTGCTCTGGGAGGAGAGGGCACTGCAGAAGTCCAGCTTTCCTGACTTCTTTAGAGAAGCCGGGCCTGGGGGGGAGGAAGCAGCAACACAGGGCAGGTTTAGCTGGGCCGGGCAGGAGCAGGGGAAGGCGGAAGCCAGCAGTCTGCTTCTTCTTTCCTCAACCCTCCCGTGCGCCCTCCCTGCCATGCTCTCCACTTCTGAGGCCAGTCTGGGGAGAGGAGCATGAGGTCCCTGGGTTCCAGTGGGGCAGCATGCACTGGGCAGGGGCTGGCCCCTGACAAGCAGATATCAAGCTCAGCGGGGCCTCGGAATGCAGGGGCGGTGGGTAGTGAGGAAGGAGGGAGGAGGTAAGCCTGGGAGGGGCCGGGGTCTGCTCCAGGGTGTCCTGGACTCTGGTGGGGAGGAGCCAGGGCTCCTTGCCCGGCCCTCAGCTTCTCCCAGGGGCAGCACTGGGCAGGAAGCACAGCCACCGGTCTCAGGCCAATCACAGGGAAGACACAGCATCTGCCCCATGGAGGCGAAGGCAGGGATGCGGATGGAGGGCCTGGGGAGTCCTCCGGCTGCTGGGGCCTGGGCACTGGGTGCAAACCTGCACCAGAAGGACTTTTTTGGCCAAAGGGCTCCAGGCTAGGATGCTGTAGGATGAGTCGTTTCTGGGCTTTGCTCTGTTCCTGGTGCCAGAGGTAGTAGCATGCACCAGGAAAGGGAGGAGGCACGGAGAATACCCCACCGGAGCTCTGCCTCTAGGAGCCTGATGTCACCAACCCAGGTCATCTCTGTGCCCAGCAGGACAAAGCAGAGCCCTGGGCTGCTTCTGGGCAGCTACGCTCCCCTGGGCAGGCAGAGCCGCTCTCGCTGGCTGCTGCCCTGGCCTCAGGCTGGGAGGGGTCAGGTGCGGTGGGGGCAAATCTCTAGAGCTACCATCTTTAAGGGGCAAACCGAATCAGTTTTGGTGGGGGCTGGGGGGGTTTCAGAACAAGAAATAAGAACCATTTTAACTGTGGAGGGAAGAGGAAGGGGAGGGAGAACTCTCAGCCGCCAGCAGAGGTGTTATCTGGCGGCAGCTGTGTGCCACCTGATAGCTGGCATGGTGGGGAAGGGGGGCTCCCCACCAGCTGTGCACAGCTGTCCCCGCTGCCACACAGTGCCTCCCCAGCTGTTGCCCGTCCTGCAGCTGGGCTGCTAAATTGGCGATCTGTTGGCAGCACAGGGAAACAACATGGGGGGAGGGGAAGGGGTGACAGAGGAAAAGAGGGGAAAGTGAGGGAGCTGGGGTGTGGCAGGAGGACACTGGGGGGCATGACAGGGCTGCTGGAAGAAGGAGCAATGGCGGGCGGGAGAGCAGACAGCTGAGAAAGGAGAGAGCACAGGCTGGGGAGAGGAGGGCTCCTCGGGAACTAGGTCTGGGAAGAGAAGGGCCTGGGGGGGCACCCCAGGAGTCAGCTGAAGACATGGCCCTTGAGACCCTCTCTGGTGCAGCTCTTCCAGAAGGCGTCACTGACTGAGGCCCTGGCTGGGGACCTGGGACTCAGCCCCAGAGTCTTCAGGGCCTTCTCAATCCCTTCTTTCTCTGGCCTCCAGGCTCCCCATGGAAGCATCTGGGCTGTGGCTGGCCCAGGTCCCAGCCTGCCGAGAGGAGACCCTGGG
Organism: Trichechus manatus latirostris; assembly: GCF_000243295.1. Lineage (NCBI taxonomy): Eukaryota > Metazoa > Chordata > Mammalia > Sirenia > Trichechidae > Trichechus > Trichechus manatus. The sequence continues at coordinate 1,738,014 of NW_004444194.1, forward strand.
AGTTGGACACCAAAGTCTTGCAGAGGCAAGCCTCCTCTGGTGGTCTAGAGGCCCTTCCCTCAGTCCCAGGCCAGGGCCGAGCCCCCCTTGCCTCCTTCCAGGAGCCCAGAGCCTGTGTTCAGGGGGCAGCAGGACAGCAGCAAGCGCCACCCCTCCCTTCCGCCTTGCTTCTCCGCCAGCCCTGGCCTGCTGCCTATCCACCTCCCCTTTCCAGTTGAGGGCACATCTGGATGACATCAGACATAGCAACATCAGGTCCGACCCTCATCCACCTGCATCAGAGAACCAAGCCTCTGTCCACAGGCCTCATCAGCCCTGTCAGAGCAGATCTGCGCTGTGCATGCCCACACACTCTGGGGCTGTACTCTCAGATCCCAGCACCCACGTCATAAGGACACATACAAGCTGCAGCACCCCCCCCCCGCCCCATGTGCATGCATGCGCACACACACACAGGTGTGCGCCCACTCTATTCCACCTGGGCTCTCCCAGTGGGCTCACTCGCTCAGTCAAAGACTGGAGGCAAGGTGGGTGGGCTTGACAGAAAGGGGGTGATTAAAGGGGATTGAGAAGGACTGAGCTGGCTTCCTATAGATTCTCCCCCTCAGAACCTTCTCCCTTCCCTAGCTTCTCTGCCTGGTCTAAAAAAGCTTCTGCTCATTCTCTAATAGTCTCTGATCCTTTATGTGAAGCTGGGTCCTTTAGACCAGCATTTTTGACCTGGGACAATTCTGCCCCTGGAATGTCTGGGGGACATTTGGTAATGGCTGGAGACATTTTTGGTTGTCATACATGGGGTGGGGGTGCTACTGGCACCTACTGGCCATGGATGCTGTTAAACATCCTGCAGTACACAGGAGGGCCCCCCATGATCAAGAACATTCCAGCCCCAAATGTCAACAGTGCCCAGGTTGAGAAACTGATTTGAATCATGAAGACCACAAGGCTGGGGCTACCTCTCTAGAAAAATGCCAAGAGAAGGAGGCCAACGAGGCTCTGAAGAGGAAGGCGCCAGAGGATTGGATTGTGCCCCCAACAGTGGGGGAGCCAGTGAGAAGAGGGGACTTCTCATGTCCATACCTGCATCCACATCATTGGGCCACCCGCTGGACTGGCTACTGCCAGCTGCTGGGGAGCGGCCTGTCCCAGGATAGAACACGTCGTCGACAGGGCTCTCCATCTCGCTGTCATCAATGGACTTGGGGCGCTTGGTGGTGCTGGAAGGAGGAGGAGAGAAGGATCAGATGAGACAAGGCTGGGACAAGGCTCCAGGCAGTCATGTGGTGTTCGGACTGTGGCACTCAGTATGGATGGGCCCCCCAGTCTACAGCTCCCTGGAGGCGGAGGCTCCAAACCTGCTCTTCCTCCTCCAGCCCCATCTCAGTCTGTGATACCACTGTTTACTAAGCTCCCAAGTCAAAGAACTTAGGCAAAACCCTCAACTGCTTCCTCTCCCTTGCCCACTGTATCTCATGGCCCGAGGGCCAGGCCAGGGCGAGGCGAGCCAGGCACTCACCTGGCACACAATGTGTCAGGAGGCGGCACCACAAAACTCAGTCATCCAACAACATTTTAATACAATACTTTAAAAAATCAAAATAAATACCAAAAACGTCACAATGACCAAAATATCAAAATTTTCAATAAAGATGGTATTCAACCCTGCCTGCATGACTCACCCTGACCAGGATGGACTCTCCACTTCCCGGACATCTCTCAACTCCATCCTTCGCAATCTGCACCACCCACCTTAGGCCTCCTCAGCTCAGCCTGTCAGACGGCTTCCTAACTAGCCACCAGTCCCACCCACACCCCCTGCTGCTGGAGGGAGCTTTCTGGAACACACATCCATAGCATCCCTGCTTAGAACCTCTCAGGGATCCCCACTGCCCAAGGATGAAGTCTAAATGCCTTCTTCTGGCTTCCAAAACCCTCCAGGAGATGGCCCTGCCAGACTGAGGCTGCTCTCTTTCTGGAGTGTCCACCCCATGCCCGTACCAGTCCCTCATATGTCTTGGCTCAAATGCCACACCCCTGAGAGAGAAGCCCTCTTGGGCCCCCACTGGGAGGGGGGCTGCCTTGTTCGAGTTTGTGTCCCAGGCTGCAAGGTGACGTGGTACTGAACAGGAAGCTCAGCAGATGGCCGAGCACAGGGGCCAAGGGAGCCTCAGAGCTAGCACCCTCAATGAGGGTGACATTCTGAAGCACCCAGGTGGTACCTGGGACAGCCTGGGGTGGAGGTGGGAGGGCAAGGGGCTGGGCTCACCTGGTGGAAGGAGGGGAGGTGATGGACCGCCGCCCCAGGGTCACCTGGTTGATGTTGTAGTAGCTGGGGCTCTCCAGGTCCGCCAGCGAGAAGTTGGGCCCTGATGCTGTAGCAACAGGAGCTGGGGAAGAAGCGAGAGGGTGATGAGCCTAGAAGTCACTGGAGGCCCAATAGGGCCTGTTTCATTGCCACAAGCAGCTTCCTGGAAGCCCGGGTGGCAGACAGGCTGCCCAGACTGCTGAAGAAGCCTCCTCTTGACTGCGAGTCCTTGGGGAAGAGCCCTTTGGTTGGACTTATTTTCCTCCAAAGTAGTGGAAATTAGAGACCCCGCCTCTGACTGACTCAGCTCCACTCAGCACAGTGGCACAGGCAGAGAGTGTCCCAAGAAGCCCTGTCTGCCCCCAAGCCCCTAGAAGTCTCCATCAGCAGGGGGAGGTCTAAGTCCTACCCTCTCTCTACCCTGTCCCTGCTGAGCTCAGCCCTGGCCTGTCCCTGGCCCAGAAGGAAGAAGCCCACTTACTCTGTGATACTCTCACCAGCTCGGTCACGTTCCAGACCCCAGAAGTCACAAAACAGTCCTGGAAACTTAAGTGCCCTAAAGAGGGAAAAGGGGGAGTGAGTCGAGGCAAGGCTGTGGGGAGGGGCTGCCTGTCCTTTTCCCCCAAAGCTCTTCCTCCCTCCATTTCCCTCCCAGGCTGGCCCTTGCCCAACCTTCGGGTCTACACTGAAGTGGGGGCATATTTCAGGTGAGCCTCCTCCCCTCAGGGACGGCAGCTGAAGCTCAGGAGACAGTGGAGTGAAAGGGAAGGATGGGGGAGACCAAGCCAGTCAGGGGGCCGGGGTGGGGGAGGGGCAGAGGGGGGGTAGCCAGCGGGGGGCTGGAGGGCACTGACCGTTGGGCAGTGGTTTGATGTCCGCATCTCCTTGCTGGTTTGAACTATCTGATTGTCCGGATTCTGCAGGAGACACAAACGGGAGGACAGATCAAGACCAAATTTCACACAAAACGCAGCCATGCCAGGGGCTCTGTCCACCCAGGCTGGGCTAACACCTTCACCCTACCCCGAGCGAGGAGAGACCAGAAGAGGGGGAAGGGGAGACAGGCTCACACCTGGCACAGGTGTGCCCACCTTGCTTCACTGACATTTGGGCTGGACCATTCTCTGCTGTGGGGGGCCGTCCTGTGCACTACTGGATATGAAGCGGCATCCCTGGCCTCCACCCACTAGATGCCAGTAGCACTCCCAGTTGTGACAACCACCAATGTCTCCAGACATTGCCCAACGTGCCCTGGGGACAAAGTCAGCGTGGTTGAGCAGCATTGGCCTAGAGACAGGGCAAAGAGGACACCCAGGAGAAGCCGCCCTCAACGCCAGTGCCCATCTCTGCCCACAGCTGGGATGGACCCCAGGGCCCCCCAACCTCACATGCTCTAGCTCCCAGGGGAGCAGCCTCTTCCCTTAATTAACTCCATCCCTGTCGGCCCACCCCACCCCCAGTTCACCTCTGTGCTCACAGGCAGTGCCTGGCAACCCAGAGGGAGAGGTTTGCCCCTGACGCTGTCACCCATTCTGTGCCAGCCTGTCTGGGCTGTCTCATACCCCGGTGCCACAGCTGCTCAGAGGGAGCCCCGAGACAAGGGCCCATTGTGCAGTGGGAGCACACAGAGGGCTGCGGGCAGGGTGGAGCGTGCGTGTGAATATTTTGCTGAGCTTGGGAAAGCCCCCCGCCCCCACCCCCCATGCCCTCAGATCTTTGTGTGCCAGGGGCACAACGGGGACCTCCCGAATGCCTGCCTGGGCACGACAGCTGGCAAGAGGTTGGCAAAGAGGGGGGCCAAGGCAGGTTGTGGGGCAGGCATTTGTTGAAGAATCAGCTGCTCACAGGGGGACAACATGGCGGGTGGCATCGGAACACTGGTGCCCTGGTGTGGCTGGGGCTTCTCCCGATCTCGACCACCACCCACCTGCTGGCCCAGGAGTCCACTCTGCACTGGCCTCACAGCCAGGCCACTGGGAAATGACCAGCTGGGATCGAGGCCAGCCCAGGAGATGGGGCGGGGGATGCCGCTGCCACTCCAGGAGAGCGGGAAGGAGCTGGGCAGGCAGAATGGCAGCCCCCCACCCCACCCCAATTCTCAGAGCAAGGCCTGCCCGACTCAGGCTGGGGGCATCAGCCAAGTTCCTGGCTGCCTGCCTCTGTGTGACCAGTGGGCAAGGGCAGGCTGTCCCCAGAACAGTTTCAAACCCCTCTCCTTCATCCTTTACCTTGTTTGATTTTTGTTTAATTCCAAAAATAATAAGTGACAAATCAAAACAGCAGAGGTTTATAAGGAAAACGTTTACAGGACCCCTTGCCCTGTACGCTCTTCCATATCTCCCTTCTTACTCACCCCAGGGGTGGCTTTAGGGAAGGGGAGAGAGGACGCCACCCTGGGCCATCTCTTTGTTAGTGGCACTCTCTGCTTGGGAGCGAGCCCACAGGACAGCCTCCATGCTTCCTAGGAGAGCAACCTCTCCGTACCACAACCGTGGCGGTATGTCACTCTGTCACCTGGGTCCACTCCTGGCTCCCTGGGTCTGATTCAAGCTCCAGCCGATCTAGAGGGAGCAACCAAAGGGCTCAAGGCGACAGATGCTCACTCTTGGGCCTCCTTGAACCCAGGCCCGTGGCTGCTGCCTCCCAGGGCCCAGCTTCACTGTTCTACAGGGCACGGATTCAGGACTGGGTGTGCAGGCTCAGGGTCGCTGCTACCAACCCCCTCTGTTCCGGGACCAACTCAGTCCCCACCGAGCCCTCCACACCGGGGTCCATGGGCGGGAGAGAAGGAGGTCCTGGTGTCCACACCAGGGGCACAATCCCGGCCACCGCCATGGTCAGGGGGAGACAGAGCCACACGGCTGTGTGGTGCGCATGCGCACACTCAGCCCAAGGACAGAAAGACTAGAGAGAAGATGACAAAAAGATGGAGGTGGGCCAGCCACGAGGCAGAGACAAATGGGGGCTCCAGGAAGGTACGGCAAACAGAAAATCATTTTAAACCAAGAAACTGCCCCAAAATGTTATCCTGCTATTATTATTACCGGTGCAATATAAAGGGGAACGCTGGAGCCAGTTCCCGGGCGCGGGCGGTGCCGCTGCCACGCGCCTCCGAGCTCGGCCCGCTCGCTGCTGGCAGCCATTTTAAACCTTGGCAGCCATCTTATGGCTGGCGGCCCCAGCCAGGGCCCACAATGCCGCCACCGCCAGCCCCCAGCATGCTCAGCTCGGCCCCAGGACAAAAGGCAGACACACTAGAAATCTGGGCCCAGCCTCTGAGGCTCAAGAGCCAGCCCTGGTGGCAGGGGCAGCTGCGACCAGAGCCCCACTGTCTTGTTCAAGCCACATTCCAAGAGCGGAAGGGCAGGGAGGGCCGAGGCCCAAGGTTTGGGACACTACTGCTCTGCTCCAAGGCTGCTGAAGCCCCCATGGGCCATCCCCAGGCCCAGGGGCTCAATGAGTGAAGTAAGAGTATAACCTTGCCCAGACGTGGTGGCAGGCACCATGGGACAGTTTAAGGGACGTGATGGGTGGCAAGCCCTGGTTCACCTCCTCGTCTTGGGGATGTGCCTCGGACAGATAGGGGTAGGGGGCTGGCAGGCACCCAGGATAGCTGGTTGGAAAGGCAGGAAGCCCGCTTGCACCGGCTTTCTCACGCTGGGCTCTGTGCGGAGCCCTGCCCCAAGGTCCAGGCCTGCTCTAGAAAGCCCCCGGGTATCAGGAGCTCTGCCCCCGGCCACGGAGCATCCCGGCTTCGTGGGGGATGGCTGGTCCTCAGACCTCGACTCCCTTCCACATCAGGGCTTCCAGGGGAGGAGACCACCCCAGGATCCAGGATGGTGGCGCTGCGGAGAAAGGAGGAGCTGCTCCTTTATTCACCCTCCCCAGGCCCCATCCCAGGGCTGCTTGGCTTTTATCTGGCAGAATGAGGCTTATCAGAGCCACCAGCTGAACAAACACACAAATCCACAGTTAGTGAGAGAAAACACTCGGCCTGAACTCTTTATCTCCTGTTCACAGGCCCCGCACACTGCCCACTGCCAAGAGCACAGGAGGGAACTTGACTGCTGAACAGCTGGGGCGCTCTCGTGCCTTGCGGCTGAAGGTGCAGGGCCTTCTCAATGACTTGACTCAGCCTCTAGCTCTGTCTCCAGTGCTCTGTTCCGCTGTCACCCCCACCCCTTCCCCTCACCCCCAAGCCCCTGGGAGTCCCTGCCGGATGGGCATGCATGGATGAGAGGCCCTGCCCACGCAGGAGCCCCCCGAGTCGGCTTTCTCACCGGAGACAATGAACCAGCTGGTGGCCTGCGGGCAAGTGGAGGAGCAGGGACGGTACTGGCTGGTACAAGCGAGCAGGTGCCCCACTCCACTCTTTATTCCCTGCAGCCCAGGCCCGCAGCCCCTGAGGTCATCTCTCATATTCCTAGCCCTCTGGGCCTCGGGCGACTCTCCAGCTTGGTAACCAGAGCATCGGGCACCCTAATTGAGTTCACACACCCAGTTCAGAGCCTGACCCCTCCTTGTACCTCCCTTCAAAGACAAAGGCTCCTGTCACTTCCTGGAGAGACAGGAGAGGAGAGAGAGGGGCCAGGGGACATGGCTTCCACCCACTGGGCCCCAAAATTACTGAAGGCTTCCCCCATCCTCCACTGATGAGGACTGGAGGCCCCTCCATGCCAGAAGCTTCCTCCCCTTGACCCATCAAATGCAGCCACCTAAAAACTGAGTCCAGCCACTGTGTCCAGACTGATGTTCTGCCCAGGTAGGTGACCCTGCCCTGGGTCACATAGAGAGGGTCTCAGAGCCCATGGCTCATTCTCCATGCTGCCGGGAATCAGGCTGGTGTGTTGCTCACAAGCACATGGCTCTGCTGTCTGTCTGTCCTTCCCTTGGGACCTGGCTACTCACGCAATCCATGCATCCAAGGCAGAGGCCTCCCCTGCCAGTGGTGCTGTGGGGCTCTGGCCACTGCAGAGGCTTCTGGAAGGAAGGCCTGTGAAGGGGCAGGTGATAAATCTGGATTCTGTCTCAGCGAGGGCCGGAGCAGGCTCTGCAGAGCAAGGCTCTGAAATGAGATTTGGCTCCTGGTCCGGCTGCTCCCCCTTCATCTGCGCATGTCACCTGTCACTCCCCCACATTGAGTGGAGGTGTTGTGGAGCATCCAGACCAGGGCAGGGCCAGCTCGGCCCCTGCCTTACCCAGGTCCTCCTCATCCCCTGGAATAGGCCCCCCAAATCCTGCCTTCCCCAGCCCCACCAGCTCTAAATTTCATCTCATTCGGATTTCTGCCTGTCCCTCGGATTCTGATTCCTGGACTCATGCGCTCTGGCTTGGCTCCAGTCTGTCTCTCTGTCCTTCCCTCTCCTTCACTTTCCTCTCTCCAGCTCCTTTCCTCTCCCGATTCAGCCCATGTGAGGGCAGGCGGGCAGGCAGGCCGGCCTCTGTGTTTCCAACAGGACTTTGCCTTTTCAGCGGAGCCCTGGACGGGGAGGCTTCAGCTGCCAGGAGGAGCCTGGCATTGCACATAAACCCTGATTGACTGACGGCATGTTTTTAATATGTCTTTTTTCCCAGCCACAGACAGAAAGATATTTATGGTTCCTGCTAGGTGAGGGAGGAATTCCTGCCTGCTGCCGTGAACGCTCTGCCTCAGGGCAGCATGTACCTTGCTGTCTGGCCACCCCCACGGCCCCTCCTGCACCCACATGTGCACACCCAGGCAAGGCAGACACACGGGTGAGCACACGTGTGGAGATGCTACCACCACTTCTTGCTCTCTCACGGGGTGGAGTGAGACAGTGCACCTGGAGCCTCGTCTCCCTGCACGCAGTACACACAGCGCCAAGTACCCTGCCAGAGAAAAGCCCCAGATCTCGGGCCCCTTCCCAGACCCTTGGTTTGAGAAGCAAGTGCGGAGTGCTCTGGCTGAGGGTGTCTGGGTACCGGCGGCACCCAGTCCTTTGAAGGGCTGATGTGGTTCAGGGCACCCCCCCATGTCCCCCTTGTGCCCCTCCTCCCCGAACCCGGAGTGTCCCAGGAACGGGAAACCCAATCTCAAGGGGAGCCAGAGGCCCGGCCTGCAGCAATCAGGGCTGGAGAATGTAACTATTGTGCCTCATGAAACCCAAGTCCTAGAATCTGAGACACCCTAAGGAGGGGTGAGGTGAATGGATGGGGGGCAAAGAGGCGGGTCACGGAGGGGTTCTCCCCATCTCCACAAAAGGAGACACAGGGGACCCAGGAAGTCCTTGAGAAGGGAGGGCAGCTAGAGGGCACAGGAGGGTGAGCCTTGGCATGGGGCTTCCAAGATCTTCCTCTCTTCCCTCCAGCCCCCTCTCAACCTCTGGTCCTGCACAAGCAAGAGTGCTTACACATACACCCACAGCCCCCTCCCCACACCCTGTCATCCCTAGCTCCCACCTGACCAGGAAGCACAGCCCCTAAAGCCATGGGTGGGGGCGGGGACGAAGGTGGGGTGGGATAACAAAGTTGGGCCCACAGTGGGAGGACCAATTTGACCAGGCTGGCTCTGGGACATGCACCTCCCCAACAGCCACCTCTCTCCTGGCCTCATTCCCCCTCCAAGCATGGATCCAAGGAGGCTCGAGCCTTTGACTTGAGTCACCTTCTGGGAAAGGAGGAGGAAGAGGATGCAGCCGAGGGGACAAGGGATGGTGACAAGGCAGAGGCACACCACAGCACACTCTGGCCTAGACGCACCCTCACTGCCCCTGGTGGCCCAAGCCCAAGGAAGGCGCTCAGGGTGGGCAGGGTGGGCCAGCATCTTCACAGGACCCTCCACTCTGCCCAGACCCTGACCCCTGGAAGAACTGCTCTCTTCTCTTCTGCCCACGGCTGCTGTCTGGGGCTGAGGGCCTGGTCAGCATGGCGGGGCTCTCAGCCTGGTAGTGAGGCTGTAGGAAGGGAGAAGGAGGCCAGTCCGTCTGCTCATGTGGTGCCCAGGAGACCAGAGAGTGGGCTCCAACAGCTGGTCTCAGGCTTCGTCTGGAAGCCTTGGCCCCTAGACTGCACCCCTGTGAAGAAGGCTGTCCTCCTGCAGCCCTTGATGACCCTCCCGCATGTGGAGGTGGCCCCCTAGCCAGAGGATCTCACCCTCTTAACGAGAAAGGTGTCCCTAAATTCATGGTTTTCCTCAAAGAAAACAAGAGAGTCAGGAAAACTCCTGCTGCCCCTCGATCCCCAGCAGGCAGCCGTTAGGCCGCCTGCTGGGAGAACCTTCTTTAGCAGCCCCCAGGCGGCAGCACCACCCCAGCCCAAGAAGAACCCCTGCAGATGGTGCTTGAGAGTTGAGAGTGCAGCCTACTCAGGGAAGGGGCAGGAAGGCCGTCATTCCTCTCCAACGGATGACAGGCAGTGGCCAGCAAAGGAACCAAAACCGGAAAGAAGAAACCAGAAGAAGGGAGGAGCCCAGGTGCAGATCACCCAGCAGACAGAGGGAAAAAGCCAAGGCCCGGCAGCCTGGTCAGCCCTACTCCAAGCCCAGCCCAGCTCTAGGCAAGGGTGGCAGGCTGCCCAGCAGCAGTTCATAAATGAGACCCCCACCCACAGCAGCACCCGGAGATGCTGGCAGGATGGCTCTTGGCACCAGCTGCCTCCTCCAAAGACCAAGAAGAACTGCAGGCTCCCCTTGCTCTGTTCTTTGCAAGTGGCCCAGCGCTGACCCCCAGAGCCTCAGGCATAAATGCTCAAGGATGGTTTATGGAGTGAATGAGCCAGCCAGGGCTCAGCAGTGACCCTCTTCTGGATGTTCCAGAGGTGCTCAAGTGCTAGAAGCCACAGAGTTCCCACCAGAGAGATATTAAAGGCTTTGCAGTCTTGTGAGGCAGCCACTACTGAAGGAGGCAGAGGAAGGGACCTGTGGCAGAGGATGGGTGCCAGATCCTCTTCTTCCTCCACCCTGAGCCTGCCTTGGCCCATGCCCTCTGAAGGGGGGCCTCATGAGGGGCTCAACCACTGTGGAGACTCCACCCTGGGGTGGGCTGGCCTGGCCCCAGCACAGAGGGGGCAAATGAGACACAGCATGGAGGGAGGGAAAGTAGAGAGAAGGTGGGCAGCCAGCAACAATGAAAAGGGCTCTACTTGAGTTCCCATCCGCGTTCCAGCCCAGTGACTATGGCCAAGTTATAAGCTGTTGCCTGTCTGTAAGAGGAAGGTAACACCTGCCCCTCAGGGCTACCGGGTGAGAAGTAAAGGTGAAAGCATATAAAGTGCTTAGCTGGGGGCCTGGTTCACAGTAGGGGCTCCTCCTGGATTATGCTTCCCTTCATCTCCACTTGTTGAAATTCTACTCCTCCTTCGAGGTGCAGCCACTCACCCTCGGCTCCCTCCCCAGGAGCTTAAGCTCTTTGTTACATCATATACTGTGGCCTAGAGAATAGTTTTTGGTGGCCCACCCCAGAAGACAACCACGGCCTGTGGGCAGAGGGGATCCTCTGGGGCCTGGCCCATCATCATCTGCAAAGAGGAGAAAAGAGGTTTCTCTGCAAATAAAAGCAGAGTGAGATGCCTTCTACAGGCTGCATCCACCCCAGTGGAGGGCACAGTAACCAGTCTCGGGCCCACCTGTCTCAGGATGAGTCACCACGCTGCAGCAGGGTGGGGAGAAGCAGGGAAGGGGAGACCTTGCTCCTCCCTCTGAGTTCTGGAGGACATTGGACCCAAGGCCCTTCTCACCCCCATTCCCACCCAGTCCAGGGCTGCTCCTCCCTAGCCCTGGCGATACAGAGAGTTGAGGACACCAGGGGCTCAGCACTGCCCTACGGCTGCAGGCACGTCTCCTGGCAGTGCTGACCATGACACGACTCAGCTGGCAGCCAGAGCCAGCATTTCCAGGAGGGCCTGGGGCCAGAAGTCATACGACTACGGGGTCCAGGCAAGTGGCTTTCAGCCCCTGGAGCTTCCGTTCCCTCCCTAAACTGATGGATAGAAACTGAAAGTGGAGAATGCCCTCCCCAAAAGCCAAGACCAGGGGCACTGCAAAGGGGTACCCATTCATGGCAAGGGCCCTCCAGAGCTGCTCCTCTCACCCCCACCCAGCTTTCTCTATTTCCAGCTCTGCCCTTTCTGGCCCTTTGAGCTGCCCAGGCCAGGCCTGTCCAGACAACCGCCCTTGCCCCCAGCTGCTCTTGGGACTATTAATAGCCCCCCAACCCCCAATACACTTGCCCTTGGTCTAATTATTTATAAAGGGACAGAGTCCTCAGGGCGCTAATGCCAACCCAGGATAAGAAGGTGGAGGTTTTGGAGGCCCATGGCACATGCCTTGGGATAACCAAGAGTTTGGGGGTTGAGGGGGAGGAGGCAGTAAACCACAGAGCAAGAGAGGGACAAAAAGACAAAGCTAAAATTAAAAGACAGAGAGGCAAGATAGAGAGTAAGGGTCAAAGCAAAGAAAGAAGACTGTGCCAGAATCAGACAGGTAGACGGTTAAGAGAGGCAGGGAAAAGTGGGACAAAGCAAAGAGAGAATGAGAAAGCAAAGGAGGAAATGACTCCTTTAAGGAAAAAAAAAAAAAAAGTAGAGGGAAAACACTTTCCTAAAAATACCCAGGAGTGGCTTCTTGCACTCAACTGCCTGGGCTTCGTCCAGCTGCCAGCATCTGTCTGGCAGGTGCTCAGTAGGGTGAGAAGTAGGGGGGAGACCCTAGGACAAGGAGACCCAACTCCCCCCATCACCCCATCCCCTCAGAGGAAAGGGAGAGGACGAGAAGGAGGCCTGGAGAAGGAATAGCTGACCAAGGAAGGGGAGGTGGAAGAATTGGGTCCCTACAGAGGCAGGCCTCAGCCCTGGGCAGGGGAAGGTCCTCCTACCTAAAGACATGGAGCCGGGCAGGGCAGGGGACAGCAGGGCTGGGGGAGCAGCAGGCCCCTCACCCTCCTTTCGCTCCCTCTCTCCATCTCACCTTCAAGAGTCCTGCCCTCACTTGCTCCCCACTGTACCTTTTCTTTGGGAGAATCCATCCAGGAAACCTGGGGGTGGGGGAAGAGGAATCCAGTAGGATCCATCTACCTCCACTGGCTCCTTCGGGGAAGTGGGAGCCAGTGTGAAGCCACCTGCCTCTGGTCCTCAGGGTGGCCAAGCCCGGAGGGCTCTAAATTCCTCAGCCTCTACAAAACAGCACTGGCATCCAGGCTGTCGACCCTAAAGGTGGCTCATCCACTGACGGACTTGCCTTGTGGCGGGAAAGCTCAACTCCTGTTCATCAAAGAGCAGTAAGACACAAATGCATGCTATAATCAGGTGTCTAAAATGGTGCCCTAGTCTTGCTTGTAGGCTGGAACCCAAGTGCCCTTCCTTCCAAGTCTCACTAACACTGGGAGCCTCTGGCTGGGCCAGGACCGGCAGAGGGAGTGAGAGACTCCATCTCTGAACAGTATGAGAGTCTGCAGACCCCGCCCCTCAGACTGGGGAAGTCTGGCCAAGACCTTCCTAAAACCCTTCTTCCATCCATGGCTACAATGACCACCCACGGGGCCAGAAGCACCAGATAGCTGGCACCTCCGCCCTCCAGAGGAGAGAAAACCTTTCCTGCAGGCTCAGCCCTCAATACTCACACCCAGTGAATCAACCTGGAAACCACAGTACTGCCTAATCCTTCCACAAAGTCCAAGCAGGCCTGGGTGCAGCTGTGCCTCAGGACTGTGTACACACTGGCCTCCATGCCTGAGGCCAGGCTGACCAGGGAGGGAACCAGCTTCTCTTCCCACAGGGGAGGACAAGGGCGTACCCTCTCAGCCGACCTGCTCCTCTCCCACCCTGGAGGCCCCAAGACATGAGGAATTTGGATCTTTGACTCTAAAGGTCCCACTCAAGCCCTGAGAGCCTCAGGCAGGGGCTGAGTGGTTGGGGGCCCTCCTGAGGGGTGCAGATGGCACTGGGTGCTGGACAGAAGCCTCGGGTTCGAATCCTAGACCTGCCTCTCCTTTCCCTTCCTGTGCAATGCAATCAAGACCTGCCTCAAAGGGCACGGGGGACATGAGCGGGAGTTTTTACGGAGAATGAGATGGGACGGTTATATACATTGTAAAGCGCCACACATACACGAGGCATTGAGGAGGCAAGGGAAGTGGCTTTGGAGACGCTGCATTTCAGCGGCGCTGTGATCCTGAGGAGCAGTCAAGGGGCTCCTTCCAGAAGGCTGGACCATGCACACAGTACTTTCAGACTGGCAGCTAATAGGGGGCAACAGTCCAAGCCTGCTGAAGGGCAAATGACACCGAATCTCCAGGTGGGTGGGTGTCAAATTCCCACCTCAAAAGTCCTGAAGAACCAAAGGCGCTTTCAGGCCTCCGGGCTCAGCCTACACACTAGGAAGTGGCCGCTGCACTTCTGGATGCCATAGCTAGGTGGCGCAGTGAGTTAACGGTAGAACCTGCGGGCAGGCCGGCCTCAGGGCTCTAGGACATAGTGTTCTCTCCCCACACCCACAAGGCCTGAGCAGAGAGCAGGAAGAAGGACCCGGCCAGGCTTCGGCCACTGGGAACCTAGGCTGTGCACTACGGAAGGAGCTGCCCAAAGAAGCAGCTCCTGCTGCTGCCGCCGCCGCCGCAGCCAAACACATCCCCTGATGTGAAGGCTGAGCTTCCCATTCTCATTGATTAGGAACAGCTTGCGGTGAAGGGGCCAGATGAAGGGGGTAGGGGAAACGGGCCAGGGAGAAGTGGGAGGTGGGAGGCTGGCCTGCCAGGTGTACAGCTGGGCAGGAGTGGGAGAGAGGTATCCCACCCTGCCACCTCCCCCAGAGCAGGGCTACCCTCGATGTGGGGAGGCTGTGGCCCTGTGGTCCCAAGACTGTTCCCAACATGCCCAGGACACCCCCACCTCTTGGCAGCGCAGACCTGCCTCCACACTTGATAAATGCTTGAAAAGATTTCTTCTTTCTCCCCTCTCTTAAAAAGTGAAAAATGGGCAGTAAAAAGCCAGAGATCAGGAACCAGAGGCAGGGAGAGAAATGGCGAAAAGTCAGAAGGAAAAAAAACCCCAGTGCTCTGCAGTGGCGGCAGCGGCTGGCTGGGCGGGCGCACCCTCCGGCGGGCATGGAGAAAGGCCCCTTTGTTCATTGGGAGGTTAGCCGAGGTGAGCCCGGGCTCCCCCCACCCCCTGACCCTGGGTGCTGCAGATCGCTTCACAGGGCCTGGCCTGGTACTTTCCTGGCACCCCAGCCCTCCTCACGGGCTGTGGGAAAGCTGCTCCTCAACCCCTGCCCTGCCCAATCCCACCCAGGGTCATGGTGGCAATGGTCCCTGGATGTCCTGGAAGCCTGAGACACCAGCCATTGCAGGCCTGCAGGGCTGGTCCTAAACTTGGGGCAAAGGCTGGATCTAGCTTGCCTTGGGATTCTGCATACAGTGGGCATCTCACGAAGGCATGAGCAAGGATAGGTGCTAGAGAGGGCAGCATGTGCTGGGAGATGGTGCCCCAGGAGGCCCAGGCTGGCTGACCCACCCTCTCACCACAGTTAGGACCTTGGACCCAGTCCAGATAAGGGCCCTTTCCAATGCCCTCGGCTCTGGGCTAGGAGTGGCTCCAAGCAAGGCTTCTTTTGCAGGGGCTGGGTTCTGGGAACTCCTCAGATGAGAGGCAGCCCCTGAGCTCACCTTCTCTGCTCCCCCAGGAGGGGCAAGAGGGGGCTCATGGCTCACCAGTAAAGGGAGCAGAGAACACCCACACAGGCCCACCCACCCCAGAGCCTACCAAGGCAGAGACCACAGAGGGATGGGCAGGGGCTGGAGGGGAGAGAGCTTCAAAAGCATGCCCTTTGCCCTGTACTATTTCTGTCCCTGAAAACTGGAGAAGTGCCTTCCTTCCGCACGCCCTGCTCAGGTTGGGGAGGGGAGCCAGAAGAGATGGCCTTCCCCAAGGACTTCTGCCTACTACTGCCTCCTCCCCTCGCTCCCCCTGCAAATGTCCCCCCTTCATTAGGGCTCTTGGCCACTCCTACGGGGTCATAGACTCCCTAAATCACTGAGGCCAAACCCCCATCTTTCAGTCCGAGCTTGGTGGCATTACATCCTGGCCAAGACCCGTCTCCCTTCCAACCAGCAGTACCCTCAGCTCCCTCCCCCCACCCTCCCATGCAAGGGCAGCAGGACTGACAGCAGAAAAACCTGGAAGGTGGGACTGGCCTAGCCCGTTCTGCTCCTGGCTCCTCAGGAGTCCATCCGCCCCTGCGCCCTCCCACCAGCAGAAGCTGAAAGGGGAAGAGGAGCAGCAGGGGTGTCCCTGACCTCTCCAGCCTCTGCCAGAGAGAGGAGGAGGGGAGACAGGGGCAGGACAGGGGCCAGGGGCCTGCCCCACGGGGAGTGGGGAGCGGCAGCATCCGGACTCACAGGGAGCCTGAACTGTCCCATCCTGCTGAAATGTCTGCAAGAAGCTGCAGCTCAGATACACAATGTCCTGCCAAACCCCAGTCCTTTAATTCGATTAAGTGAGGGACAGACTTCCCAGATTTTTCCGCGTGTGTGAGTGCATGTGAAAATCCTGATGTGCATGAATCACAGGAGCTGTGTGCTCACATGCGCACGTGTGGATGGGAGTCCTGATGCTGAGGACCACAAGGCTGCAAGAGGGAGGGCAGGATGACTCGGGGAGCGTGGGGTGCTGGCCAGCCTGTGTGTGAGAAGGCAAGCCCAGTGTCTGTTAGAGGGTGACTCCTGAGGGAGCACCAAATCTTGGCAGGGCCAACAAACTCTGGATCATTCTCTGTGGTGAAGGCCATCCTGTGCACTGCAGGATGTTTAGCAGCATCCCTGGGATCTACACACCAGATGCCAGTAGCACCCCTCTATACCGGTTGTGACCACCAAAAATGTTGCCAACAATGGCAGACATTCTATGGGGGAAGAATGGGGTGAAAACCAGTGGATTAGGGCACAGAATGAGAATCGTGGCTCCCCTCTCCTCTCATCCTTTGGGATTAAATTCCTGCATGCTTGGCTTTCAAAGTGTTTAGGGATCTGGCTCTTTTTTTTCCAAAATACTCCTCCTTACCTTACCTGTCTAGCCTAGAATGCTGTGGCCAATACCAGCCCAGCCCAACCATGGTTTTATAAAGCAGGTGCTGACCTGGTAAGTTTCAAGTGTCTGCGCACTTTTTTTTCCCTCTGGACAACTCCCAGCAAGCGTCTCTGACCCACTGGTCAGGGGAAGCAGAGGCTCTGAGAGTTAAAGTCATAAGCCTAAGGTCCAGACTGTGCTGTTTCATCATGAGGAGGAAGAGGTCCACAGGAGAGGTGAGGATTTGCCTGGGACAGACCCCTGAAAGGTGTCCTGCTCGGCTCCTGGGCCAAGCAAAGTTCAAGGGAGGCCAGCGGAAGGCCTGTACCCTGCACAGCCCTCTTGCCATCCGACCACCCCTCCTACTTGGAGGCCAAAGCCACTGTCTCCAGAGAAGCAGGAGTTGAGTGGTCCCCAGCCAAGGCCTAACCCAGGCAAATCCCTCTCCCCTGCTCCCAGGGTCACCTGGAGCTACCCTGGCCAGGGTCACCGTTCCAGCAGCCCTTCACTCAGGCCTAGGGAGCTCATCTCTCTTCTCTAGGACCCCAGGAGCCCCGAACAGCCCCCTTCTGGGAACAGAGCCAGAAAGATGGGAGAAGGATGTTAATAAGCTGCTAAAACGAAAAAAGGTAGTATGGGTTGGAGCCTTAGGAAGCATCAGGGTAGCCGGAGGAGGAAGCTCCTGGGCCCTATCCTGCTTGACCTCAACGCTGCTGTTCTCTCTGCTTCCCCTGAACCTGCCTCAACAGCTGTGTACACACACAGGGGTCTCTAGTTCCCCACAGTAGCCGGTCAATGACAGTTTCTCGACACTCTTATCCTGACCCATACGACCCTTCAGCCCGAGGAGGGCAGAATCCAGGAAGGGCGCAGGACCCTAGGGAGCTGAGACTGGGGGTGTGGTGACATTAGCTGGGCTGGAGGTGGGGAGTGAAAGCCAAGTCCCCAGCTCATAGGGCTCCGCACTCGGCACACAGCTAATGGGAGGCTGGCAGCGGCAAATTGTTGTTTACTTTTAATTAAGTAAACAATGTTGGCTTTCCGCCTCCTCCCCCGCCATCCCAGCCAGTAATTTGGGGGATGACAATGGGGTTGTTTCCTTCCTCCTGCCTTCTTCCCTCCTTTCAAGCACTCCTGCTTGCTCCCTGCTCTGCATAGCCACTGTGACTTGCCAGTGGCTGCTGAGGCTCTACCCCAGGGGGCAGGAAGGTTCAGGCTGGCCAGGCTGCCAGGGCCCAGCAGGCCAAAGGGTCCACCTCCCACAGGGGCGTGGCTCCCAAACCACTGTCAGGTTTACCCCTGGGTGACATGGGTAGCTCTGCCCTGAGAATCTCTAAGAGCCTCAGTCGTGGGCCCACTCTCTCTCCACTCCTCTCGGCCCCTCCCCAGTCACCATGTCCAGAATCCAGTAAACAGGCAGATGGCAATCATGAGTCTCTGGGGGATGCTATGGTGGAGAGACCAAAGTCACAGGTTAGGAAGAAATATCCCCAGGAGTCTGACAGGTATCCCTCATACATGGAACCTTCTGGTCTATTCAAGGAGGGCAGGGACAGGCCTGAGGCTGGCTGACCTGCAGGACTGGAGCCCACAAGACCAGCTGGCAGCTGGGTGGTACCCACTTTCCCCAGAAGCAGAGCTGGCTACATAGGCTTGGTTTAATGGTCTGCATTTTCATTTTGCCCTGGGCCCCACAAATTCTGTAGTTTGTTCTGTTGGGAAGCTCAAGTGAGGAACAGAAAGAAGAAAGGAAGCTAAGCCAGCCTCTCAGCTGATGGGCCCCCTCGCCTGGGATGTGTGCAAGTGGGGTCTCCTGAGTGGAAGGGTATGCACTTTGGAGAGGCTTAATTTCCAATGACACATCCTGGAACATCAGACAGACATGCACACCGGATCAATACGTAAACAAAGTGCTCCTGACATCCTTTCTCAGTAAGGCTTTACATGCCACCCTCTCTCAGCCCTTAGCATGCAGTGGGTGCTCCATAAATGCTACTGAAGGGAAAGGGAAGGAGAGGAAGGAAATGCTTCCATCCCTTCTCCTGACTCTGCCTCTCAGTCAGGGTCCCGAGCCAAGCCTGGTCCCTTGTGCTCACCTACATCCCCTTCTCCCCCTCCGGGGCACACAGGGCCAGGAGAGACTCCCCGAGGTGTATGTGTGTATGTGTGTGTGTGTGTGTGTGTGTGTGTGTCCTGTGCAAGTCCTCCTCCCCATCCCCACGCTGCTCCCCACCTCCTTCCGAAGGGCGGGCGAAGGGCGGAGACTGCGGCAGCAAAGCTGGCTGGGGCTGGATGCAATTTCAGCCGCAGAGCAGGACTCCCTGGCTGGAAGTAATTTTCTCATTAGGACCCCAGGCCTGCTGGCCCGTTGGTTCTCATCCCTCATTCCCCTCCTGCAAAACCGCACCCCACATGCCTCCCCACAAACCACTCACACGCACAGGGAACCACACGTGTCCCCAAGTCGAGGGGGGCGATCGGCAGGTCAGCCCGAGGGGCTGAGTGCAAGGAGGGAGAGGCCACTGGCAGGATCAGGGCTCCTCACCCAGCTCCGAGCCGGGCCCCTTTTGGGCACCCGCACGCACGGCTGGCTGGCCTCTCCTAGCCTGCTGTGCCTCTGCAGGGAGAGAGCATCCCAGACCCCCGGACCTAGAAGACAGGCTGGGGATCTGGAGCCTGAGAGCTGGCCTCACATGACATTCCCCAGAGAGATCCAACCACTCAGCACCCTGTCGCACCAGCCCCATCCCCTTCTTGCTCAGCTGGGCCGGGGAAGCAGATGGGCAGACACCCCCTCCCCCAGCCCCAAGGCTGCTCCAAGTGGAGGGTGGTCTCTGCCAAGGGAGGGGGAGAACCTGAGGCCCCGTGAGGGGCGGCTCCACTCGCTGGCTTGCTCTCGCTCTCCACAGACACATGTGGTTGGACTTAAAAAGCTATTAGGGAGTGAGGCGGCTGGCGCAGGAGTGCGGCCTGGGCCCTCGCACCATCAGCAGGGGGAGGGGAGATGCCGAGGCGGTGAGCTCAGCACCTCCCGCTCCCTCTCCAGCAGGCCCCCTCTCCAGCAGGGCCAGACGCCTGCTGAAGGCTGGGGACCCTCGCCTAGCAGGAGGGTGGAGCAAGCCTTTGGGGGCTGATTTGGGCCTGCGATGGGGCCAACATCTGGGGTGCAGGGGGAAGGGGAAGCAGGGTTTATGCCCCCGGCTTAGATGGGGCCCAGGAGGGCACAGACAGGCCTTCAGCCTTCCCTAGGCCAACCTCCCCACGAGTCCTGCCTTCTTGGGTTGACTGGTGCAGCCGGCTGGAGGTCTCCTAAAGGGTGTGTGTATTTGGTGGGGCTGGGGGGGTGATTACTAGGCGAGCTGGAGAGGGAGGGAAGGGAAAAGTGGGCCCCACCCATCATGAGGCCAGAAAGAACCGACGGAAAGTTCCCTAGAGCCGCCAGCTTGTAAAAAGCTCCTTCTCTTTCCAAATTATGAACATTTTTTAGCAAGGGGGGGGAGCGCCCTAACCAGTCATGTAGGACTTCATTAGGATCGTGTGTGTCTATGACTATGTGTGACCACGGCCAGTGACTGGAGGTGACAGGGTACGTCCGTGTTCTAAAGTGTTCTACTCCGAAAGCCCTGCCTTCCTTCCCTGGGGCTTCCCACCACAAGCCCCACCCTCCTCAGTCCCCATCAAACCCAGAGTGGGTACTCACTGACGTTCCGGGCGTGGCTGCCTGCGAACAAAGAGGGAGGTAGGCACCAGGATGGGCAGGGGCCAGGCCTGGCTGGGTCAGTTGCTAAGGACCCATTCCTTGGGTGGCAGAGAGGACCCCCTGGAGTGCCGGCCTCAGCACTCCCTGGAGTAGGCCTTCAGATCTGGGTCCCCCACAGGACTGCAGGATGATGTCCCACCCAAGGCTCAAGGGACCCCTCCGAGCACCTCGGCATCGAACGCACTCGCCCCCCCCACCCCCAAGGAGACCCAGGAGCAGTGCAGAAGTGCAAGCTCAAGTTACTCAGGGCCTCTGTTATATGGCAGGCACAGAGCTGGGTGTTTTGTAGATATTTAATCCGCTCAGCAGCCCCATGAGATGGTTACTTTTTTCCCCATTTTTACAGATGAGAACATCAAGTCTCCGTGAAATTGACCAAGATCATGAACAGCCAGGATGGATTCAAATCTCCCCTGACTACTGACCACCCCACTAGCTTGGAGTGAGCTCCCAGGGTCTCCCTTCTCAGCTGGCTGCAGGAGGAAGCCCTGGTGGTTTACAGAGGGATGGGAACTGTTGACAGTCCAATTGCAGGGCAAGGGGACTGCTCTGAGCCTGGAGAGTCAGGCCTGGCAGGGAGGCCTGCGGGGGAGGAGCTGACCACGGAGCCAGGATCCGTGCTCAGGAAACACGTAAAGAATGCGGTTGGCAGCAGGCCAGGGGGCCAGGACCACAAAGAGGCCTTTGTTTTAGGAGGTGTCCAGGGAGTGGATGGACAGAGCCAGGAGAGGTGGGGGAAGAACCCTTGGGGGTGGGGATGGGGCTGGGAGAGGCAGCAATGCTTGCACTGGTCCCCACATGCCACCTCCTCCCCACTGTCCCCCCACTCTTTGGCAGGTTCTCGTATCAGGTCCAGAGACTCCAGGGGTGGAAGCACTTGGGGCTGGGGTTCCTGTCTCCGCTCCCTAACTCCCTCAGCTTAGGAGGCTTTCTGTTCCAAATCCATCCTCTGGACCCCAAAGTCATTTCCTCTGCCATGTGGTACTGCAGTTCCTAGAAGCCCCGCTGATACTCCTCTGACTCCGCCTCCCCATGCTGGTTGGGATTTTGCAGAGTGAGGATGGGGGGCATGGGGCAGCAGGGGTTGGAGCTAGTGAACTGTTCTCTGGACTGCAGGCCCGGGGTAGACCCCATCTAAAGGCCCCTAAGTTGCTCACTTCCCAGAGGGAAGAGGAGGGGAAAGGCCTTGGAACATTTTTCTTCCCCCTCCTCCCTCTGCAGAGTTCCAGGGTTTCTCTGGCCCCTTCTTGGCATCTGGAAAAGTTTGGGAAACTTAAAAAAAAGTTTGGAGAGTTTGTCTATTGCTCCCCAGCCCTGCCAGGGAGCCACAGCCAAGAGGAAGAGGGAAGGGGGGCCTGGGAGAGTGGGGGACAAGAGAGTGAAGTCACAAGAGAAGCAGAGTGCTCAGGGGAGGAGGGGACCCCAGGGGGCCCAGCCAGCCTGACCCCATCTGGATTTCCTGGGCCTACCAGTGACTCCATAGCTGGCAAGGAACCCCTGCAAAAATGTGGGTCAAACCTATTCCTTGCTAGAGTCCCACTCACTTCTCTGCTTAGCACCTTCCTGAGGCACCCCTTGCCAGACACCTGGCAGGAGGTACAGGCCAAAGGCCCCATGCAAGGAAGATGCCTTGAGGATGGGCAGCCAGAGACCTGGAGGCTTTACAGGGCAGCTCTGAACAGGGTAGAGGTCGGCTGAGTTTCTGTCTGGGCTTCTAGCTCCCTGTGAGTAGGGCGAAGGGAATATGTGAATACACACAGACTCCTAGGTACCAGGGCCGCGGTGCCAGGCAGGACAAAAAGCAGGGATTCCTGTCCCTGGTTTGTGTGTATAGGGAGGGGACAGGAAGAAGCTGCCAACCTCAGTGTGATCCCTGAGCAGCCCCCAGCAGCCCAGGCTGGTTTGACATCACCTAGTTTGCATGGATATGGCTAAGGGGCTGTTATAAACAACTCTAGGCTCATCCCAAGATAGGCCATACCTGACACAATGCCGCTTCTCTGGGGGATACAGATACTCCTACCCCTTCACTCTGACATGGTCCCAGAAGATTCAGGGCAAGCTGGATGCTCCCCTGGGGGACCCTCAACAACACACGGTGGCCCTGCCTGGCAGCTCTTCCATCACTACTAGGCTGCCATCCCTGTCCTGTCCTCAGGTGACCCATACCAGTGCTCGTGGAATACAGCGATCACTCAAGCGGGTCATGCCCAACCAGGACAGCTCTCCTCAGCTCCCTGCCTGGGTGGCCAGCAGTGGGCCTCAGCCTCCCAAGGACAGCCCCACCCCCTGGGGACAATGGAGAGGACCAAAGAGGGGGAGCAGCTGGCAGAGACAGCTTAGAGGGCCTGCAGCTCCAGCAGCACCTGGGACCTAGATGGAAATGCAGATTCCCTGGGCCCCACTCAGACCTCCTCTCTGGGGGTGGTCCCAGCAATCTGTTTTCACAAGCCCTCCAGGGGACGCTGGTGCTCACTCAGACTGGCCTAGTGGGAGGTCCTGACTGGGACTGAAAGTGAAGAGGGCACTTCTATTGAGAGTGAGTCACGTCGGATGACAACCACCTGCTCTCGCCTGCCTCATCTCCTGCCAGTAAATTACCAACCCAGGCACCACCTGATGCAAGGGGCAAGTGACCCCAGATTGGGAGAGTGGAGAGCAAAGGACAGACAGAACGCACCATGGCAGCATGGGGCGGGGGCAGCAGAGGAACAAGGAAAACCCCTGAGAGCGGGAAAGGGCCAGGAGGCCAGGAGGATGGGGGCGAGGTGGGGGGTGAGAGGAAACCAGGAGAGGGCAGCGGGGCGGGCCACGCTGCAGAAGCTCCTTTCTTTCCGAGTCCACCCGGAGCCGCCCCGCCCCTCCAGGCACCTGCTAAGGCAGCGGTGGCAGCGGCAGAGGGTTGTGTTTCTTTAACCCCTGGGGCCTGTTGACACAGATTAGTATCGCTGGTCAGGGGTCAATAGGGAAGGCTCTTGAGGTCAAGACCTGAACAACTGGAGTTGTAATAAGCCACGTGGGGAAGAGGCCCCGGGAGAGAAGAGGGCTGCGGGGGAGGAGGAGGAGGGCCTGTCAAGCAGCAGCAGGAAGGCAATCGCCTGGAGGGGAGCCTCGGCCCCACCTCCACCTCCAGGGGAGCCGGCCTCTCACTCGCCCAGCCGCCTGTCTCTTCCCTCTCCACGAGCTTGTGCCTACAAAAACCCAGGCTCGCGGGCCCACGTGGGGGTGCCCTGGCGGACCCCCCAGCCCCAGCCCTGTGGGGCTGAGAGCTAAGGAAGGAGGGGGAATCCAGCAGGAAGCAGGGAGGGGAAGAGTGGTGAAGGGTGGCCTCATTGGGACCCACTGACCAATCCCAGCCCTCTTAGGTGCAAACACACTCCCCCACTCGGCTCGCCAGCACCTGCACCTTAGCAGCGGGCAGTGCCCCACCCCCAACACCCCCGTCCCTCCTCCCTCAAGCACCTGAGTGAGCACCTGAGCAGAACCACCTGGTGTGCACCCAGACACGCCCCTCCTCCCTGTGCCTGCGACAGTGCTGTGCTCACCTGAGCCTACCCGTCCCAGGCCCCTGTCAAGCCTGAGGTGGACAACTCCCTTGCATTCCTCCGGCCCTGAGTGGGGTTGGTGGTCTAGTGGGGAGGTGGGCAGTGTCCCAAACACCTAGCAGGACCACTCAGCCCTACCTCTGGGACAGAATCCACAGTACAGCACCCTTTGGCTTTCCTGCTCTTCCCCTGCCCTGGCCTGGGGAGGGTCCCAGAGGTGCGTAGGCTTGCTCGCTCAGCAGGGAGCCCCTAGCTGGCACTAATTGCTAACACCGCCAGGCTGGGGACCACCTCCAGGCTGCTCAAAGCCCCCTCAGAGGAAACAAAGGGGCACAGTGAGGAGCTGGCCACATGTCCCTGGGACAGAAGCCTCCCCACCTTCCTTCGCCTGCCTGCCTTCAGAAGCAGCAGGTCACCTGTTGTGGTTAGAGGAAGTTGGGTTTCCTGAGAATTGCCCTGGAGCTTCCTGTTCCTTTTACCTCCTTTAATTGCTCCTATGAGGCCTATGGAGGTGTGAATTCTCTGACGTCCAGGGGCCCAGAGGGCAACGGGAAACAGCTCATTTGTGCCTCTGAAGGTGCCTTGGTGTGGGTCACACACAGACCCGTGACAGGCACACATGGAATCCAGGGCCTTCAACTTAATTTGCTGTATTTGTTAAGCATCTATTACATGTTAGATGCCAGGTATACACAGATACAAAACCAGAGAAGCTGCCCTGGGCAACCAGTTGAAAGGTGGATGGTAATGGACAAAATGTAGGGCCCCCAGAGAAGGAGGGGCTACCTCAGGGATGAGAAGTGAGGTGTGGGAGGACTCCACCAAGGGGGTGACATCCAGGCTGGGGTACAAAAGACAGAGGCATCTAGACAAAAGGGGAAAGAGCAATGCAGACGGAGAGACAGGTGAGCAGAGGCCTGGAGGCTCAGAGCAGCCTGGCAGAGATGTCCATCTGCTGGAGCACAAAGCTGGGGTGGGGGGGCACAAGAGAGGGTCCCAGGGTGGTCAGCACCTCAGGTGTCCACTTAAGAAGATGGCGCCTCTCAGAGCAGCATGAATATGGACTGGACAACAGTGGGACCAGACTGCCAAATAGAAGGCTTCTAGAAAAATTCAGAAAAGAGTAACTCCCTTCCCAGGTATCTACCCAAGGCGATTGAAAACATAGGTCCACCCAAAAATGTGTACACACGTGTTCATAGCAGCACTATTCACAATACCCAAAAGGTAGAAACAACCCAAATATCATTAACAGGCGAATGGATAAACAAAATGCGGTGTATGCATACAATGGAATATTATTCAGCCATTAAAAGGAATAAAGCATTAATACTACAACAACATGGATAAACCTTGAAAGCATTACTCTAAGTGAAAGAAGCTAAACACAAAAGGTCACATAGTGTATGATTCCGTTTATGTGAAATGTCCAGAAGAGGCAAATCCATAGAAACTGAAAGCAGATTAGTGGTTGCCAGGGGCTGGGGGGACGGGGAGTGACTATTTAATGGGTATGGGGTTTCTGTTAGGGTGACTAAAATGTTCTAATGATGGTTGTACAATTCTGAGGATATACTAAAAACCACTGAAATATACACCTTAAGAGGGTGAATTTTATGTTATGTGAACTATAGCTCAATAAAAAAAAAAATCCAGGGGAGAGAAGAGACTGAATTAAGGAAGTGGCAGTGGGGTGAAGAGGCAGGGGAGGTTTTGGAGCCAGAGAGCTGGACCTGGGATTAATTTGGTTGTAAGGGCTCAGGTGCTTGGCTAGATGGTGATGCCACCAACCAGGATGAGGCATGGAGAAGGGAGAACAGGGGAGCCAGTAGTCTAAGGAGGTCACTTTTGGACTTGGGGGAGGGTATCAACTGGCTGTCTGGTAGCTGGAAAGAAGAGTTGGGGGCTCATGAGTAGAAATCGGTCCCTGAGATAAGCCAGGGTCATCAGCAGCTGGAGTAGGTGTCCATGGTGGGGACAGGTCCCAGGTCTGCTGCTCGCTAGCAGGGACCGTGAGCGAGGCCCTTGTGTCCACCAGGCCATCCAGGCACAATGTGAGAGTTATAACTGTGCCTAGTGCATCGGACTGTTGTCAGTTTCCGTGAGATGCATGCTAGGACAGTGTGGGGCTCAGCGGTGCTGACAGGTAGGATTACCAATTCCAGGTGAGAGCTAACCCAGTACATGAGCCCACCAAGAAGTAGAGAGCACATGAGAAGAGGACAGGAGGGTGGGAAGACCCTAAGCAGACCCGGCCAGAGGACCTGGAAAAGGCTCATGGAAAGGCATGGGCGGGGACAGCCGAGAGCTTATACAGAGACGTGATGGGGCCAGAGAGAGGGGCTTGCCTTCCCAGGCTCCTGGACCAACCATACAACAGGCACTGCAGATGGAAAGCCGGGCGCAGGGGACACTGCAAGTCCTCAAGTCCTTGACCCAAGGCACATGGGGATGGCTGGGAAGCAAGATCCTGTTTCCAAAGCCTCCTTGTCCCAGGTTTCCACTATCCCTGCCCCGAGCAATAACCCTGCCCACAGCTTAGGCCCCGGAGCTCAACACATGGCACCACTCAATGGTTTCTGGCACTGGGGAGGAATTTATTTCCTGGACGAAGCAGCCAAAATCGTTCTGCACCTTTGTTCACGAGCACAGTGTAGTCAGAGCCGACATTTTCTAACACGGCCGGGGAAGAGCAACTCAAAATGGATCCAGGGAGGGCGTTGGCTGAGGAGCAACGAAAAGACAGAGCATTCTATGGTCTGGAAAGCTGATGACGGGAAAGGAACGTGGGAGAATTTATAAAATCAAGTAGACAAGGATTTTTAGTGAGTTTATGCTAAGTCAAATACTGGGATAGGTAAGCCACTGGAAGCTTACTCAAAAAGGGGCTAATTTCAGGCAAGAGAAGTCCTACTTCCATTAAAGATTTTTTAAAAAAGGGAATAAGAACAGGGAGTGGTCTTGCAGACCTCATTACCTAAGAGCCAGCCTCATCTCTAAGGAGAAACTGGCTCCCCAAAGATTGGACTCCCCATTCACCTGGCAGAGGCTGGAGGGAGAAACGGGCCCTCCATGGACCACCCTGCAGGGCCTTAAGAGTCCTGGATCCCTGGTTCGAGGTCAGGTTCCAGAGCTGCCAGCCTTAGGGTAGAGGGCAGCTCCGGCCCACTCCAGCTGTTCAAAGCCTGGGGGGCGGCAGGGCCTTCCCTTCTGGGATAGCTGCCTTCTTCTTGGTCCTTAAAGGGTCTGGGCCTTGGGCCCTCTCCAGAGCAGGGTTTGTGATTCAGGCCAGAATAAGAACAGTCACAATTCCCACGGAAACCAGCCTTCTTCTCTCTCCTCCCTTCTCTTCTCCTTCCCTTTCTCTCTGCTCCTGGCATTCTCTCTCTGTCTCTCTCTCTCTCTCACACACACACACACACACACACACAAACACACACACCGAGACGTGCACAGACACAAAAAGATGCTCGCGTGCAGAGATCCGTGTAGAATCACCGCCTCACAGCCTATTTACAGACATTTTACCAAACAAAAAATCAACTCCCAATGTTTGACAGGAAGCCCCTCCTCTCTTGTCAGGAAGGATCCCTCCTAAAGGGGGTTCCCAGCCGATGAGCAGCAAAAACCCCAGGAAGAGGAAAGGAAAGAAAAGGAGAGCGCACAAGGAGAGAGAAGGTAAAATTACAAGGTTGGAGCTGTCAAGGCAAAAAAGGGGGGGAAGGCAAATCGACTCCACTATTAGGACCTCGGTGTGAAGCACGGAATTCACAACAGCTGAAAATCTCAGGGCTTTGTCTGCAGAAAACATGAGACAGAGCAGCCCTGGAACTGGAGGGCATCAGGAGCTGTGCCAGCCCAGGACATGCTCACAGCCAGCACACATACCCTAAAATATAAAGCCGCATGCTCACACGGCTTCGCACCCACCTCCCTGGCCCCTCAGGCCACGCTCCTCAACTGTGCCCTCTCTCTCGCAAGGGGCACCTTGGAGGGGGTCAAAGTTGGAAACAAAAGTGAAAAGAGGGCAGCAGTGCCCAGTGCACAGAGATGCCCCTTTTTATTGACAGGAGTTAATGGCAGAGGACGTCTTCTGCACAGCTGTGCCCAGTCCAAAAGAGAGCAAACTCTGGCTTGCTGGCGGCCCTCTACCCTGCCCGGCTCTACTTTTAAGGTGGCCCCTCCGAGCAGATGTGCGTTAAGGAGAAGCAGGATGTGGTGGCTGTCCTTGTATGTGGGGAGCACGAGGGATGTGGTCCTCCCCCTCCCTGCATAACCTCCTCCCAACTCTTGCCACCCAGAGGGGCCTAGTGAGGGAGGAGGTCCAAGCCCCTCACTCCCAGGTGCCTTGGTGGGCAGTGAACATGCAGGTAGAGGAGGGTTCAAGGGCAAGTGTCCCAATCCATGGTCCTGTTCTCGCTGCTTAAGGAGAGAGAGGAGCCTGCCAGAAAAAGGAGGGGAATGGATGGGTGTGCCCAGGGCCTGGGGTTCCCGGCCGCCAGCACAGCAGCAGCATGTTGAAACTGTCGACCTGGAGCTCCTTCCTACCTCCCTGGCCACTGACCCACAGAGCCCCTCAGCCCAGGTCTCTAGACTCAGCCCATGCGGCCCTTTGGGGCACTCCCCTAGCCTTGTCTGCCTAATCTCCTTTTCCTCTGCTGCAATCAGGGCTCCCCTGCCCCCAGGGCACTCCTGACATTTGGGGCCAGATCATTCCTTGCTGTGGGGCCAAGCTGTCCTGTGCAGTGCAGGGTATGAAGCAGCATCACTGGCCTCGACCAGTAGCCAGCAGCGCCCCCCACATCAAGGCACACAAAAATGTCTCCAGACATTGCCAAACTTCCCCCCAGGGGCAGAATCACCACCCTTCCCCCTCCCCACAACTGCCAGAACCCCTGCGCTATTCCATTACTCCCAGCATCCTCCTCCTAAGGGGCTCCAAGAGCACGTCACACAACTCTGGAGCCAGTGCCGGGCACAGACCAGGTGCTCCTGTGTGTCCACACACATCAAGGGCAGCGGCAGGCTGCAGAGCCACCTCAGAAGACAGCCTCTGTCCCACCCCTGACAACTCCTGTGCCTACAAAGGCTTACCCACAGGTAGAGGCGGCTTTCAACATAGGACCTTACTGAGCACAGGACAAACAGCCTCGCATCCTGTGCTGTCTCCGAGGTATCTGGGACCGCTGTGGCCCTCAGTCCTACAGCCCTCCCTGTGTCATCCCAGAGCCCCCTCCTCAGCCCTCATTTACTTCCTGTGAGAGCCCGGCCCACTCCACAGGGCCTGACCAGCTCCTTGTCCCAGTCTCGTCAGCCCCTCGGGAAGGGCTATTGTCCCTGTACCATACCAAAACACACGGCTTTTAATAGCAGCTTCCTGTGGGGCTGGGCTCCCCAACACTGCCTCTCTCTCAGTCCCACTCCTGATGGTAGAGACACAGCACCCTGTAATTACAGCAATTGTAATCTCTTTTACTAACAGGTAGATTAATAGCAAGGCCGGTTCACAAAGAGCCCCAGAAAGAAAGTGCTCAGCTGCTGAGCGGGCAGGAAGGAGCCTGACACTCTGCAGCAAGTGCACCCACAGTGGATGTGGACACTTTTGCCCTAACTCATCGGGTGACCCTGGGCAGGTAACTCACTTTCCCTGGGCTTCTGCGTCCTCACCCTGTAGGCGCAACAAGAGTTTGAACATCATTATGACCCAGGAAGTTTCCTCTCAGGTCCCCAGACTGTAATTCACACTGACATTTACACACACACCCACCTCCTGACATTTAGACACATGCACGTAATCACCCACAGACGAAAAGAATGGACACAGGCTCCGTAAATCACACACAGCCCACCCACCAGGGCAAAGCCACAGACCCTCTAGGTGCTGGGCATCTTGGGACGGCCCCACCAGGGCTGCTGCCTCAAGGAGGGAAGAGCAGGAAGACCCATCGCCTCTCCCAGTCCTACAGCCACCCCTCCACTCCGCCACCTCACAGGCTTCCTGCTGGGCGTCCTAGGCCTGAGGATCAGTCAAGTTCAGGGCAATGTGGAACATTGAGTAGACGGGGGTAGGGGACAAAGGGCACCAGAGGCCTGAGGTACTTCAACCCCAACCAGCCAAGAGGATTTAGAAAGTGACACAAGGCCCACCTGGCTTCAAGGTGAACAATCACACTTGTGCACACACAAAAATATAAATGCATGGGGCAGGAGCCAGTGGGGCCCGCCACCATGAGGACAGAGCTTGGCCCTGTGTCCAGCTCACGTGGCTCTGGTGGGTGACATCTCCGGGATGGTTGTGTGTGAGCGGGGTCCTAGTCTGGGCCCTGGAAGAGGCCTGCAGTGACCAGGCAGCCGGAGCAGGGCCTTGCCCTCCCCCAGCCCCTCCAGTCACAGAGGACACTTGCACAGGCAGGCCCAGGGTCCTGGTGGCAGACAGTGGGGCCGGCCTCCAGGGCAGCAGCAGCTGCTTCCTCCGGAGCTCTCAGGGGCTGGTGCTGGGGCCCAGTGGTGCCAGGGGCCCGCTACCATGAAGACACCATGGCCAGCACCTGCTCTCACGAGGCAGCCTCAACAACCGCTTCTGCAGTCCCAGGCTCCCCTGGCTCCTCCTCCTCTCCTGGCCCAAGGAACCACCACTGGCACGTCAGGGCCCCGATGACACCTGCCCTTCTAGCAGTGCTAACAGGGAGCGGCTGGTAAGGGCGGCTGGGAAAGGGGACCTCAGACACATAAAAACACAGTGAAGCCATGAGTCCGTTAGGGCCGTGCGAGCTGAGGCAGAGAGTAAATGTGAGAATGGACACGTGACTGTAACGGGGCTAAGAAGTGCGTATCCCTTTTTGAAAGCAACACCCCTGACATTATGTGTGACACGTACGAATGATCGTCATGTTTTTCTGGGGCTCTGCGGAGCGTGAACAGGAGATATGGCGAGATGGACCTCAAGTGCTGTCTGTGAGTGTCACATTTCCAGACAGGAATTTAACAACATATATTGAGTCTTGAAAAGAGTTCATGCCCTTTGCCTCGTAATCCAACTGCCAGGAAGCCTTATCTTCAGTTAATGAACAGTGACACAAAGTTTGGTGCACCAGGATGTCCATCCCGGCAGTGTTTACACTGGTCACAAACTGGATACATTTAAAAGCCCTCAACAGGGATTAAATCGATGCTCGTAGGAACTATCAGACAGCCATTTAAAAAGCATATTTTTATTTTTTATAATAAGCACCTACCGGTACTAGGTGCCATCAAGTCAACTCCAACTCATAAGGACCCCGTGTGTGTCAGAATAGAACTGTGCTCCACAGGGTTTTCAATAGTTGATTTTTCAGAAGTAGATCACCAGGACTTGCTTCTGAGGTGCCTCCAAGTAGACTCCAACTGCCAACCTTTCAGTCAGCAGCCGAGCACATTAACCATTTGCACCACCCAGCAAGTCCCATAATAAGCACTTATTACATTAATAATAAAAAGTAATTTTTCATTTCCAAAAAGAAAAGGGTGTGGAGGGCATTAGAAATATTGAGAATTAAATACAAGGCAACGAATAATAAAAGATTCTAAACCACTAAAAATTAGTTTTTGAAAAACAGTGACATGGTAGAATACACAATAGTGTTACATTTTAAAAGCAGCATCCAAAAGTGTTTATACTATAGACTCTAGTTTTATAAAATAAAATATGTGCATGAATATGTATAGACAAAAATACAAAAAAAGTTAACAGTGGTTATCTGGGTGGTGGATTTTTTGAAAACTCTTATTTTCTCATCTATACTTTATGCTTATTTGGTATTTTTATGACGAATGTGCTTTAGTTTTGTAATCAGAAAAATACCTTTTTGAATAGTGGATGGGTGAAAGAATATATATAAGTGGCTCTCTCCCCAAATTTCAGGACAATATGCTGAGGCGATCTCAAAACTGCGGCTCTGCGGCTCCAGCTGCGTTCACAGGAGGCAGGCGGGTTCAGCCTCCAGAACCTTCATGCTCAAGTGGACTTCAGTCCAAACGACACAGAGCAGGAAGGAGAGTTGTCCCCAAACCACTGTCAGCACCTTCTCCTGAGCCTGGGTGCTGGGTAGTCCCCTGGCCGCCCCAAGGAAGGCTCTGAGGCGGGGAAGCGGCTCAGTGAGAAAGCCAAGAAGGCCCCGGGGCTGGGGAAGATGAAGGACAGGCATGTGATGCGCTGGAGGACAGCGGTTCAAGACCAAGTAAAAGGGAAAAAAGGGGCTGCCCGAGAGTCTGAAGGTAGAGAAAAAAGAACTGGGAACGTGCTGGAAAACGAATGGAAAGTTCCAAGGTTTGAAACAAGCAAACAGGCCGCAGGTGACAGAATCAACTTTGGGATCTGCTTAGAAAAGTGGTTGCACGTGTACGAGTGTGGTCTGTCTTTCCACCCCAAGAAACAAACCTCCCTCCCTGTTCACATTCCTTTAGTAATTCATTGTTAATAACCAAATCCAGCCACCAGAGCTGGGAGCACCCCCCCCACGGCGTACCAGCTAAGGGACAGAGGCCCGAGGCAGGGGGGTCCCTAGAAGAGAGAGGACAGGAAGATCTCACAGGCCCAGGACCCTACACACAACCATTGAAAGCAGGGCGAGGGGCCGGAGGCCGCGGCTTCCTGGGCTCAGGCCCTCTTCTGATGGGCTAAGAGGAGGGAGGTAAGGAGGAGACTCCAAGTAAAAGGCAAACAATCCCTGCAGGCCCAGGGCGGCTCCCGGCTGACTATGCCGCAGGACATCCGCCCACGAGAGCTAGGCGGGAGGATCTGGCACAGGAGATTCTGTCACGGGTAAGCTGACAGCCCCACAGGCTGTGTCTGGAGAGGACCTGGGCTCCAGGAGCCATGCACTGTGAGGCCAAAGGGGGACGCACCTCAAAGGCAAGGGACAGCCAAGGAGACAGAGGGAAGGCCCAGCGAGTGGCAGCCCCTATCACAAGTGCCAGGGGACGGAAGAGGGAGCCACCAAGAGGGCTGTTCTTTCCCTTTTCTGACATCTCATTCATGTAAAGGGAAAAAAAACATTTTGAGACACAAAGTCCCTTTGAATCCATAAACCCACAGCTTCTCATTTGCCCACCACATTCCTCCTAGCATTCCGGCAGCTTCTACTGCTCTTCATCTACCAGGAGCCTCCCCTTGGGACATCCCTCAGAGAGCACACGCCGCTGTCTCCCTTGCCTTCACCCCCTTCCCTAATCTGCCCCACTTCTGGTTTTTATATCTACATAGGCCTTTGCACCATCTCAAGGATGGGCCATCGGCTGCTTCCCATCTGAAGGCAATTCAATATTCGCCATGGGTTTACAGAGCCATATAAAACTATATGCCTGGTAACAGACAAATGCAAAGGCAAATACAACACAGTCCCAGTTCCGAGATTCCAGTCTAGTGAGAGAAATATACAAAATTAAGTGCCAAGTGTCATTTAAAAAAAAAAAATCAAACCCATTGCTGTCGAGTCGATTCCAATTCATATTGACCCTATAGGACAGAGTAGAACTGCCCCATAGGGTTTCCAAGGAGCAGCTGGTGGATTCAAACGGCCAACCTTTCAGTTAGCAGTCGAGCTCTTAACCACTGCACCACCAGGACTCCAAAATGTCATAGGGTAGCAAAAAACCTGGCCCCCCTTGTCCAGGCCAGATCCAACTTCCATAGAATCAGGGCCTTCCCCGGTAAACTGCCTGCTTCTGTGGCAGTCTCTCTGAAGGGCCTTTCTCATGATGAGACACAGAAAGGCAAGATTTGCACAAGGGGATGCCCAGACTCTCCCAGGGAGGGTGTTCCGAGGTGCCTTCTGCCCACTGTCCACACACAAGGAAGTGGAGATGAGGCTCACCAGGGGCATCCCTGCAGCCAGAGCGCTTTGTTGGAGAGGAACACAATTCAAGTGGCCTTGCCAAGCCAGGCTGGCATTTGAGTAATTACATTAATGAATCTCTGAGTTACAAAATCTAATATTAGACAGTGGCTTCAGCACCATCATCCCTCAGTTACTGTCCCACGTGGCCGGGAACACTCCTGGGCGGCAGCAGCACTGCTTGAACAGACTGTGTGTGTGTGTGTGTGTGCGCGCGCGTGCACGCGTGCGTGCGCGTGTGTTTTAATTTTAAAGAAACGCATGCATTTGAAACTGTGCCCAGAGATCTGTGTTCTGGGCCCGCTCTCTAAACCACAATACCATAAATAAGTGAGAGAAATCTGGCCTTGTCCTCTAGGCAGGGGCCTCTCCCTTGGCCTTTCTTGGGCTGGCAACATCCTGAGGATTATGGCTCCATGGAGCAATGGCCTTTGTCTCAGAAGCCAGTGCTGCTCCCCACAGAGTTACCTTTGGCACAGCAGGCAGGGCCTTGCCTGCAGACCCCTGGGCCCTGCCTCCCCGTCCATGCTCATTAGCTGTCTCAATCCCAAATCTAAACTCAAAAGTTGAGCTCGACACACAAAAGGAGTCACCCGTGGCCCAGCTGATCCCGCTGCTCCAGCCAACCACCAGGTGCAGACCAGATCACCGCACTGCCATCCTGGCCATCATCTATGGGCCCCATCCGAGGCCAGAAGAAACGATGACCCAGTTGGCCAAGCTGTGCCTATGATCAGGGCCTGAGAGCACCAAGTAAACCGCAGCCAGGTAGTAAAATAAACCGGCAGTAAACACAGGTGAAAGACAGTGTCTGCTATACTCTAGTGATTACATTCCACATACGCCATGCAAAAGATAATCTTCTAGAAATGACATCAGATAGCTTAGAACCTAGATATTTGTAAACTCCCCTCGGCTCCCTCCCTCACTCATTTCATTTGTGAAGTCTTTTTGAGTGGTAGAGTCCAGCCTGGTTGCTGGGTCCAAGAAATTGGCTTTTATGGAAATGCCCAGGGACTGGTCCACTTAGGCCCTGTCCCTGCAGGCCTGGAGACCACAGTAGCCTCTCCAAGTATACATGGCAAGAGCTGGCCTTAGAGGCAGGGCAAGTGGGCAGGCCTTGCCTTTTGGAAACTCTTTGGTAAACAACAAGGAATGGCTTTTTAATGATTTTTCCTTTATTTTTTTCTTTTTTAATAGTAGGTGAAAGATCCATACCAGCACATGATGCCAGTCTTGTCTGACCTGCAAAGGGTCTCTGAGCTTTGAAGAGGGGAAGGACCCTCTCAGAAGCCCCAGGATTCCCCTAGAAAAGGTCTCAGAGCCCCAGGGCCCTACACAACAAACCAAAGCATGGAAAATAGAGCTGGAAGTTCAGAGAAGTGGACCGGTAGCCCACCTCACTGGCAGAAAACAGGGACATCTTGGGAGGGTGGGAGGGACCATGGCAGTGTTTGTTTGGACCCTCCCTTTAAAGCAAGGCTTCTCAGCCTCAGCACTACTAACGTTTGGGGCCAGATCATTCTTTGTCATGGGGTCTGCCCTGTGCACCGGACTCTACCCACTAGAGTAGCAGTAGCAACTCCCAGTTGTGACCATCAAAAATCGCTCCAGACATTTGCAAATATCCCCTGCTCTAGGGTGACCAACCATCCTAGTTTGCCTGGGACTGAGTGGTTTCCTGGGACACAGACTTTTAGCGCTAAAACTGGGAAAGTCTTGGGCAAACCAGGACTTGGTCAACCACCTTCCCTCCCTCCCAGCTCATGTGAATTCCTCCACCTGCCTACAAAGCCCATTTTCTCTTCTACCCTCACAGATAATAAGACTAGCTCTCCATTACCCTGTATGAATCTACCTTTCATACACCTAAAAATATTACAATCCCACCCCGTAGTTTCTTCTGGGGCCAAAATATTATCCTTCGTCTCTTTCTTTCCAGGGGCACCATTGCTTTCCCAAGGCTCTCTGAGACCTGGGCCAAACTTCTCACATATTACTGAGGCCTAAACTGACCTAAAATCTCTGGTAGCAGAAGTAGCCACACCATGAGGACTTGGCCATATCATAAAGCCTGAGTTTGCCCATATCCAACTCCATTTTTGCAGATGGCCCCAGAGCTATGGAGAGTCACCTAGGAGAGGGAAGGGTGGGAGTCATTTGGTGTCAGGCTGAGGCCTGACCGCTGGCCTGCTACAGATGGGAAAGGACACCTGAGACCCTCTAAAGAGCAGATGAAAAGGAATGGAGTCTCCTGCCCTTCCACAGGATGGGGCAAATGCACGAGGGCAGACAGCCTCCATCTAAAAGCCCCCTCCCTGCTGGGGACCTCGCCCTGTCAGCCCCAGGCTTGTCAACCCCCTCCCAGTTTTCCATCCATTTACCTCCTCCTTTGAAAGGCATCTCTTCACTTTCCCCCCTCCCCACAGCGTTCCTGTTACTAAGGAAACAATGATGTCATTTGGTGGGACTGCAGGTTCCTTCTAACCACCCCCGAACTAGGTACCAAGCTGCTGATGTCACTGCTCAGAAATTTATAGCCCAGCATGGGTATTTATATGGTGGTTCTTGTGTGACCATATATTCGCTGTGGGGCTGGTGGCTATTTATAGCCAGAGGATATACACATATTACACCCCCTGTCTGTATTCCTGGCCGTGTGTTATATAACCGCCATTATGCAATAACGCCCATTATATAATAATTATGCACTAATGGGGATATAATCTGCAGGCATAATAAGGACACACTCCCCCAGGGCCTCACTCGGCTGGCCTCCTACAGATTGCCCCCCAGAGGATCACTGGATCTCTTTGCAGCTCTGCCCAGCCCAGAAGAGTCACCAGGTGTCACCCTACTCACGGCTGGCTGTCGTGGCAGCCCCAGCCACAAAGCCTGCTCCAGATTCCTTCTCCCTATCTTGTCCAGTTCTAACTTCCCCAGCTGCAGCCCTGGTCTAGAGAGGCTGCTCTTCTTTCTGCCATATCTTGAAGCCTCAAAGAATCATAATGAAATAAATCCTGGAGGCCCAGGGATACCTCATCCCCCCATTTTAGGAAAGAAAAAAAAAAAAAGCAGCATCAGCTGCCCCTGGAAGGAGCTTGGAGGGTCTAGGAAAGCCTCCCAGATGCCAGGCCAGTTGGCAGAGGGTCTTCCTACGCAGAGG
Source organism: Trichechus manatus latirostris (assembly GCF_000243295.1). Taxonomy (NCBI): domain Eukaryota; kingdom Metazoa; phylum Chordata; class Mammalia; order Sirenia; family Trichechidae; genus Trichechus; species Trichechus manatus. The sequence continues at coordinate 1,774,678 of NW_004444194.1, forward strand.
AGTGCCTGTGCCCTCCAGGAAAGGGCTGGGAAGCTGGTCCCAGAGGGCGAGGTGCTGGGGCCAAGTGCAGCGCAGCCAAGCGGGCCACTTCTCAGTGGCCCTTCCGAAGTAGCCCTTCCCTCCGTCTTGGCCCCAGTCGTCAGGATGCCAGTGACCTCGGCTGGGTCTCAGCACAGGGCCGAGGCTTGGGCCCTGACGCCAGCTATCTAGGTTATGACACCAGCAGGAACACCTCTGGGCAGGATCCTTACTGCTTCAGTGTTCAGACACCAGAGCACACTCTGCTGTTCACCCCCCTCCCAGGAAGGACACGCAGAAACAGCCACCTCAGGGGAAAAGAGGACAGGGACACTGGCTCTGCACCTGGGGTGGCTTGGGGGAGGGACCAGTAGGATCACAACGGCAACTCTAAAGAGCCAATTCAGTTAAGCCCAAACTTTACATTCAGTCTGCACTTCAAAGATATATGTATGTATTTGAAGGTTATTTGATACATAAACGTATTTTTAAAAATTAGAAGAACCTACCCTGATCTGTTAAGTGAGTTTCTTTCCGGCACGGGAGAGTGGTTTGGGGAGCCTGCCTGTCTCTTACATTTCTCTATTGTCTGACTTTTTATAAAAAGTATGTTTTACTACTGTAATAAAAAAATTCAAACACATCCTTTAAACAGAGCCATGCTAAGTGCCAGGTGACAGTCTGCTCTCTGCATCCCCTGCAGCAGGGACAAAGGTCTGCTGCCCCTCTGGGTCTGGGCTGGGCCCGTGAGGAGCAGATTCCATTCTGGTCCCCAGATCAGAGCCCTGGCACACAGCTGGACCCCCATGCAGGAAGGAAATAAAGGAGGGAGGCGCAGTAGGAGGCTCGGAGGTGGGCTCATGATTCCCACAGGGGGAGGCACACGCCAGCTCTGGAGTCCCCGAACTGCTGTAGCCAAGCCCTGCTGTTCAGAAAGGAGAAACAGGCATGGGACACGCAGGGGACGAGCCGGCGCTCAGAGCTTTAGTGGCCACGTGAGAAACAGAAACGAGGTCTTCAAGTGGAGGGCGGCCAGAGGAGAAGGCGGCATCCTGCCTGATCCCTCCCGTCCTTCCAGACCAGAGGTTCTCACCAGGGGCAATCCTGCCTCCAGGGAAGGACACTGGGCAATGGCTGGAGATATTTTTGACTGTCACACGTTGGGAGTGGGTCCTATTAGCATCTAGTGGGTGGAGGTCAGAGATGCTGCTAAACACCCAACAGTGCACAGGTCAGCCCCCACCACAGTGGGGAAACCCTGCTCTAAGAGAGCCCACAACATTGTAAGAGATAAACCCCAGTCTTATTAGCCACGGAAACAAGGCAATCTCGAGCAGTAAGCCAGCCTCTCCCACACCCAGCCCTCAGCATGTTCAGAGAGTTTTCATATACACAGCCCCAAAGTTTTCAAACTTTAAGAAAGGGGTGAGGGTGAGAGTCTGGGTGAAGGGAGCATAAAAGGCCATGAACAGCAGACTACTGCAAAACTTCCCACGATCATCTGGTTAATTAGGATAATTACATGCATTTTTATTTTAAACTGCAATCCCAAGCTGACTCCCAGGAAAAGGGCGTGACAGAGCAAAGATCAGGGATCCTGGTTCTGCGGAGCCTCCTGGCCCACGTGGAGAATTCCTGCAGACTCTTTATCTGTGCAGGTCAAGCCAGACCTCTTCCCCACAGCTCCAGGAAGGTGGGCCAAGCAGGGGTGCCCATCAGCTGACCCAACCCAGTCTACGCTAGCGTGCTGCCTCTTGAAGTTGGAGGCAAGGGGTTGTGTCCTGTCTGACTGTGTCAACTGGTGGGGTGAGAGGCCAGAATGGAAGACAGGGCCAGGTGCCCGCTGTCTCCACCCCACATGCTCAGCAGCTGGGGGAGCCCTTGAGCTGAGCCACAAGCTGGGCTTCAGCCTTTCTCGGAGAGCAGAAGAGACCACGGGGATGGCACTGGCTCCTGAGGGGCCCACACCACTTTCATCTGAGGCTTCGAGAGGCCAGCAAACCCGTGAGGCTCAAAGAACAGCAAGGCCCGTGGAAGATGGCTGCAGCTCAGTAGCCTGGAAACCAGGCATTCACTCAGGCCCCTTCTGCCAAAACTCACGGTGTGACCCAAGTCCCTGACACTGCTGTACTTCAGCTCCCTTCTCTGTGAGTGGGGATGACAGCACCTACCCTGCCTGCATCATTCAACCATTACGAGGGGAAATCAGCTCAAGGCAGGCTGAAAAGGCTCAGTCAGCTGACAAAAACTAGCTAATTCCTAACCATCTTTCAAGATGCGGTTCAAGCATGTTGTCTTCCAGGTAGCCTCCCCTGACCCGTGAGTCTGACTCAAAGGTTCCTCCCTACACCTGTCACCTGTGTGCACACTCGTCCCACCATCAGCACCACTGTGAGAATCCCGGGAGCTGATATGTGAACACTTGGCCATACCAGGTGTTCAATGGAAGCATGGACTCAAGCAGAAAGCATTCCCAGGGCCATGTTGGTACCCCCTCCTCCGTCAACAAGGGACACGGTGTCATATCACAGCCTGGAAAAGCATGCTAAAGTGGGTGCCCCGTAAGTCCACTGGGGTGTTCCCCAAAGAACAGCACACAGCAGCCCTGACGGTGGGGCAGCAGTGTCGATGCTTTGGCATTGCTAAGATACTGGCAGCAAGTGGACAGAAAGGCCAGAACATCCCCACCAATAAGCCAGGGAGGCTGGGCTGATGGACAAATCACTCAGGGGCCAGATCTACTATGGGTGATCCCAAAATATCAAAAAATCCCCAGAGGGCCAGAAAACCAGGTATCAGATGTCCATACAAAGTAAGGAACACAGGCATCCAGGAGGGTAAGGCCCAGTCCAGCCAAGCCTCCCCCGACCAGCTCCTCTGCCTTCTGGGACCCTATTCTAACGCCAACACCCTGCAGCTCAAACATGCTTAAAATGGCGGCGGCGGCCTGCAGCGCCGGGCGTTCGTCATGCTGTTTTCCATGGTGCCCTCGGTGCCAAGAAAAACCTATCATCAGAAATGCCATCAGCTATATTTATCTATCTCTCAGCCCCCCAGCCTCCTCCTCCCGTCTGCCAACCAGGCCCTGTGAGCCCCCCCTCACCCAGTGGGCACACTTCCCTGTTGCTGAGGCCCGTGACCACCTGCCCAAAGCCTCGGTCTCGGAACTCTCTTCCTGCACCCTAACAATCGGGTCCACACATGAGCATGGAAACCAGCACACGGCACCCAGTCTTACTGGTATGTCAGGATGCCCACTTATGCAGCGGTCTGGGTGTCTTGGCCACAGCGTGCTCCCGAACCATGGCAAAAGGTGGCCCTCATCTTCCAGCCTCAACTCTCTACTCACCAGGGCCTTGGCAGTACTGACCTGCCCTCAACGTTCTACTGTGGAGTGGGGCCCAGACCCTTTGAGGTGGGAATCCATGCCCCAGTGCCCCACAAAGTGGCCACTATCAAGAGACAAGACACACAGTGTGAGAGTGAGCCTGGGGAGATGGGGCCATTTCCGGCAAGACGCTTGCCGCCAGGTAGACCTCTCACCCCTACTACTTCATTCCCTGAAGTAGAGTAGGAAGCCCCAACCTGTATTTCAAGGCACTAAGAATTTCAGAGGCGTGTGTGTGCTAGAAGGACCCCCACGCCCTTCACTGTCCAAGCAAAGGGGAAATGGAATCTGGGCCATAAGAGGAAAATCGCAAAACTGAGGTTCACAAGCACCCAAAGCCACAGCTGTGATGAGGCCTCTGCAAGGGACATGACTAACTGGAAGATGTCACTTGGTGCCCACTTCATACTTCTCTTGACCCAAAGCCATGGAGTCCCAACCCAGTCCTTCCTTAGCACATAAAAGTTGGTGAATAAATGTTTGTGGCATGAATAATAAAATACTCTATCCTACACCCCATGCCTCCTCTTATCACTTCAGGGGCACCCCTGCTGCCTGGCCCCCTACTCCCACCGTGGCCCTCTCCCCAGAAGGCCGCTGCTCCCCTCTGAGGCCCCAACTCAAAAAGGAGTTCCAGGGAGCCAACTGCTTGGAGAATGAAGCAACCCAAATAAAAATTTTAAAACCCAGAAGCTCTTTCTCTCCTGCCCCCTCCCCCTCCACTGGCAAATGAAAACAAACAAGAAATCAAAGAGGCCTTTTGTGCGAGCACCGCGCTGACACGGCTGGGGCCTTTGAAAAGACTTCTGAATCGGACACTGAAGGATAAAATAACTGAAGCGTGGCAGGTCCTGAGACAGAGGGGGGGGCGGATGGACGGGGCAAAGGGGGGGAGAGAGGGAGCCACCTTCTTTCCTGGGCAGAAAGGGTAACACTCAGCTGCCCTCTGCCCAGCTGCTGCAGGCACCAGAATAGAGGCAGAACCTGGTGCTGCCTCGCTGCCCCTTCTGACCCACCCTCCTCTGGCACCCAGGTCTCTGCAACACCAGAGCGGAACCGAGACAAGTCCCACCTCCCCCTTCGCAGCCACCAACCTGCCCCACACTGCTCCCGACAACAAAGCCCCTGCCAGGTCTTCTCTCCCCTCCAGCATGGAGCCCTCTAGAAGTCATCACGAGGCCTTCATCCAACCTACTCGGTGCAGGCAGGATTCTTCTTTCTTAGAGACAGAGGAGCCCCAGCCCAGGGATTTGCTCACAGTAGGTTTACAAAGTGTGTATTTCATGAGTAAAGGAAATTCTGCCATCTTCGGCAGTGTCAAAGGGTAAACTGAGGACTCAGGAAGTCCTTCTGCATGTCTGCACCTCAGCCCTCCTGCTGCAGAGTGCGGCCCTGGGGGCTCTGGGTTACATGCTCAGGCCGTCCAGGTCCCCTCTGGCTTATTCGAGGCCCGTACCCAGCTGGCTGAAGCTCAGACGAGGGTGAGTCTTTCTCTGCTTGTGCTACAGCTTCCAACTCAGCCAGCAAAGCGAGCCCCGCACCAAAACCCCCTGCGCACTGAAGGCTCGGGTGGACAGCGCTACAAACAAAGGGAATGGGAGCAGGTGGTCAAGGGCAATGGAGAGAAAGGGTTCAGAAATGAGACCAAGCCCAGCGATCAGGTCGGAGCACTTATGATCTCCTCTTTGGATCACACCCTGAGGCCAGCCTGACCGTAATCATCCTGTCACACCACCCAGAACCAGGCACTTTGCATTAACAGAGCATCCAAAGTAAAGACATGGGGCCTGTGCAGTCACATGGGGTCAGAAAGGCCCCGCCACCACCGGGTTCTGCGCCTGTTTTAATGCTTTGCTGCAGTCATGTTGCAATTCCTAATAACTTTTGAACAAGGGGTTGGCATTTTCATTTCACACTAGGCCCCCAAACTATGTAGCTATTGTGGTCAGCTCAGATTTGTTTGAGCTTGGGGTTTCGAGCTCAATTCCCAATGCTCCAATTTAAGAGGGACCAGGACCAATCAGAGGTCCTCCTGGGGTTGGTGACCCAAACGGCAAGGGCGCTAGGAGTTATGTCAAATGTGGAAGCGTGAAGGGACAGCGACGCTGGCCTGCAGAGGAGGCAGTTTCCTGGGTGGAAAGGAAACACGAAAAGTGCCCTCAATATTTGAGAGGCTGCCATGTCACAGAAAAATCAGCTTTAACCTGGGTTGTTCCTTAAGACAGAAACAAGACCAACAGGTGAAGGTTACAGAGACACAGACCTGGGCCCACAAAACCATAGCAATCCTAGTAATCATACACTGCTGCTGTCTGGCCTGCTAAGTACCAGCATCTTTGCATATCAGCTGGTTTAATCTCTTTAAACTATCCTCTGCTAGAGGTAGGGAAGAATTTTATAACAGCCAAAGCTGACCTTTGAACAATAGTGACAGCTCTGTTGGGATGTTCTAAAGGAGATCCTACATTGGGTTAAAAAGATAATCCATAGATCTTCCTAATTTTACCAGCCGGTTCCTTGGCAACGCAGTCTTTGCCAACCCTGGCACCAGATGGCGCTGCCTCAAAGACGAAGGACGGTGGCATTTCTGGGCCTTGTAAAAGGAGGCAGCAGGTGAGGTGGCCAAGTGTTCATGTTGGGGTTAGTCCCCTGAGAGGAGGCTGGGCTCCTGTGGGCCTCCTCCTACACAGCTCACAGTCAGAACCACCAGTCAGGCTGGGCGTCAAGCAAAGGCTTGGAGAGGCCTCGGCTGGAATGAGCATGACTTGTGGCAGGGCTGACACAGTGGGGCAATGCCTACCACTACCCAGGAAGGATGCAGAGAACCTCCCTCGGATCCGAAAATCAACACTCACCGCCAAGCTCCGACCCCTGAAGCAGACAGCAAAAACCAGAAAGTTTTTATACCTAAAAAGTGTAATTCCTAACATTTGAAAAAATTCACTTAGACAAATCTTTAGGTGCTACTGGAACCATCCATCCAAAAACCTGGAGACGAGGAAGGTGGCAAGGTGTCCTCTCAGAGCAACACACTGAAGGACCCAGGAAAACGCAGCCTGCGGAGTCCCGACAGGGTCTACAGCACAAACAGCCTGGTCTCGCCAACAAAAATACTGCCAGAAAAGAAAAAAAAACAGAGGAGGAAGAGGACGCCTCGAGATTGTAAGAGTTGAGAGTTATTGTCAATCCATTACAATGTATGGACCTTATTTGGATTCCCATTCCGACAAACAGACTATGAAAAAGAAATTAGGAGATAATTACGGAAATGCAAACACTGATTAACAAAAAAAAAAAGAAACCAAACCGGTTGCCGGCAAATCGATTCCAACTCATAGTAGATACCCGATATTAAAGAAACCGTGGGGTTTTTTAAGTGTGATAATGGTATCGTACTTATGTTTTTCAAGAGCCCTTACGGTTACAGATGCACACAGAAGTGTTTACAGATGACAAGCTATGATGCCTGGATTTTCTTCCAAATCCCCGGTGTGGATGGGAAGTGGGTGGGTATGGATGAACCAAGATTGTCTTTAAGTTGCTAACTGTTGACGCTGGTGATGGTTACATGGAGGCTCATTATACAAAAGTAGAGAGAACACAGTATGTACAAAATTCTCCATAATAAAAAAGCTTAAATTAAAAAAAAAAGGCGGGGGGAGCCATCACTCAAGACCTAGACTTCATGGGCCTCCAGTACGGGCCAGTCAGAAGGGTTTGATGGGAGAAATTGGCATTTCCATTCAGTAAGGCATTCTATTACCTTCAGATTCTTTTCTTTCCTAGCCTCCATGTCTGGGAAGGTCTGAAGACGCCAGTTCACCTCCAGAGCACCTGTAGAAGCTTTGGAGATAGTCTCAGCACCGCTTCTAGACAAGTGCGACCGACCTTCCTCATACAGCAGAGGCCTTCAGGCCTGGCCCCATGCTCCCCGCTGTCCTACTCTGGGACACCCCTTCTGGTTGGAAGGACATCACAAGAAAATGTCCATCCTCCTCCCCATTCAAGTGCTCCTTGTCCCCACCCTGCCTTGACCTCTCCTTCAGAACACAGACACACACTCTGCCAGACTCCTTTGCAGCAGGAAGATGGCACTCACGGCAGCCACAATACACTCTGGAGGACCTTTTAGACCCCTTATTTTGGGAGTGGAGCTGCCCATGCCACACATGTCCTTCATTCCCTCTCAACCATACCCATCTCCTGAAGCCTCATCTGGGGCATGACAAGAACCTGAAAGGCCACTGAGGGCACCAACAAGTCAAGCCCTCTCCCCATTTACCACCATGTCCTGTTCACCCAAGCCACCCATCACCCAGATTCTGTTCTCAGCCTAGTTTTAAGGGATGAAAAGGCACTTCTTTCAGAGTCCAAAACAGCTCTTCCTTGAGCCCTTCCCACCCCAGTACCTGCCCAGTTTATTAATACTGGGAGGAAAGGGTAGTGGCCCCTGCAGAGCAGGCCAGTATGTATGGCTAGGGGGAAAGGCAGTGCTGTCAGATCTTAGTAGTGTTTGGTGTCTGAGCCAGAGGAGAAGACATTTTTTAGCAAACTGGGTTGGCCTAGGAAGGTCCTACGCACTCACACTGTCAAGCCTACCTACCCTCCCCTCAGGAAGAACAAATGAGGCCCATCTGTGGCCCCATCCACACCTTCCCACAACTTTCCAGTAAGGCAAGCTCAAATCAAAGCAATTCTAGCAAGAAAAATTCTACTTTCATCGAAACTATCTGGTGTCTAGGAAGATAAATTATAGCAAAAATGTCCTCAGTTGTCTATTCCGCTTTTGTTAAGGACACTCGGCCTCAGCCCCAGCAGAGGTGGCCTTGGCTGTATTTGATGGGGCAGGAGTTCACTCATATTCCTGGGCAAATGATCTCAGCTGAGGTGGGGGGTTAGATAGTCCTCCCTTCCCTTCCCCTGACACCTGCCCGGTCAGTCCAGGAGCCAGAAAGTGGGCCGGGAAATGTCTCCTTCATCATGTGCACTTCATCCCACGCTGGCAGCAGTCAAGAATTTGGCCTAAAATAAAAGAGGCCTGGGAAACAACTTCCTCCACTCCAAGGATCCAGCTAGAAAGCGGAGTAGGAGGAAGCCAGCTTAGGAGGAAGATGAGTGTCGATTTCCATTTGAGAGGCTCTTCGGCCCCTAGTTCTTAAATCGGAAGGTGAAGAATCCCCTTACAGAAGAACTATCTGATGGACCCTCTGGCAAGCCTGAGCTTCCACGCTGCCCCCAGGCCACCTCAAACACCATCAGGCACACCCTCCCCACTCTGTCTTGCTATGTAGACAGCGAATGAGGGACTTTTTTTTTTTAATCTCTTTTCCAAAAAAATAGGAATTCAAGCTGGGGCGGGGTGGGGGGGCTGTTGGCCCTTCTGTGTGAGGGTCTTTCAGGCTTAGAAAGAACCAGGGAGGAAGAACCCGTGGGCACTGCCTCCAGCCAGCTACTAAAACACCTCAGGAGGGGCGAGAACGAGCAAGAAGAGTGAGCACAAATATCTCCTTCTCCCCAGAGTTCTCCAGCACACCAACCCTCCATGCTAATCCCTGACACAATTAGTCCTGACACAATGCTGAAAATCCCTCACCCCAAATTTTATTTCTGGGTTCAGTCATATCACTCCTCCCAACTTCTCAACCAGGCAAGGGAGTGACCTGAGCTGTTTTTCTGAGTCTCTTTTCCTTTTTGTGAATGAAAGGGAAGGAAGACACACACCCTCGCGGGAAAGATTTGCAGGAGCTGAAGTTAAACCACATTCTCTCACATTCTCATGAAGAGAGAAAGAAGGCAGATGAGGGGGGAAAAAAATCTGGAATGGTGGAAAGTGAAAAAAAAAAACAAACAAAAAAACACAGCAAAAGGTTTGGTAGCCCTCTCATTACAAGTTGGTTGGGCATAATGTAAACACACTTCTGCCTTGCTTAATCACAGAGTGCCGCCGCCGTTTAGGTTTCAAAGGCGGCAGTAAATTGGGCGTAGCTGAGTGGAGGCTAAAAATTAACCAGCCATCTCTGTTTCAATTTGTAAGAAAACAAAAGCGGAAAGAAATTATAAAAAGGGAAAGGGTGAAAAAAAAAAAAGGAAGAGAGGAGGAGAACTGAATCACCCCAACCCAAACTGCAGAGTACAATTGGGAAAACCAAAGAGAACTGGAAAAATATTTGGAACACACGCACAATAAAGGCGATTTTGCAGAGTTTTGTGTTGGTGGGTTTCCTCCAGAGCTCCGGCACAGAAAGCCACGCTGCCTGACCATGCCGTGTGGGAAGCCTCCTGAACTAACAGAAGCTGCCTAGCCCTGCCCGAAAGCCTCTATCCTTGGGTCTCCCCCACTTCGGCCGAACCAGGTAGAGAGGAAGAGCTCACGAACAGGGTGCTTTTTGTCACTCTCTCGCTACGGAATCAAATTACTTTCATTCTCTTCAACAGTCAAATCACAGCCAAAACAGCTCCCTCTTCTCTTCATCCTACTCTGCTCTAGCCACCTTGCCTCCTGCCGCCTGGGCATCAGCCCCAGAACCTGCTCACTGCTGCTTCCTCTCTTTTTTATTCATTCCATTTCATATCCATGGGCCTTATACTCCCCTTTCTCTGCCAAATTGCTGCCCACCCTGCTTGTGCCAAATACAACCTTTCACCAGGACTTTCGGTGCAGCCCCATGAAAGCCAGCCCCTGCCTTCAAAGACTTTTTCAGATTCGTTATGAATTTCAGACCAAAGACTGACATTTTTTTATCTCAGACCCTCACCATCATGGATAATTTGGGGGCACTCTGACTCTGGTCCTACGACCTGAAGCACCTCTCAGATCGGAGAAGACCTCCAAGGATAGAGATGCACAAAATCGGTAATACGGCAAAGAGAGAGAGGGGAAGACTACAAAATAAAGAGAGGAGGGAAAAGAAAAAAGGGAATATCATCATGCTGCAGGCCCCGTCAGACCGGCGCCCCAGTTAGGCCCAATGCGTGTTATCATTTGAAAATGAGAGGCACAATACACAGAACAAATGCCAGCAAGTAAAATTAAATGGAAAAAATGTGAAGAGGAACCTACCCGGAGTGTGGACAAAGTAAGCCAGATAAAGATCCAGTTCTTTGATTGTGACTCCAATGTGGTGCGGCTGGACGCACAGGCCGGGGTTCGAGCACTGGGGCGACTTGTAGAGCCGCTCCCCGTCAGTACTTTCCAGGGGGATCCCCTTAAACAAAATCACCATGACCAGGTCCAGCCGCCACACCTTGTCGGCCTGGCGCAGGCAGTCAATCCGGCGGATCTTGCCCTTCTGGTCGGGGTTGGAGAGCACGCAGCAGGGGGGCTTCTTGCCCGTGATGGTCAGCACGAAGTCCTCGCGGAACTCAGGCCGGATGTCCTTGCGCAGCTTGGCCAGCAGCCGGGATGCCCACTTCTGCTTGATCTCAGGCTTCTCGCCCAGCAGCTCGTCCTTCACCGCCCGCTCTTCATCCTTCGACATCCGCTTCTCATGCTTCTTGAAGTACTTGCGCTTCCGAGCCTGCAGGTTGAACCAGGTGTAGGAGAAGGCTCGGACGTGAGGCAACAGCGCCTCAATGAACGGGTGGAACTCATCCTGCAGGCGGCAAGCCGGGAGCATGCGGGGCAGGGAGGAAGGGAGGAGGGGAAGGGAAGACGGGATGAGGGGGACAGAGAGAAGGAGAAAAGAAGTGTTAAAAGGGGGGGCACAAGGAAAAATCGCCTTCTCCTCCTTCCCCCCAATTTCCTCTTTCAATTGTTCTACAAAAGTGTGGTTTGAAGCCACCACCAGGGGAACCAGCCACTTGCTCCCATCCCAGCCTCAGACGCTAGACAGAGGCACCAAGAGCCTGTGCACACACCTATTCTCTCTCTCTCTCACTCACTCACACACACGCGCGCGCACAGACAACACTGCTGTCCACACACACACGCTGCTGGTATCCCCGCCAGGCTCTGTCGCGCCCATGACATCTCCATGTTCTATCGCAGCCTTGAACTCATGTCAGCTCGCCCGATGCGTGTCCGCGCCGCAGACACCCGCGGACGCACACACGAGGCGCGCAGGAGCTGCCTTGAGCCCCGACACCGGTCGGTTTTTGGCCACCCCCAAAAAGAGAGAAAATGACATCCACATCAACGAGAGATGAAACGGATTTGGCTCCCCCCCCCCATCTTCTCTCCTAATCCAATTGGAACATCCACCCCAGAATTTTTTAGTCAGATCTAAATCCTAAATATGTGATTTCAGCATTGTTATCGACACCCATACTAATGTTAATCACAGTAATAATGAAGAAAACACTTCTTGTTAGTACAAATAAGGTGGTTGTCTTGGCCACATTAGAGTTAAAAGCTACGAGGGTCGTCTTGCGGCCCCTTCCCCAGCTTCCCACTGACCCCTCCACCCTCTTTCCCACTTAGTCAGGTGACAGAGGGCTGGGCTCTCAGTTTATTTATTTATTTTTTGCTTGTTTGCTTGTTTGAAGTTTAAATAATCATTGATTTCTGTTTACAAAAATAAAACTGGAAAAAATTAAATAATTACCATTGATCTGAAGCACCCGGCAAAGCCCAACGCCTGATTCTGAGATTCTGGACTCAACAGAGTTGTGAGTTGGGGGCGGGTGGGGGGAGGGGAGGAGGAGGAGCGGGGAGGAAGGTAAATGTTTTAAAGGGGGCTATTATTGGTGTTCTGGGGAATAGGGGCCGGGCTTGGGTGGATTCTCAAACCCTTCCCCCTCCCCCCCCCATGCTCCATTGCACAGAAGGGAGAAATTAATATTTTTTTTTTAAAAGGAGCAAAAAAAGAAAGGTCAGGGATAGCAAGCAGAGATAGGACGCGAGCCGGTTGCCACACACACCAGGTAAACAAAAGCCAACAATTTTTTTTTTTCAATTTCTCCCCCTGTGCATCCTCTTCCAGTTAAAAAAAAGAAAGAAATATGCAAAATTTAAAAAAAAAATCAAAACCAACCTTCCATCATCACCCCCCCCCCCCAAGAAACACACCCTACCCCACCCCCGTGCAAAACAAAAACAAAAACCAGGAGGGAAAAAGCGGCAGCTGAAGAAAAAGGCTTTCGGCTTTGGCAGCGGCACAGGGGTGTAAACTTCGAGCTGCCTCCCTCCGCCTGTTTGGAGGAAAAGGGGGAGCTCGCAGATTCCCGGGGAAGAAGACGAGTTCTGACCGGCTGCAGACCGTCGCTGGCAGACGCGTGCAAAAGAGAGAGGGAGCGAGGGAGGGAGGGAGGAAGGAAGAGAGAGGGAGAGCGCGAGGGAGGACGTGGATGGGGCGTGTGTGCGCGTGTTCGTGTGTGTGTGTGTGTGTGTGTGTGTGTGTGTGTGTGTGTGTGTGTGCGGGGGTGGGTTTTTTTTTTTTTTTTGCTTCTTTTCTCTCTCTCAAACTCCCTCTCTCTCCCCTTTCATGCTCAATCCCCATCCATTTGCCTGTGCCAAAGCCAGTAAAAAGGGGGGGAGAGAGAGAGAAGGATCCACCTATTTGGCAAAGAGACAAATGCGAGGAGCCAATGGCTGCATCCGAGGGGAGGAGGGACCCAGGCAAGCCTGGGAGGGTGGGGAGAGCCCCCGGCGGTTGGAGACCAAAAACAATTTGCCCAATCGACAAGTTCACGTCTAATGAACAAGCAAAGTCCAGCAGTTATGAATTTTTCATTCCAGGCTCCCTCTCTGGCCCATTTGGCAGCAGCCACCCAGCAAATTTGGGGGGTGGGGGTGGGATTAAGAAAGACGCGGCAAAAAAAAAAAAAATTTTTTTTTTTTTTAGCCAGAAAAATAAATAAATAAATACAGGACTGAGTCCGGGTGCGGGCGGGAGCCCAGAAGGCCCTGGAGAGAGCAGCTGCGCCTGCTTTCTGTGTTTTGGTTTTCAGTCTCTTTCTCTCAGGCCCGCACACTCCCTTTTTCTGGTTCTGTTTCTTTTTTATTTATGGAGCAAACAGGGGCGAGTGGAAGTTTTCTTCCCCGGCCGTACACACAAGCCTGCGGTGCTATGAATAGAAAGAGAGAGGAAGAAAGAGAGAGCGGAAAGTGTAAATGCCAGCCACGCTTCCAGGGCAGGGGCCCGTCGCCCAGGGTGCAGGCAGCCCCTCGTCCCAGTCTGGCTGCAAGCCCCCAGCACCCCCGGCCCTCCACAGCCCCCCGTGCTCGGCTGCCTCCTTCAGCCCACACCCAGCCACGCACGCCCCATTAGCAGTGACGAGGATGCCAACACGTTGTGGCTCGGCTCTTGAAACTGCAACAGTTTATTAAAATAGCCTCCTGTCCCAGCGATCCGCTGACAAGCACCACACGCAGCCCCAGAGAAGTGACAAAGGCAGAAGGGTGGACACTACCTCTGAACAGAGTCACTGAGTCTTACCTACGCCCCCCCCCCCCAACGTGTAATGCTTTGCTCTCTCCAGCTTTGCCGCCTCCACTTAATCTGTTCAGTTGTCTTGTTTGAAGGAGGGTGAACGTTCAATTCTGACTAAAGGGCCCACACCTTACAAGGCAAGGTGGCAAAAACATGAAATAAAGAGACCTGAGTGAAAAGAAAAGACCAAGGCAGAAAGGAAAGGATTATATAAAAAAAAAAAAGTGGGACAACCAGGAAGTCGAGTCACAGAGAAGAGTGCCATCAGGAAAGCCAGACCCATCCAGCCCTGGGCCTTCCTCCCACTGGGGAGGGGGCAGGGCTATCAGCCGTCAGACCTCAGGCCTTCAAAATGCAGTTATGAGGAGGACGTTATTAAATAAAAGGGAGAGCAGAGGAGGCCATGAACACAGACAGGGAGAGAGTGATCCACTGGCTAGGAACTCGTCCCCATAGCCTCCCCCTCCCAGCGAGCGAGGCTCGGCCCTAGGCTGGCAATGCAAAAAGGTCATTGCTCACTCTCGCCCCTTTCTTCCCCATCTAAAACCCTGTGTTCTGTGGCCTTTATGCTCAGTGGAGAGAGGCCTGGAAGAGAACCTGGGGTGTGCCAAAACAAAGCATCCAGCCGTGGACTGGTGCTGGATCCCAACAATGGGAAAGGTGCCGCCTGCCCAGCACCTGGGACCCCATCTGAAGTTCGCTCATAGCGGACTCGGACAGAAACAGTTAGAGGTGAAAGCGCAGGAGGCAGGTGTCACCATAGACAGGGCTCTTAGGGTGGTGTTCAATAATTAATGTCATGTTAATAACCAGCTTCTGTCCAATTAGCCAAAGATGTTAGTTTGGCGACATAAGATAGCAAACCCTGCCCTGCCTCCTTAAGGAAGCAAACTTACTTTCTAAAGTCACTGTTCAAAACTACAGGTGAGTTTATATTTGGCACGTAGGTGTTTTTCTGGTATTTTGATTTAATGCTAAATATTAGCCACAGAGCAGAAAATGGCCAACAAGAGACTCCTGGAGAACCCTGGCATGCCCCCTTCCCATTTCTCACACAAGGTTCACAAATCGCAGGGCGGGAGGAAGAGTACTACTGTTCAGGGTTGATTCTTAATGGAGGGTATACAGCTGCCCACCCCCACCCCCCGCAGGAGCCACAGTGTCCCACAGCCAGGAGACAGCCGTGCGAAGATCCAAGTGGAAGGTACAGAAACAGGACAAGGTCTTTTCTGGATGGAAGAAGGGGTCAAAAGGTCGAGCAAAGTGGCAGAGAGATCTGACACAGAGGGACCCACGCAGAGCCCCATGTACCCCCTGAACACTCTCTTAAGAGTGAGAGCAACAGGCCCTTCCCAGGGGAGAAAGGCGAGGGGAGAACAATCGTCAATTGTCCTTCTCCCCCTGCCAATGGCCTTAACCTTGAAGGTGGGCAGGAAGGATTCCCAGGCAGCCGATCTCCCTCACCCCTCACCTGGCTCTGAAGGGGCCTGGAAGCAGTGGGGCTGTTCCCCGTGCTTGGGGAGGGAGGAGAGGAGAAAGGCTCAGTCTCTCTCTTTCTCTCTCTCCAGGATCCAGAGGGGCAGCATGGACACTGGTTCCATCAGAAACACTTCAAGAGCCCAGCCCCAGGGGCCCCCTCCACCTGCATTCCACTGGTAGCCGCTTGTCTGCCCGGACACGCCCCTCAGAAGCCCCAAACAAAAGGGGACTGTCCCCCTTTTGTTAAGAGAGTTGAGGCTCCTGTTGGAAGACTACCTGTCCTCCTCTCAGCCTCCTTCCCTTCTCCCCTCCCGCCCCAGCAGGGACCTTCGGCACTGTGCACTGACAACCTGAGCCAAGACAAAAAAGCCCTCAGACAACGCAAGTCTTCTCCAGGTCTGAGTCACCAGCAAGTGCAAGGGTTCAGGGGACAGAGGGAGCGAAGAGACAGGCAGGCCACGGAAAGGGGAGAGGAAGAAGAGAAAGGGAGGTGAGAGGAAAACCCGCTGAGGGGGAGGAAGCCTGGGATGCTGTTGAGAGTGTGCAAAAAAAAAAAAAAAGAGAGAGAGAGAATGAAATAAGTCAAAGAGACAAAAAATAAAATAAAATAAAATAAAAGCAGGAAAAAATCAGGAAGAAGGTATTTTCCCCATTTAAAAGAAAAACTTCAAGAGCCCAGAAATAAGACTTCTAAAGTTCACATGGGTTTTGGGTTTGTGGAAAGGAATGTGAGTGCCCTTGTGAGAGAAGGGCCTTTTTCTCCTTTATTGTTGACTGTATAGAATTTGATAAAAACAGCAACAGTTTCACTGAAATATTTCTAAATACTTATGCCAGTTTCAGCCATTACTAAATGTGCCCCCCTACCCCCGCCACCAGAAAGACTGAGCAGGCCACAGAGAGAGGGAGAGAGAACAGAGAGAGGAGAAAGCAAAAAGAGAAAGAAGGGCAAAGCTGGAGGGAAAGAAGGTCAGGGCTGACAAGGGGAAATAAGCAAGGAGAAAGGACAAAAACGGGCTCTGGGGATGGGCAAAAAAAAGGCAACTAGCTAAGAAAAAGGCCTGCTTCTACAGTGAGAACGTGAAATATGTTGTTTTCAAAAACTCCGTAAAACACATTCCTGTCAACAGAGGCTTTGTGGATTTTTTTTTTTTAGGGGAAATAAAAATATATATATGTACAGTACCTCACTCACATATATAGTATTAAAAACTCTTCAGGGAAACAAAATAAGTTGCCCAGCCTGAGACATGTTCCGCAACCATCCCATACCTGCCAGTGGTGAAACATGTAGAAGCACAAGAAGCTGAATCTTTAAAAACAGTTCCACTGTTAAGATGTCTCTTTATCTTAAAAAACAAAACAAAAAACAACCCTATTTATCCATATTCTGCTTTGTTTAAGGTCCAAATGTCCTCTTTCAGACCCTGGCTACGTAGGCCCATGTTGATGTGGATAACTGTGTGCAGTTAGTGCAGAGAACTGACAAAACTTATACAGAAATTACCAGATAATTCAGTGTCCATTTTATTACTGTCTATCTGCAGCCCGGGTGAAAAAGGACACAAGAAAGAAAAAGAGCCACAAATAGAGCACTGGTTAGTTTGCCCAATTCCTGGGATTTTATAATTCAGCCCAGCCTTTGCCCAATCCTAAAGGGGCTGACTTTGTATTCCTCAGCTCTCCCATCGCATCCCACAGACGGCTTCGTGGAAGGCCACAGAAGGCCAGACTCCCCGTCAGGGTCAGAGATGGAAGAAAACTGCAGAGAGGACGCAGGACCCACCAGGCAAGGGGAAAGGGCCCGGGCTGCTTATCCTACAGGTGGGTGGGGCTCTACAGCCAAAGAAAACTCATCTGAGAGTCTGAAAACATCAGGAATGAAAACCGGAAAATGTACTTTGCGAGGAGGCTCAGATAATTTGGACAAAGCGGGTTTTTTGCTGACTCTGACCAGCTTTCCTCTGTCTCAGGAAAGGTCAGCCCTGCACTATTCCTCTCTCATCCTCACACAGGTCAAATGGATTTTCCCCACACGCCTATGCTGGGTCTAGGACAAGACCTGCCTCAGACCAGGCTGCTCGTTCCTGTTAAACTGCCTCCCTTTTCCTTCCTTTTCTCCTACTGACTACAAACCGGGAGCGGGATCGCTGGCCTGGGATCTGGCCAAGCAGGCAGCCTCGTTCTGGCTCCAAACGTTACCCTCCTCCAGGAACATTGCCCCTCACCCTCTTGGCACAGAATAAAATAGGGTAGAAATGGGGGGATTTGGGGAGATAATCTATCCTCTCTAGTGTGACTGGAAATTGTTTACTTTCATCTCATTCTCTATAAGAAATGAGAAACAAAAACCCTAGTCTTTAATTTATTATTTAGTTTGAAACTTCCCTGTGTCACCAAATAGAAGTAAATAGCAACCAGAGCCCTCTCCTCCAGCCGGTGGGCTCCAAGAGGACCCAACCCTCTGCAGAAGGTGCAGGACAGAAGAAAGCAAGGGCTGCAAGGGACAAGGGCAGCCTCATATCACCTACTCTGCCTGGGAAGTGTCAGTCCACGGTGGCCAAGGGCTGGAGAAGAGGCAAAAACGCCAGAGGGTCAGCTTCACAACGTTCTCTACAGAAAAAAACAGAAATCTGGCAAAACAAGGAAAGGAGAGACCAGTGCATGAAGATGAGGTCTGTGCCAGGCTTGCTGTGAAAATATCTAGACAGCAAAAGAGAAGGCTGGAGCAAACTGCAAAATGATTAAAAAATCACCGTAGGCATCGTCGAGAGTAACCCCCAATCCCACAAAAACCTGAGGGATCCTACAGAAAAAAAGGTCCCTCTCCCTCTGCTACACACATCCAGAAACTTCTGCGGGGGCTCCAACGCGCTGCAGCTCAGGGGATGGAACGGTGACAAAACCCCAAAGCAGCGGCCTTCCTGGCCCATCTACAAGGCTCAGTAGTTGGGATGCCCCCTCGCTCTGCAAGTTCTGTTTCCCCTGTCCCCACTGCCCCAGAAGGATTTGAATGGGTTTCTCCAAGCCACTGGCGCCGGCCCAGCCTACACTCCCGGCACCCTCGGCTGAAGGGAGCCTCTTTCCTGCAGTTGCTGCAACAACAGGCAGTGCCTGGAGCCCCAAGCAGAAAGCAGGGCAGCCGGGATGGGAACAGCCCCAGGATTTTCACTGCTGGAGGGCTGGGGGGCAGGGGGAATAATGTGGGCCAGCCCTGCCTGGGCTTCCCCAAAATATACAATTTTAGGCACTGGAAGGTGGACATTTTTCAGTCTCTCTAAATGTATTCTCCAACTATTTTATTATCCGGATCACTGCCAAGGAAACTCGAGAATCCTCATTTCCCTGGTGTCTGGCCCCTGCTCACAGAGGCTGGCTCAGGGTGCCCGGAGCCCAGGACCATGCCCACTCCTCAGCCGCGCTCGTCCCTACCGGCTCCTTTTCTTCCTCACCCTCTCTCCCCCTCTGCGTCCTCCAGCTCTAACACAAACTGTTTGCATGGGAAGTCTCCCTCTATGACCCGATTCAGCACACACAAGTGAAAACTGTGGGCGACAGACCCAACGTCCTAACGAACTTGCGTTAATTAATGCTAAGAAAGAAAAGAGGCGCCCTCGCTCTGTTGAATCACGGTTCACTAGCCCTTTCAGTTTGCTGTGGGTGGAGGAAAAAAAAAAGAGGCTTTTTGGTTCAAATATTTTTGGGGGGCGAAGAGAAAACAAAAACACCGCAGAAGGGCCATGGAGGGAGAAGCTGTCAATACCTGCCCGGAGGAGCAGAGACGAAAGGAGGGAGCTGGGCTGGAGCGCCCGGCATCCTCCCCCGTGCTTCTGGCCTTGAGCAGTGCTGGGAAGGGCCAGGAGGGAAAACAAAAAAAACGGATTATCAACTGATCACAAGCCTGGTCTAATAAATCACTCCAAAAATTTTACTATCAAGCTATAAGATGCACATAAAAAAAAAAAAAAAAGCCCAAGTCCAGCAACCCCATTTGAGCAGAGCTGGGAAAATCTTTTAACAGTGCAGAAGATGGAAGTATGGATGGCAAGCGTACAAAAAATTTAAGTGTGCAGAAAAAAGAAGAGGTGGCAAAGGAGGGACAGGGAGAACAGCTGCAATTTCGCTTTCCAGATGTTGACAGCAAAATACAATTGGCAAGTAACTTTCTCTTTACCACTTATTATCCTTTGGTCCTGAAACGATGGAATCTTACATCTACAGCTAATCTGCAGGTGGTTTCCAGGCGCTCCACACGCATGGACAGGTCAGGAAGCCTCATGGGCCACAGGCCTGCAAGATTTTTTTAAATCAGTGTATGAATTTTCCCAAGCCCTCCTACCATTCCTGGGGATGAGGGGAGCCTAAGAGAAGGCCAAAGCTGGCTGGAGGACATTTTTATTTACAGTGTTATTATCATTATTATATGCAGCCTCATCTTTACCTTTGAAGTTAGGCCTTACGTTTCTTTTCTTTTTTTTTTTTTAAAAACTTTTCAATAGAAGTATGGAATGTAAAAGAAGCGTGCACACATTGAAAGTGTGCCGCTCGGTACATTTCACAAAGTGAACACACCCGTGATAACCCCACCTAGATTAAGAAATAGAACGTTTTAGTACCGCTGAGCAGACCTTAAGTTTTTAAACCAGAGTTCTCATAGTTTATACGCCTTAGAAATAGCTCCTGCCCACACCAGGAGTGTCAAACATGAATACCTTTCTATATATACTATCTACACGTGTTATAGAGCAGGCCATGTGCTACTCATGTGACCACAAAAATGCTGGTGAAAAGAAGCCCCCTCATCCTCATCCTCAGTGCTGCTGAGGGGCTTCTGCGCCTCTCTCACAGCCTGCCTAGCTCTGCTCCCATCAGCAGGGCAACTAATTGTACAGTGGGTTTAGCAGACTCACAGGGCAAGTGTAAGGGACAAATTGCCCAGGAGCTGAAAGCTAAACAGCTATAATGACTGAGAGGGAGCAAGGGTCCCTTTCTCCTCTTGCCCTGCCGGAAAGACAGGTGGGGATTTGGGGGCTTCGGTATGTGGGTCAACAGGGAGAGTGAATTTCCAGGGGTTTCTGCAGGGAGAAACAAGCACCTATCAGGGCAGGCTGCCCCCCAATCCTACCCAGAAGAGTCCTGCAGGGAGTTGAGAGAAAGAAGGGAATGGAGAGAGTGAGAGGGCAGTGGACTAGGCCTGGGGTTCAAGGGGCAGGGCTAGTAGGAAGAGAGGCTAAGCCCTGCTGTGCCTGCCTACCCCTTCCCTGGCCCCAGCCCCATCTGGCTCTCCCTTCACTTTCACTAGCACTAAATTTACTTTATAATTTCAAAATTAAAATTTTTTTTAAGTAGGGAAAAGAAAGCACTAAAGGCAAAATACCACCGGCAATATCTCTCCAAGGGGGGGAAAAAGTTTCTGCTTATGTAAAAAGACGAATGCAAGGGATCACTGAAAAGTCTATGCACCAGATAACAAGGAGAATAAAAGAGAAATGCATTTAATTAAAAACACCTGAAACAAATAAATAAATAACTCCCTCTGTAAAGCAAATGCACTACACAGCCACTGGCACCCGCTCATGGGCACAAGCCTCCACCCCCATTTCCCCTTTCCTTTCTAACAGGGAGCTGAGTCTCCCCCAGACCCTCATGGAAGTCCCCTTCTCCTTCCAAAAGGTCCACCTCACACTTAGGGGAAGAGGCCCAAGGCAGCCATCGTGTCCAACCCTGACCTTAACCCCTTCCCAATTCCCACACCTTCAGGCTGTGCCCAGTCACTGGTCCTGGACCCTGTTCTCCTTCCCCAAATCCGAACCTTATGTGCATTGGCAAGGACACTGCCCCGAGGCTTGGGCCTGACACCAGGCCCAGTCCAAGTGGGCAGCTCTCTCCCCTACCAAGGTACCTAGGGCCCGGGGCTGCCAAGGCAGACTCTCCCACCGAATTTTCTTTTCATGTTGCATGTGGGGCTGTGGAAAAAGCTGTGGAAGAAAGCACCGTTCAGCTTAATTTAAAATACGACAAGGATCCGTGCAGGCAATCTTTAGAATTACTTTATGACTTGATCCTTTTTTTTTGGGAGGGGGCACAGGGTAGTCGGGGAGGCTCTGCTTCCCCACCCCCTTCCCCCCTGGGGTTTGACTCGCCCAGTTGCCCACCGCCTGGGAAGCGCGCCCTTGGCTGGCACGGCGGTACCAGAGCCGGGCTCCTTTCTTTCT
This sequence comes from Trichechus manatus latirostris, assembly GCF_000243295.1. Classification (NCBI taxonomy): domain Eukaryota; kingdom Metazoa; phylum Chordata; class Mammalia; order Sirenia; family Trichechidae; genus Trichechus; species Trichechus manatus. The sequence goes on from NW_004444194.1 coordinate 1,796,148, forward strand.
TTCTTTTTTAAATCGCTCTGGTGCAAACCAGGCAGTGGGTCAGGGCCCAGAGGAGGGGGAGGGATGAGAGGGTTGCCTCTGAAAGAAGGAAAAAAAAAAAGAGAGCGAGGAGGCTCCAACTCTCGCAGAAGAGCGGCCGGCCGCAAGTTTCCTGGCTTGTGCCAGTTTGGGGATTTGCGAATCAGACCGGAGCAAAGGGAAAGACCGGCGGGCGAGAAAAAAGCCCGCATTAAAACCAGCCTTGCCGAAAAGCGAGCTTTCCACCCTTAAATAAGACAATGCCGAGGGGAGAGGAGAGAGGAGTTATTTCTCACTCTTTAATTATTCCAATGCTTAGCATTATTAAAAAAAAAAAAAAAACCGCACACATTAGCCAATGATATATTCTAACCCTCAACAAAGCTGGTATTTTTCTCTGATTACAGACTTTGCCGTGGCAAACCCGGGCTCCGACGACAGAGGCAGCGCAAAAGCGCACTCCTAAATGAGACACTATTTTATTAAAATCATAATAGTTCTTGCAATTCTATAGCGCCTTTTCAGCGGCGGAGATCCCAGATGCCCCATGCGCGGTTCTACTAGGGAACCAGTAACCGCAAGCTCAGTTCCGAGGCAGACGAGGCTCGTCAGCTGCTCGTCAGCTCCACAGAGCGTCACGGGCATGTATTTTTCTTTCTTTTTTTAAAAACAGCCTCTGTCTCACACGCTTTTTTTTTTAAGTAATAAAACGTCTTTAAATTTTTTAAGTAATTTTTTTTTAAAGGCAAAAGATTACCCTGTTGAACAGTCAGGGAAAAAAAAAAAAGCTAATGTGGTCTGAGAGCTTTGGGGCCGGGGATGCTGCTGGGAGGGGCAGCCTCCGGGTCCGGGGTGCAGAGCATGGGTCAGCCGCCTCCCCGGGTCACCCAGCCGCTTCACCGGGGCGCAGCTGGGACGGGCTGAGTCAGCTGCACGTGGAAAAGGAAAAGGACCTAACAGCATCAAACTGCATTCAAGTAATTCGGGTGTTGAGAAGTCTGATTTATGAGCGGCTTTCGAGGGGCCAGGACGCCCCTGGGCGCTTTCTCGGAAAGCCCGGGTAAGGAGGAGCTGCTCCAGCTCGGAGTTAGTTGGGGGTGGGGGATACTTAAGCCAGACACCAGCTTCCTCCTCCAACAGGTTAACTCGGCCGGCTTGGCGCACAAGTTCTCCACTTTTCCATCTCCTCCCCCGGGGCCTGCCCAGGAGGTGCTGCAAAACGAGGAGGTGTAGCAATGGGTGGGGAGGCCTTAGTGCCCCAAATTCAAGATCCAGCCCTGGGAGGGAAGAGGATGTTGATCAAAAGGGATGGGGGAAATTTTTTTTAAAGGTTCTTGGCGGCTTCGCAACTCCCGCGGCAGAGGAGGGGAAAGGGAAAGCGCATTTTCCACCACTTAGTCACATTTCTTCCCCGTGCTCGCCGGAGGCCAAACGCCCCCAAACCCAGCCAACCCTCGAAACAAACAAAAATCTTCCCTGGTAAATTTCCCCGTCCCACCCCCAAAAAAGAGGCAGCCTGGGGACAGACGGGGAGGCTCTGAGACCTCCGGTCCGGAGGCGGCGACGCGCACGATGCGGGGAGGAGAAAAGCCCGTCTCTGGACTAACGCCCCACAGTTACTCTCGGATCCTGGGGCAGTTAAACCCAAAAGACCTCCGAGCCGCCAAAGAATAACTAGAACCATCAACAACATTTTCATTTCCAAAGCCCACGCGTGTACATTATCCTCCGTCGAGTGTCAGGACCCGAGGGCACAGGGGAAGAGAAACTGAGGTAAAGGCGGCCCCGGCCCCCACCTCGCGTGCCCCACACCGAACCAGCATTGGGCGAAAAGGCCGCCATTTGAGCCTTCTGGCAGCGACCTTTGAAGCTGCAAATGGCGAGCACCCCTGAACGCGAACCAGGCCGGCTTTCGACGGCCGCGCAGGGTAATTTTTGGGGACACTGATGTGAAGAGTTAGGCCACACACTAGCAGGAGGGAGACGCGCCTGCGCAGTACGGGGTCCGAGGGACGACGCTGGGACCCCAGACAGAGCCCATGGCAGTCCAAGAAATCACCCTGGGGCCTCTAGCGGCGCAAATGGCTGAAGGCCAGGAACGTGGCCACCACTCCTTCACATCCTCTCCCAGTGTCCTCTCACCTGCCCATGGGGGAGGCGGCCGGCGCTCCTCTCCAGCACCCGAGCGCGGCTCCTCCTGGGCGACTAGGCAGCGCGCCGCAGGCGCTCCCCACAACCGGGGCCTCGACGCCGCTTCCCGCCTTTTCGCCGCCGCGCACGTAGGGCCTTGTGCACGCCCGCTAGTGGCCCGAAGACTCTCAGCGCCCCAGGACCCGGGCATTCGCGTTGTCCAAGGCTGCGCGGTCCCTTTCCATCCTGTGGTGCGCGGTGCAAGCGACTAGCGACCTCGCACCCATGGCGGGAAGCACGCAACCCTCCCCTGCCTGGTCCAAGGGAAGGCCTCCCCACGACCTCCGTACCCACCCATGCCAACATCCCAGGCGTGAGCCAATTGGAGCGGGTGCGGGAAATGACACGCGCGAAAGGCGCACCCGGGCAGGCTACACTGAAGAGTGCGTAGGCGTCAGCACCTGGCGAGAGGCACAAGCTGAGGCCAGCGCCTGAGCACAGGCGGCACGTCTCCTCCCGGGGACGCACGGGCACGCGACGTGGGTGCACACGCTGACTGGGAGCTTCTCCCCTGGGAAACTCGGAGAAAGCACGGGGACCGTCAAACTTTGTTCGGCCGGGTTGGGGCATCGAAGAACAACTGTTGGGCCGTGGGGCGGTCTAAGGGGTTCTGGAACACCCCGCCCCAGCTCTGCGATGCACTTCTGAGATCTGAAGATATCTCTCACCCCTCCAAAAACCACCCGTAGTCGCTCCCGAGTCCCACGGTGCCAGCAGGCAGCCCGCCTCTACGACCTAGGCGCGCCTGCGGGGAAGTCGGGAGGGCCTGTAGCATGGATCCAGAGGCCGTGCTGGACTCGGCGGACAACTGGAAGTTTCGCCTGGGGTGGGGGGCATTAAATGGCCTCTTTGTGGAGAGGAATTGTGGGCCGTCACTAGAATTAATTTAAGCAGCAACAGCAAATACACACCAAAAAGCAACGTCTCGCCGCCAGCACCCACCCCCGCGACTGTGTTTCGGGGAGTACAGCGGCATTCGGCAATGAAGCCCAGCCCTTCCGGGGAGGGGGTCCCCGGCTTTTAGGAACGTGGGGCGTCGGCGGTGGGAAGGCGGAGGACTACTACTCTTTCGCCCCAAGTCACTCTCTGCCTGGTGAAATGGGTTTTGCAGGTTTGGGACCGAGCCGAGTGGGGGTGGTAAAACTCAAGCATAAAAGTGGAGCGGGGAGGGGGGGCGGTTCTTACATACAAAAATATATATAAAGGTACAAATTTCAAACATAAATATAGCACATGCAGGGGCGCCACTGGGTAGCAGTTCTGGGGCATCTCACCTGCGCCCCAGGGACATTTGGGGAGGCGGTGTTCCGAGAAGTGAGGGAAGTGGGGATTAGGCCTCTCTTCCGAGCCCCTCCCCCAACAACCTGAATGCGGCTTTGGAGCCAGATGCCCCAGGCGTCCTGGCAGGTGTGCGGCTCACGTGAAACACACGCGTGTGCAGGATGGGGATGTGCGTACCCGCGTGGGCCCGGAGCCACGTGCCTGGGCACCAACAACTCCTGCGGGCTCAAATACCCACCTGAGCTGTGCTCTGAACCCCCGTCCAGATGCGAGCCGGGGTGTGCAGGCCTGTGTTCGGGACCCCCCTAGGGTGCTGAGAAGAGGCGTGTATATGTGCGTGCAGTCCTGTTGGTGTGTTAGGCCTGGATTGTTAGGTGTATACAGAGGTGCAAAATGTGCCAGACATCCCGTAGGGGAGCTGGACAGGGGCGTGCATACTCGTGCTCAGGATCGCCTCGAGGGCGCAGAAGAGCACCGTGGTTATGTGCATGCGCACCCCGGAGTACCTTGCTGGGGCATGCGCGCGCCCGGGTCCCCCTCGGGGCCGCCGCGCGGGGGTGTTCGCATGTACGTGCGCACGCCGGGGCCCAGCCGAGCCGGGATCTAGCCCCATTGCAGGCCAAGGGGCAGGGCCAGCCGCTCGGCAGGCCCTCAGCGGGGTGTCGTTGGAGCCTTGTTGGTTTTGGCCAAGGCAGCTCCAATGGGGGAAGCCCCAGGGAGCGAGTGGGGGTGGAACAAAGGAAAAGGTGGGGGGGGGCAGGCTGCGGAGGAGAAGGAGGAAGCGCCTTGGAACACGGGGGCGGGGGGACAGGGATACCGGTGACCCCCGGAACCTGGACTTGGGAGTCCCGGGAGCTCATAGTGAGGTCAGGGGGCTCCAAACCCCAGGACTTTTCTTCTCTGCTTTCCAGGACCCCGGATCCAGTCTACAGCTCCTAGGAATACTGCGGGACCTCAGTTGTTGTGGGTGCCGCAACCTCAGGCCACATGGAAACCCCAGCCTCATTGCGATCACGTGTTGATGCGCGCAGGCACCCATGCACATCAGAGAAAACATACTCCAACCTTGTGCCCACTGCATCTCTGACAACAGTGGGCTGTCCAGTGGGTTTTTAGTGCCCGCCAGTACCCCACTTGGAGCCAAATAGCATTTAAGGCCAAAGGCTGGGTGGAGAGCAGATGGTTGGGGCCAGTAGGCCTTTTCCCGTTTCTTTGCCTGGGCTTCTTAGGACCTCAGTCCCCACCTGGGGAATGGGAAGGGAATTCCCCATGGAGAGGGCTCGGTGGGGGGTCCTGGGTTGACAGTGGGCTGAAAAGGCAGGGGACCTGTTTTAAGTCTCACTTGCCCTGAGGGCCTGGCTGATTACTTCCTGTTGGGTGAATACTTCCTGCTGCCCCACTTCTAGCCCCATGACCTTGGGCACTGCACTTAACCTTGCGGCCTCTGTTTCCTCATCTGTAAAACAGGTTACTCATACCTGCCTCATGTTGGGAGGGTTACAGGAGGTAACGCATGCCCACCCGCTGCCCAGGCATAATTGCTCGGGAGTTGGTAGCTGTTATTTTTATTGTGAGAAGTCTATGGCTGTGACAAGCTGTGACGCTTGGTGTGATCGTGTGAGGCTGGCTGTGTGTGCGACTGTGCCGCTGTGTGTGTGCGTGTGACAGGTTGTGTGTGAGACTGTGCGTGGACGACAGATTGTGCCGGTGTGCGGCTGTGCCTATGACAGGCTGTCACCACGCGACAGACTGCGGGTGGCGGGGTGTTGCGGGCACCGACTGTGAGTGGAGATGAGACAGTGTGTGGGACTGGGGCTGGGGGGACCCGGCAATCCTACCTCGATGAGGCTCTCGGGGACTGGCAGGGGGTCAGTCCAGCATCCCCTGGGGCCTTGGCTTTTCCATTGGGTTCAGTCAGGCCTCACATGCTTGCAAACCTTGAGTGACAGGTCAGGGTTCTCCATGACAGAGCCTTCCCTTCACCCTCTGTGCCAGCTCAAGTGCCCACTCCCCAGCTTCTTTCTTGGGTTTGAGGGACCCCAAGAGGGTCGTCAGGATCTTCAAGGCAAGGAGTGGCCCAGGCCTGGCTGCCTTCAATGAGGGACATGCACCCCAAGCCCATTCCCCACACTTTCCCTGAGCTCCAGTCCTGGGCAGGGCCAGTGGAGATGTAGAGAAAGAGGAAGAGGGATTTGGGGAAAGATGGAGAAAAGCTAGGAGAGAGATGTCTAAAAAAAACCAGAGAGAAGGGAAGATAGAGGGAGAGAGTGCGTGAACCTGGCCCCAGCCCCGAGAATGCTAAGCTGCTAGGGGTTGGGAACTCCAGTCTGGGTGGACACACACCAAGCTTTCAGGGTCAGAAATACCAGCTGACACTTACTGAGCACCACTTGTATGCCAGCCATCGCTCAGTCTTCTTTAAGACTCACTCACCCTTCACCTCAACCTAAAGGAGGGCTGGGAAAAAGGATGCTCGAGAATCAGCTGGGCCACAATTCCAACCCAGACACTCTCCTACTCGCTGTGTAACTCCACGTCTTACACCATCCCAGCCCACAGTACCCTCCATGGTTGGGGAAACTGAGGCTGAGAGGGGACGGGACCTGTCCGAGCACCCCCCAGCCTCAGGGATTTATGAGGTGTGATGGCCTGGCACTTCCCCCAGCATGGCAAAACCTCACCAGCCGGAAAAATCCTGGGGCTTGAGGACTGGGGGCAGCACCCTCGGCATCCCCGGCCCCCCTTGGTGTGTCAGTGTGCACCCACCGCTACCCGCTATGGTTCACAGCTGCTGTAGATGGGGGCTCTGGTGTTCAGGCCTCCGCCGGATGTGCGTGTCCCTGTCAGCGTGGGCCTGTGTGTCCACTCCATGTGTCTTGTGTGTCCATTCAGAGCCAGCCCCTACCACAGAGGGGGGAGAGGCATCGAAGCACCCCTCCCACTCCACCCCACCCCCGAAAGTGTGTCTTTGATACTTGCAGCCTCGGCAGCGAAAAACAAGTTTCCACAGGGCCGCCTTGGGTTGAGGCCAGGCCGTCCTCAAATAACATTTGAAGTTACTTAGCAAACTTTGTTTAGTGCCGAGAGAGATGAGGGCAGCGGTGGGGGGGTGGGGGCAGTAAACCAGTTCCTCCGAAGTCCCTCGCCCCTCTGGGGGCACAAGTGCCCAATGTGGGGCCTGGCTCTTCACCCCAGCTCCAGGGAGGGGGAGCAGGAATCATGGGGCATGGAGGGACATAGGGGAAGAAAGGGTCTGGACACCCCATGGGTACAGCCTTGCTTCCCACCAATCCAGGCCCTACGCTTGGGCAGAGATGCCCACCTGGTCTCCCTGTGACCCAGAGGCTGACACTGGGCCCCGGGGGGGTCGGAAGTGGGAGAGTCCACGCTTCCTCTGCAGTCCACCTCTGCCAACCTTGAGGCTAAACAAAGAGGCGAGTTGCATGAGCTGGCTTGGCGCACGTGCCCCCCATATACACACAGGACCCAGGAAACCCTGGTGCCCACGTGCCCAACTCCCCCCCAAATCCGCAGCTCCAGGGTCCCAGCTCCAGGCGTCAGAGAAGGCTGGAGAGCCAGGGTTGGCGGGTTTGGAAGTGAGGTTGGCGCCTATTGGGGGGGGGGCAGGTGATGCCAAAAATGGGGAACCATTACAGGCAAGCAGGGAGGGAGTGAGGGAGGAAGCAAGCCGGGAAGATGGAAGCCAAGTGGGCATCCTCGTGAGCCCCAGGCTGCAAAGCAGCTGTGGGTCCTTCCAGAGAGTAGGCACGAGGGCCAGTCCCGGTGACATGGGACAGGCAGGGGGCAGGGAGGTGCACAGAGCTCCTCCACCCCCACCCCAAGCTTCGAAATGGAGACTGGCAGCAGCAGCCGCTAGGCTCTGCCCGGGCATGGGGTGGGGGTGGCGGACAGGCAGGGCACCAAACCAAATGCCACCAAACTGGGCACAGCAGTTGCCAGCCTTGCAGTGCCGAGCCCACCAGCCTCCAGCCCAAAGCCCTTGTACATGGGGCTTTGGGTTGGACAGGGTCAAGGACATGGTGGACCGACCCCAGCAGGCAAAGTCAGGTCCCCCAAGCTGTGGGCAGGTCCCCAAGACCCTACAAAGATGGCGCAGCCTGGCACTGCCAGGGTGACAGGCTGGGGTAAAAATAAACCAGGCCTGCCTGGGGGATCTAAATTGAGGGGCCCAGGTGGAAGTGCCACTCCGGGCCATCAGCTGCCCCCGCCCCACCCCCAGCTCAGAGCAGCAGGTTTGAGGACGCCTACCCATCAAGGCCTGGTTTCTGTCTGGGAGGCTCTGGACCATCTTAATCCTGGGTTTCGAGCAGGCACCCTAACTATGACCCACACACTTCGCCTGATGGATAACAGACCACCTCGGGCTGCAGAGACAACAGGTTGTGCACTCTAGGCAGTCGGGGTGGGATCGACTGTCTAAGCCGCACGCACATACTCCAAACTGCCCCTTCTGAGAGGGCAAGGAGCCTACAAGGTCGCACTGAAGCCCTGCAGGGTGAGGAAGAAACTCAGCATGGCCATGAGGCCTCTATGACCACCTTTGCTAAAACTGCAGTGGCCTGGCACCCCCACGGGCCCTGCCTGCTCTTTTCCCCTATAGCACCTACTGCCATCTTGTTTATCAGCTTCACTGTCTACCTTCCTACCAGGGCTGGCACCTTTGCCGGTTTTGCTCCCTGCCGAGCCCCCAAGGCCTAGAACAGGGCCTGGCACCCAGGAGGTGCTTGGTAAATATTTGTTGAAGGAATGCACAGGCCCCTGGCTGTACCTCCAGCACGTGGCACCAGCTGGGTGCCTGACAAGGTGTGGAAGAGGGCATCAGGGCCTGCCAGGGTGGGCAAGTCTAGGCAACAGGGGTGCAGAGGTCAGAAAGGCACAAGGCCAGGGCAAGATGACCAGCTCTCCTCATTCTGAGCCCCGAACAGAAGACCCACAGGTCAGAGTAGTAAGGAGGATTCAAGGGCCAAGAGCTGGGGCCCCGCTTCAAATAGGGGTATGGAAGCATGTTCTGAAATTTGGTAAAGTCCAGAGAACAAATTGCAATTCTGTCCCACTGGCAGGATTCAGAATGGAGCGATCAGAGAAGAGGCTCAAGCTCCACCACCTCCTAGCTCTTGACCCTGGCTGGTCCTGGCCAACTCTTTTCTAAATCTCAGTGTTTTGTCTAGTACTCACTTTCTATCAAGCACCATTTTAAAGCACTTGATGTGAACCAGCTCCTCTGAGCCTTACCACAATCCCACAAGAGTACTACTGTTCTAGAGAAAAGGAAACTGAGGTCCAGAGAGGTTGAGTGACTTGCCCAAGGTCACACAGACAGCAAGTGGCAGTGCCAGGATTCAAACCCAGAAAGCTGGCTCCAGAGGCCCTGCTCTCCTAACAGCACCTGCCTCCCACAGAAGGATCCCAAGCGACAAGCTTGGAAGGCACTTAGCCCATGGTGTGACAGAGTGAGCACATGGTGCAAGTAAGTTAGCCCTCACTGTAATCATTATGGCAAATGTTCATATCATTATCCTTCCAGAAAGGGCTTTCTCCCAGTACAACTCTGCCAGCCATCTTTATTCTCTTTCTCCAAAGCATCAGGAATGGGGAACTCAAGGTCAGAGGGTTAGTAAGACAGCCCCACAGAAGGCAGAAAGTCTCAGAACTTAGCCTGGCTCCCCTCTTCTCTCTCGATGGCTGCCAGGAAGCCGGGCAGTGAGGGTGGGACCTGGAAGGCCAGGGGTGTTCTGGGGTAGGGGTGGATATGTGGCCTCCCAGTCTTGCCGCCCGGAGCTTCTACAAAGCAGGCCAGGGATTCAGAGCTCCAAATTCTATCAGGAGAGGTCGGGGTGGTGGAATCTGCCGTGCAGACAGCCAGCAGGACTGGCGGGCAGAGGGGAAGACCAGGAGGGTAGGTTTCGTCTCTCCAGCCGCCATTTGCAACCAGAGCAAGGGCCAGGCATGGCTCCCAGGTGTGAATGCATGTTTGAATGTGATGCTCGTCCCCGAGTGCTAAGATAACACAGGACTGTACGCATGCTGTGCCATGTGTGCCTGGGTCTGGGTGTGTAACTGTGTACAAGACAGAATGCCTGGGTCCCGGTGAGCGAGACTATGTGTGTGACTGTCAGCCGGCCTCTTGTCCAGCTGTGTTGTCGTGTGTGTGCACGCACGCATGTGCATGCATGTGTGTGATGGGTACCTAGGGATAGCTGCGATCGTGTGTGTGTTACTGTGTGTCTGGTGGCATGTAATCCAGGGCTTCTCAACCATGGCACTATTGACGTTTGGGCTGGATCATTCTTGGTTGTGGCTGGGCCATCGTCCTGTGCACTGCAGGGTGCTGAGTAGCATCCCTGGCCTCTACCCACTCGATGCCAGTATCGGTCCCTACCCCAGGTGTGACAAGCAGACATGTCTCCAGACATTGCCCAGGGACCCCTGGGGGGCAACATTACTCCTGGCTGAGAACCACTGGGTTGGGGGGTCTGTGCATATGTGTATCACCGTGTGTTGCTGCGTGCCTGTTCATGCGTGTTCTTTGTGTCTGGTGGCGTGTGGGTGCTAGTGCCCACGTGTGCATTTCTGGTGTCTGACAGTGTCATGTGTGCACGTGCTGTGTGTCCTCACTGCATCCGTGGGCTGCCTGCATTTCTGTGTGTATGACGGTGGTACAGCGTGTGTCTGTTACCATGTGTCTGACAGCGGGTTATGGTGTGACTGTGTGTGCTCCTGCATGTCACGGGTCTGTGCGGGTGTGGCCAGTGTCTCTAGGTGTCTGTGTGTATGCTAGCCTCTTTGTGTGGGGATGCCTGTGCCTGGTTTCGGGAGGTGCGGTGTGCCAGTGTACACTGCGCCTGTGTGACAGTGGGATTCTTTGTGCCCACATGTGCCACTGAGTGTGCGACTTTGTCTGAGATGGATTCAGAATACCCCGGCCATGATGCGACCGAAGCGAATATTTGGACAGAACCACCTGGATAGTTTGGCCTCCACCCCCAGCTCCTGTTTGCCCTCGACTGAAAGCACCTCCTGAGGCTGGGGGCGGGGGGCACCTCTGAGCTGCCCCTTTCTCTAGCTTGGCTCATGCAGCTTCAGGTGGGGACAGACCCCCGCCCTCGCCCGGTCTGTGCCAGGAAGGCCAGCACTGAGCTTCAGCCAAGGGGGGCAGGGTCCTCGGCAGTGCGAGTGGGCACTGCCCCCTGCCCACTGCTGGCCACCACCCCCAGATCATCTCAGGGTGGGGCCCAGTGAGGGGAGAGCTCCCCAGTGCAACCCCGGCTTCTGATTGGCTACAGAGTGCCGCAGTGCCCGCCACCCGCCTCCCCCTCCCCGGCTGGCGCAGCCATGACATCGGTAGTGGTGGCAAACGCAGCTCGGAGTTCTGGGCACAGCTGCGCCTCCCAGAGCCCTGCCAGCCCCACCAGAAGCCAGACACCCCAGCTCCGTGCCCCCGACCCCTCCCTGCCTGCCCGCCCAGCCGGGCAGCATGGTCACCCCAGCCGCTGCCCCCATGAGGCTGCCAGGCCTAGTCCACCCGGCCCCTTGCCCACTGGGCCTGGGCCCCCTTGGCCAAGCCCACTTGGGGGGCCCAGACCCCTGAACACAGCCACTCCCGCCCTCAGAGGGGCTCCTCAGGAGGGGGGAGGCGGCAAGGAACGGGGGCGGGGGGAGCTAGCCCTTCTTCTTTTAGTGAACGCGCCCAGAGCTGGAGCCAAAAATTGAGGAGGAGAGATATTCAGATGGAGCCAAGACGCGTTTGGCAGGAGGAGAGAGAGAGGGAGAGAGAGAGCGGGAGGAGGGGAGGAGGGGAGAGAGGGAGGAAAGAGAGAGAAAAGGGGAAAGAAAGAGGGGCCTCAGTTTCCAAATCCGTGCTCTCAGAGCCTTGGAGGGAGAGCGGGGGGCACAGGGGTATCGGACCCAGGGCAGGCCTGGCCACAGGGGCAGTGGGAGCAATGGGATCAGGCCCACGGAGACAGCCGGACACCCCAGCTGGCTGGGCCAGGACAGACGCAGGCAGAAGCCAAGATCAATGTGCGATGTGCAGACAGAGGGAGGCCTGTGGGCAGCCCAAGCACACACCCGCACCTCGCCGCACAAGGGGCTTCTGTCCACGCCGGGCCTGCGGACCTCCTGGGCCAGGGCAGCAGGGCCCATGGCAGGGCCACCACGGCTGCTCAAACTCACGGGAAGAGATAGAGAGGCTGGCCTGCTCCCCGCCACTAGCCCAGCCGCCATGATGGGCATTTCATACTGCACCAGAAGGCCAAGGGATGCCAGGGAGAGGAGCCCATGGGTGAGACAAGCAGATGAACACGGGCACACACAATGATATGGAGAGTAAACCCAGAGACACGTGTTAACACATGTCGATGAAGGGTGACACGGACAGCCCAACACACGTGGTGACATACACTGATGTGATGACACACATCAATAGACACCTTGCCATGGTGGTCAGACACCCAGAGAAATGCACACTGGTACATGACATTGTCACCCCACCGTGATGCAGAGATACAAAGATGGCGACAGGAACACCAACACCCACTGACATGCACGGTGACACACAAGGTGACTCGCACCCCTAACCCCACTGTCACCTGAATACACAAAAGACAGAGCATATGATGACTACAGTCACATGTAGGCGGCACCCAGTGATGGACACTTGGGAACACAGGGACACATGGAGAGATATCTGTGGGGAATGGTCCCCTAGTAACCCACATGTCTGAAAGAACCCAGGTAGCCTCTCACAGCCGTCCCCTTGCCTACTTGCCCCCACACCCTGGGCTTAGGGGACAGGAAAGTGAAGACACCCTCTCTCCCTCACCCCAGCTGGAGGAACTCAACACTGTGTTAGAGAAAAGTGCAGGCAGCCGCATCTCCCCTGCACCTCTTGATCCAGCTGGAAGAGGGAGAAAGACCCCATATTGTAGCTTCAAAAAGCAGGTGCAAAAAGACAGGGTGCAAGCAGACAAGAAAAGCCAGACTCCCAGCAGGCTAGACGTGGTGGTCAGTGGCCCAGTAGTGACCACTGTGGGGATTCGCCAGCCCACCCTCTGCACTCACCACGACAGCCACCTGATCCTGCCAAGTGTCCACAACGAGTGGGCACTGACTCCACACATGCATCCTGTGCCCACGGTGGGCCCAGAGGACAATGCCCGGGGGCAGATGCAGAAACAGCACTGGAGCCGAGGGGCGGCCCTGAAGTCATCATCGGGACCCACACTCCCATTTAGACACACATGTGCACACAATCTCCTGCACTCTTGAGCCCGGTCCCAAGGGGAGCCTAGTCGGGATTCAAGATTAAGGAGAGGGTCAGGGCAGCCAGAGCCCACAGGAAGGGCATCTGCACCCCCACCTCCTGCACACGCCACCATCATCTCTTTATGGCTTGAATCCCTGAGTCCTCTGTTTGGCCTATAGGGCCCTACCCAAGGGAGAAGAGCTGGGCCATGAGCTGGCCCACATCCCTCCAGACTCTTCTCTTGCCTCCTCCTTCTCCAGACAAGCTACCTGGGTTTCTCTAGTTAAGAGGTGCTCCACTCTGTCTTCTACCCGTCAGAGGTGTCCTTCCCTCAGCTGGGAGGACCTGGTGGTAGCCCAATGATGACAACCAAAAGGCAACAAGTGCCATTTCTTGAGCCTTCATTACAAGCCAGGCACTGTGTGGCACCCAGTCACACAGCCCCAGAGGTGGCTACCATTAGTGCCCATTTTACAGACCAGAAAGATCTCAGGCTTCAGGTCACAGGATCTGAGGTTGCAGAGCAGAGCTCAAACCCAGCTCAGTCTTATGGCAAACCCGACTCTCAAGCTTTGCTCCCACAGCCTCCATATGGGAGCCCTTGAGGCCACACAAGACATTCCTGGCTGAGCAGGGACCCCTGGCTCCACTGCTAGGGGAGTGGAGAGTGCCCTGCCCCCTACATTAGCCCAGCAGAGCCCTCAGCTCCCAGCTCAGCCTGGCCCACCGTCAAAACATCTCGAGTCCCAAGCGTGCCTACTCCGTCCTGGCTCACGCCCGCCCCACTCACACCCACACACACCTCCCACCCCAGCCGTTGGCATGAAGCTGGCAGGGTTAGAGCCAGAGACAAAAGTCTCCATAAAAAGGGGGGACACTACAGCTTCCCGGGGGCAGAGGGATGGCCACAATGACCCAGGGAGAGAGCCTAGGGGGCGGCATCAAGAAGGCCCTAGCCCCACTGCCCTCCCCTGGAAGGAGTGTGTGTGTGTGCCTGTGTGTGCATGTGAGTGTGTGTGTGTGCGTGGGAACAAGGGTGCAGGAACACGCAGCTGCTTGTGCAGCGGGGAATATCAGGGACATGTGTGTCTGAGCATGAGCGTGTCTGTGTATATTCCCATGTCGGTCTTTGTGTGTGTCACCATTTGTGTGTCTGCGTGTGTCTCCCCGTGGTGGGAAGGGGGGAGTGTGCATCAATGCATATCTGTGTGTTTGGTAGGTTATCTGTGTACACACCTGGCTGAGCCAACAGCATTACACGTCTGTTAAAGATGTGTTGGGTGTGTCCATGTCTCTGGCCGTTCGTCCTTGGGTCTGTGTGAGCAATTGTGGGGGTGAAGATATACTTGGGTCTTCCTGTGTCCGAATGTGTGTTGAGGGCTCCACGTGTTTAGGAGGTATCACTGTGCCCCGTCTCGAGGAGGTGCGTGTTTATGTTGGGGGGGGAGTGTGAACACAGGTCCACGGTTTCATGGGGTCCATAGGTGTGTCAATAGCCATGTGTCTGAGGTATTGCTGTGTCTCCGTGAGCCTACATGGATACGTATGTTCGTCTCCAGGGGACGTGTGTGTTTATGTGGGGGGGAGGGGTGTGAACACAGGTCCACAGTGTCCTGGGTCCATAGGTGTGTCGAGCATCTGTGTGAGTAGGTCGTTTGTGTCCCCATCTGGGCGATGGTGGTGGTGTGTGTGTATGTCCACGTCCTGGTGCATGTCTTTGTTTATTGTGGGGGAGAGGGTCTTATCCATCCACCCCTTTCTCTCTCTGCCTGGGACTCAGGCCTGTGGCTGCAGTGGGCTCAAGCAGCTCCAGCAAGCGCCCCGCCTGGCCGCCCTGGATTTCGATGCTTTTTCCAGAAGGAGATTTTCCCCCCCGCCCTTCCCCTCGCCCACAGTGCCTTTCCCCGCCAGGGCCCCGCTGCTCCAAGCTCGTTCCTGCTCAATCATTTATTGACTTTAAAATCGAAGCCAATTCTGGTTTGAAAAAAGAAAAGGGAGAAGAGAGAGAAGAGACAGAGGCCAGAGAGAGACAGAGTCAGAGATGCCGAGGGGTGGGGGAACAGACAGAGATGGGGTAAGAACCGGAGTCAGAGACACAGAGACAGTCAGAGATACAGAAGCCCAGAGATAGAAAAAGGCATAAAAGGGGGCAGAGCAAGCCAGAGATGGAGAAAGAAAAACAGACACAGAGACAGAGAAAAAGACAGCGGAGAGGGGTTAGAAAGACAGACTGGCAGGGAGAGCTATGGAAGCAGAAAGATTTGTAAAAATACGCTGCATCTGAGAGATGCGGCTGTTGGGGAGGGGCAGGTCGCTCAGAGCAGAGGGGTTTCCCTGCCCACTGTACAGGGCTGGCAGCTCTTCGAGGCCGTGCCCACTCCCCTCTCGGCCTCCCTGGCACAGCTGAGCTACATACAGCAGCTGAGGCCTTCGGCTCACCCAGAGCTGAGCCCTTGCTCCGTTCTGGGGTGTCCAAAGCCCAGCCCTGGCCATTGCCCTGGGTCTGGGGGCCACTCCAGCCCCTCCTTGACCTTCTTCCACCAGTGGATCAGCTGGCCTTTTCTTTCCCAGGGTGCTTTGAAATCTGAAGGGCCGGAGTCCTGCCCAGGCCTCAGGGGCAAGCCCAGATGTCTGGTGTGCTTGGCACGGGATCCAGGCTGGCAGTCTGGTGGGCAAAGGGCCGTTCAAGTGTGGGATCTTGGCCCTGCTAGGCCCCAAACACCAGTCACGCAGGACGGTCAAGCATCACCCCAAAGGTAGCCACGGCTCAGACCCAGGTGGGTGGGTCGGGTTGTCACATGGCAATTCAAGACGGGACAATTGACAAGTCAGAGGTGCCGATGTGGGGGTACCCTACACTACCATGTGGCCAGAGTGCCAGCACACACCTGTATGCACATGGTGACACGCACCCATGCATGTACACTCCAGAGTCCTCGGCAACCTGTATTCAGACCTGCTCTTCTATAAGACAGTGCTCTCCCTGGGCCACACGTGTCTATGCCATGCAGGCCTGCCCACGGCCAGCCTGTGGGGGGGCCACACACAGACCCAAGAGACTCACTTACACGCACACACTCACACCCGTGGATACCAGAGCACAGTGTGGCCATGGCTGACACACTCCATGCAAGACATACCGTCTTGTCCCTCGTCCGCGTGCATGCCCTGGGCACACTCCACACCCAAGTAGTGGCCATATCCACGTGGACTCCCACTCCTAGGTGTGGGCACACTTGGGCACGTGGCTGGTAGGGCTCCAGCTGGGCAGAAGAGACTGTTAGGTCCCCAGGCCTGGTCTGGAGACCCCCACACATGCTGGCAGCAAGGCTAAGTGGCCCCCAGGCCCTCCTCTGAAGGGTCTGTGCTTCCAGCTGAGGCCTGGTCTGGCAGGCAGGGCTGCCAGGGCTGCTGCGGGACTCTGCGAAGCTCACAGCTCTCCGGAAGCCTCAGGCCACAGACCAGGGAGGGTGGGATGGCAGAGCAGGCATCCTCTAGGCCTTTGCCGTCAGCCGGGAGCCGCGCAGGGAACTTCGCAGGAGGCGGGACTCGCTCTCGCAGCGCTCCAAGGTCGGCGCTGTTGTGCCCACGTTTGACCCGACGGCATGGCCGCGACACTGTCGGTGGCGTCCACGGCTGCCTCCCGCCATCTCCCGCCTCAGGGTGGCGAGACGGGATTCCCCGAGCTCGTGGGGTGCCTGGTCCATTTCTCAGCAGCCCGGGTCGCCGGAGCCGGCAAGTTTGCAACGAGCAAAGTTTGTGGGGACCACGGCTGCAGCGTCCAGGGTCGGCCCAGAGGCACGGCCCGGGCTGGCAGCGCGCCCACCCCTTCCTTCCCTCCCCTGCCCCTCCGAAATTTGGGAGCCCCGCCATTTTCTTAGCCCCGCTCCCATGTGAGGCCTGAACAAAGACTTTGGGGAGACGCCCGGGCCGCTCAGCCCGCGCCGGGCACCCCGGCCACACGCAGGGGCCGCCGCCACGCCAGCCGGCCGCTGGCACCCTCGGGGACCCGCCCCAGGGAGCGCCGCCGTATACTATCTCCCTTCTGCACCCTCGGGACCACCCCTCTGCCACTCTGTCACCCTCGCAAACACTGCCAGCGTTCACGCTGCCCGGTTCTGCGCGCCACAGTCGCCCACAGGTCGGCCGGAGTCCCGCTGCCCACACGCACCCTATTCGAGCGCACACACACGCACTCCGCGCGCCGCGCTCCGGGGCAGCGCCACGCACGCAGC
>NW_004444194.1:1813826-1847870 GCF_000243295.1 Trichechus manatus latirostris
CACACCCCGGCACACACGCGTGCGGGAACGCACCCGACACGGCCACCCCGACACGTGCTGGCCAGCGTTCCAACGCAGCCACACGCTGACACGCAGCGGGGCCCGGACTCGCCGTACGTCGTCCTATACAGAACCATGGACACACATTCCGACAACAAAGCACACTAAGACGGCGACACACACACACAGCACAGACACACAACTCTCCCACCGACACACGCTGACACATGCACCCAGTCTGGGGAACCAGCACACCACCTACACCCTGAAACAAGCACCCCCGAACATGCATTGCCAACAGTGAACCGCCTATGCACAGAGATACCGACACATCTAGATACCGACTAACACATATGCCAACACAAGCCTCACCCAGACACACACTAGTGCACACTGAGACACCAACACACACATACTGACCCACGTTCAAGCAGAACACTGACAAAGGATCACACCACCACACTCCAGTCACACAACTCCTACGCATAGACACCCACACACACACGGTCACACCAAAGCATTTTAGCAGTTGAGGCAATCCAGAGGCACACACTAGAACACACCCAACATGTGGAATGACACTGATAAAAGGCAGGTGTCCTGACACACTGTCACATAGACACACAAACACACACCTGTGCATGCCAAACAACACAAGGAGCCACTCTGATACAAAGAATACCAGTGTCACTGATAACAAAGTGACACTGGCAGTCACAACACCACTGCCATGCCCAGATACACCCGCAGGCCTCAGGCATACTGACCAACAGTCCTGACACCTAGTTGACTGACAGCCATGCACACAGGTGCTCACACACATACACCCAGGCCCCTCACACATGGCACACATGCATACAACCACACACTTGTACTTGGCCCTGACCACAAACATATACAGATCTGGCAGGGATCACACAGCCCAACCCTCAGTGACAGAAACAGGCATCAGGGTCTCAGCCCACACACACACACACACACACACACACACACTCTCCCTGGTAAGACTCCACCCCCCCTTGCAGGGCCCTGACCCCCATGTCCAGAGCAGAAAGGAATGAGAGGGAGAGACTGGTGCTGCAGACCCTCACACAGGGGCAGGGAGAGCCCTTGGGTGACCCTAAGGTGGGCGGGGAGGCAGTACCTGCAACCCCCAGGCAGCTCCTGCCGAGACAAAGCTCCCTTCTGCTGCCAGGTGCACCCAGCACCTTCTCGCCCTCCCGGGCCAAGAAGTTGTGGCAACTCTGAGCTATGCATTGTCTGTTGGAGGGGGTGTCAGTGCCCAGGTGTGTGTGAGTGCAGGGCCAGCTGTGTGGGGGCTGCCATGACTGTGCCCATCCGTCTCTGCAAGCAGGCGCAAGGGTATGTATGTGTGTGTGCATGTGTGAAAATTTCCCTGAGGGGGTGTCAGGATCACTTTATGGCAGGGTGGCAGGGGGTGTGTCTGAGGTGTCTGTGTGGCTCTGGGTGTGCCTCTGGAGTAAGGAGAACAGGCCAGGGTATGTCCAGGAGTGTTTTTGTGTGGAGTGTATTGTGGATTGGCGATGTGGGTCTAGCTGTGTATCTGGGAGTATCTGAGTCAGAGAGGATGAGTGTCTGCCAGGCACTGGGGACACAGCAGGGAACAAGGCAGACAAGAGGCCCTGCCCTCTGAGGGCTGACATTCTAGTGGGTGTCAGATGTAGGTGACAGGGGCCTGGGTCTGATAGGAAGTGCAGAGATGTGTGTGCCCAGGTAAGCGTGTGTGTGTCTGGCTGCCTAAGGTGTGTGAGTCAGAAAGTGTCCCTGTGTGTGACGAGCTTGTGTCTCTGTGGCAGGGTCTGTGTGTGTTCCGGAGTGTGTGTACTCAGGAGTGTGTGTGTGTAAAGGAAGGAGAAAGGGGGTCTGTGTGTGTATGTGTGTGTGTGTGTATGTTAGTGATGTGGTCTGTGTGTGTCAGTCCCTGCTGGTGTATATGCGGGGGGGGGGTGTCTGTGTGTGTCAGGGATGTGGTCTGTGTGTCAGGCCTTGCTGGTGTGTGTGTGTGTGTGTGTGAGGGAAGAGGTCTCTGTATGTGTGTCAGGGATGTGGTCTGTGTGTGTCAGGCCCTGCTGGTCTGTATGTGGGGGGGTGTCTGTGTCAGGGAATGTGGTCTGTGTCAGGGAATGTGGTCTGTGTCAGGCAGGCCTTGTGTGTGTGTGTGTGTGTGTGTGTGTGTGTGAGGGAAGAGGTCTCTGTGTGTCAGGGATGTGGTCTGTGTGTGTCAGTCCCTGCTGGTGTGCATGTGGGGGGCTGGCTATGTGTGTGTGTCAGGGATGTGGTCTGTGTGTGTCAGGCCCTGCTGGTGTGTATGTGTATGTGTGGAGGGAGGGAGGGCGTCTGTGTGTACGTCAGGCCATGCTGGTGTGTGTGTGTCTGTGAGAGAAGGAGGGAGAGGGTCTAGCTCTATATGTGTCAGGTCCTGCTGGTGTGTATGTGTGTGTGTGGAGGGAGGGGGGGTCTGTGTGTATGTCAGGCCCTGCTGGTGTGTGCGTGTCTGTGTGTCTGTGTATGTGTATGTGTATGTGAGGAGGGAGGGGGTCTCTGTGTTAAGGATGTGGTCTGTGTATCAGGCTCTGCTGGTGTGTTTGTGTGTGTGTGGAGGGAGGGAGGGGGTCTGTGTGTGTGTCAGACCTTGCTGGTGTATGTGTGGGGGTGGGGGGAGTGGGAGGGGATCTGTATGTGTGTCAGGGATGTGGTCCATGTGTGTCAGGCCTTGCTAGTTTGTGTGTGTGGGGGGTCTCTGTGTGTGTGAGGATGCAGGCTGTATATGTCAGGTCCTGCTGGGCGTGTGTGTGTGTGTGTGTGTGTGTGTGTGTGTGTGTGAGAGAGAGAGAGAGAGGAGGGGGAAGAGAGGGAGGTCTGTCTCTGTGTCAGGGCTTGTTGGTGTGTGTGTGTGTGTGTGGGAGGGAGGGGGTCTCTGTGTGTCAGTGATGTCGTCTGTGTGTATGTCAGGTCCTGCCGGTGTGTGTGTGGGAGGGGGTCTCTGGTGTGTATGAGGATGTGGCTTGTGTATGTTGGACCCTGTCGGTGTGTGTGTGTGCGTGTGTGTGTGTGTGTGTGTGTGTGATTCCATGCTTGGGGGGATCTGTCCCTGGGATCCCACAGGTCAGGTCAGGGCCTCCCCCTGTGCCGGCAGCCGCTGCAGATGCAAGGCCGTGGCAGAGGGAATCGATACGTCCTTAAAAATTCAAGGGCTTCTCGTAAACAGAAACTTTTAACACCGTTTAAAGTTTCAGGGCCGCTGCTGCCTCCACACCATCGCTGTGGCATGGAAGGGGGGCTGGGGGCTTGTGGGGCTGAGGGATGAGCTGAGGGGGACTTCGGGTGGGTGGGGGAAGGGGCTTGGGGAAGAAGTGGGCCACATGGGGGTTGGGGGAGGGGGTACAGGAGGGGATTGGGGGCAGTGAGGGGCTGAGGGAAGACGCAGGAAAGGAGGCCAGGGGGGCCTGGATGGCTGGGGAAAGGGGCTCCAAGGGTGGGTGAGGGAGAAGGAGCAGGAAGATGCGGGAGGGATGGGCATAAAGGGGGGCTGGGGTCTCAGAGGTGGTGGGAAAGGAATAGGTTTGGGGGGACCCAAGAGAGGCTGGGGCTGGGATGTCTAGGGGGAGGGGTGGGGATGCATGGGCCCAGGAGGGGTTTGAGGGGCTGAAGGAATGGGCAGCCTTGGATGAAGGGACACTGGAGGGATATGGGCTTGTTGAGGGGCTTGAGGGAGAGCTAGAGGAAAGGCCCAGGGAGGGGGAAGAAATAGTGGTGGGCTTTGGGAATGCCTAGAACCCTTAATGGAGCTGGGGGGGGGTTGGGGGATCTTGGGAGCCAGGTGGACCCCACTTTGCCCCTCTGTAAATGGCTATGGGGACACACTTAAACCCCCTAACTTGGACCCAGTCTCCACACCCCCAACCTGTCTTCCCAGCCCTGTTCTCCAGCCCCCATACCCCAGACACTGGGACTAGGTTAAACCTTTAAACGATTGCCTCATACCCACCTCACACCCATCCTTCCATTCACACACACACACCACCTACCTTTTCATTCACACACACACACACACACACACACACACACAAATCATCCTTATATTCACACACACACACAACACCTATCCTTCCCTTCATACATACCACTCCCATCCTTCCGTCATACACACACCCATAAACTCTTCCATTCACACACACAAAAACACCCATCCTTCCACACACACGCACACACAACCATCCTTCTATTCACACACAACACCCATCCTTCCATTTATACATACCACTCGCATCCTTCCATCATACACACACAAAAACCCATCCTTCCATTCACACAGGAAAACACCCATCCTTCTGTTCACACACACAAACTATCCTTCCATTAACACATAAACAAAAACACCCATCCTTCCATTCGCACACACACAAAACACACATCTTTCATTCACATACACTCACCACACCTACTCTTCTATATACACACATCCTTCCATTCAAATACACACACACAGACCCATCCTTCCATTCATAAATACCACACCCATCCTTCCATTCACACACACATACACAAAACATGTTTCCATTCACACACTCACCACACCCATTCTTCCACCATACACACTCATAACACTCATATTCCATTCACACACACACACAACACCCATCTTTCCATTCATATATGTGCACACACACTTTTACATATATGTTCACACAGTACATCCACCCGTGCTCACACAAACAAGACACTCACCCCCATGTTCGTACACACATCCACACTCAGAGTTCTCTCCACACGCTCAGAGCTCCTCCTGTATGCCCACAATACCCCCCCCACACACACACACTCTCTGCTCCGCTCTCCACAGCTGCCAGCTGGGAGGATTTTTATGGGGAGACAGAGGGGCTGTTCCAGAGGACATCCCTGCCCCTCCCTGCCCCCTCTCCCCCAGGGCTCAGGTCTTGGGGCACACCTGGCCTTTGAGAAATCATGGGGGAGGAGGGTGCTTCCAGGGGGCTGGACACAGCTGGGATGCCACAGCTGGAATCCCCCACATTCCTCCCCGCTGGGGCTGCCCACCTGGCTGTGGCTGGCAGCCGGTGTGTTCTTACAATGCAGGTGTGTGGGGGGAGGAGGAGAAGGAGGAGGGAGGAGCGGGAACCAGGCCCAGTACCTGGCCAGGATGCTGTGGAGGAGGGGGACTGAAACATTTGGGCCCCGGCAGCCATGTCCTGGGCCATGGAAGGCAGGGTCTGGCCTCCCAGGCTCTGGAGCTGCTGGACCCTTAGGCCCCAGCAGCTGAGCAGGCCTCTGGGGGGAGGTGGGCAAGCATCTGGCACCCAGGGTTTAAGCGGGCAGCCAGGCTATGCGTGCTGCCACGGAGGAGGAAGAGGGGCACTAGACCCACCCGGCAGGACTGGGGATCCCAACTCCCCCAGAGGGCCTGAGGCCTGGTGGACATAGTTTGTTCTCCCCGCTAGGGTCCCAGCCTTGTGCTCTCTGTCCCCCTCCCTGGCTGGTAACCCCTAGTGGGAACTGAACCCAGGGAGTTACAGGTCCCCACTCCCAGGGCACACCTGGCTGGGCACCCATGATCACATCACACACGTGTGGATGCAGGCACCGGACTCCCAAGGTCACACACACACAGAATCACACAGGCACACTCAGACACACAAAGATACAGACCCCTCCTCCTTCAGTGTCACAGAATCCTACACAGACACAGGATCACCCAAAGGTGCTGTCACATGGACACACGAACTGACAGAGAATCCCACACCGACCCTCCTAGAGCCACCCACAGTGACACCAACACACCTGGAGCACACACAAAGACCCACATACACACTGAATCACAAAGACACAGGCACACACACAGACACAAGGGACACAGACTCCCAGAATCACCTGCGACAGTTACACAGATACACGCAAGGCTGCACACAGACACCCTCAGAGTCACATCCAGGGTCACCAACAGTCACATGAAGACACACACAGGCACGGTGACTCCAACATGGACATACAGACTTGCACAAAGGGTCACACACACACAAGGCCACACAGAGTCACGTAAGTATTCAGAATATCACATAGGACTATACAGACCCATTGGGTCACACGCACGTTCCAAATCATCCACAGATATGACACAAAGTCACACAAAGATACAGATGACACACACACGACACACAGAAACACAAGATCTCCATGGTCACAAATGGTCACATAGTGGCACCAACATCCAAAGTCACTCACAAACATCCCACAATCACAGATGGGGACACGCAGACCCACCACAGTTGCACAGAAGGTCACACAGATGTACACCCTGCTTGCCCAGGCAGAGGACAGGCAGGGCCAGGACCTCCTGTGGCCGGCACTCATCTGGAGGCAAGGGAAAGAGTTGGGGAAATGTTTCATCTGCAGCTGGTCGGAGACCCACCCACTTTGGAAACCTGGCCTGGAGGCTCCTGAAAGCAGCCTCTGTGCGTTGCCGCTGGGTCCGCCGTACTGCGCAGCCCTCCCCGGGAATGGGCATCAGAGGGCGAGGCTGGTCGCACTGAGCCCCTGACTGAGCCACACACTCCAAGTCCTGGGGTCTCAGGGGCCACCTAGCCACACACCAGGGTCCAGGCTGAAGTCCCCCAGATCGGGGAAGCCCACCTCAACCACTCCTGGCCCCCACCACCTCTGGAGGCCACTCCCCAAGCCCAGCTTGCAGAGGGGACAGCGATGGAAAGACGCTGTGTCCCAGCTGGCACCACATCTCCAGGTGTCCCAGTCTCCGGCCTGATGTGCCCCTCCAGGCTGGGGGTGCCACCAGTCTCACACCACGAGGCTGTTCATTCCAGAGCCTCAACCCTCTGCAGCCTGGGGGCAATAGCCATAGCTCCTCAGCTCATGTCATCACACACAGTCACTGTCATACGCATAGTGTTGCTGTCATACCCTCAGCCATACACAGCCACACTCTCACCTCAGCCACCCTGTCACACACAGCCTTACTGTCGCACACGGCCACACTGTCACACATGGCCACACTCTCAGCCATGCTGTCACATACGGGCACACTGTCACACACAACCACATTATTGCACATGGCTGTTGCACACGGCCACACTAACACATAGCTGCACTGTCATACCCTCAGCCACACTGTCCCACATGGTCACACTGTCACACTTGGCCATGCTATCACACACAGTCATGCCATCATATCTTCTACTGTCACACAGTTATACTGTTACGCACAGCCATGCAGTCACGCATGGCCACACTATCACACCCTCAGTCACGCTGCCACACCCTTAGCCATATTGTCACATCCTCGGCCACACAGCCACACTGTCACACCTGCAACCACACGCAACCATGCTGTCATACATGCTACAATATCATACCCTCAGTCATGCTGTTACACACACTCACACTGTCCTACACAGCCACACTGTCACACCTTCAGCCACACAACCACACACAATCACGCTGTCACACACAGCCATGCTGTCATATCCTGATCCATGCTGTCACACCTTCAACCACAAAACCACCCACAGCCCCACTATCATACATGACTACCATGTCCTAACTTCAGCCATGCAGTCACACAGCCACACTATCACACAGTCATGTGTCACTGCCACAGTGTCACCTGCACAACTATGTCATCTGTCACATCCCCAGTCATGCTATCACACACAGACATACTGTCACACCCTAAACTGTTCTGGTCACACACACCTCCAGCCACAAGGCCTCCTACACCTCACAGTTAGCCAACACTGACCCTCCCTCATACAGCACTAATGCCACGCTGATCAACAGACACACCCCAACACCCGCAGCCTGGGTACCCCTGCAGCTGTGCTCGAAATGTGACCACACAGAGCCACTTCCCCACTCAGTCGCAAGGATCCCTGTACCCCCAGAGTGTGGCACACAACAGCCCTTTGACTGATGTCTGAACCAAACCAGTCATCTCGATGACACGACCACACACCCTCACTGTCATAGTGTCATGGAGCAAGCAGCTAGCAGACATGCAACTACTGCAGAAGAGCTTAAATTCACTCTGATAACACACACTTACAGTGTCCCCATTGCAGGTGACAGATACACACCTCACACTGCCACACAATGCCCACAGTCCCTGGACAGAGCTACAAAGAAACAGCCAGTGACAACCACACCAATGGTTACAAGGACATACTGTCACACAACAGTCAGTCTCCCCAGTGCCTGTCCCCACATTGCGACAGCCCCCTAGGCCATCCCAACAAGCACTCGAGCGTGCTAACATAGCCCCAAGATAGTGACTGGGACACCCCCAGGCCCCTAAGTCGTGAGATGGTGACAGGCCCACGCTGACACCCTCCCTCCCCTCTCCACTTGGTGCATGTCAAGCTGGGGAGGAGGGGGCTAATGGACGCGCAGCTGTTGGTAGTGGGTGCCAGCCCCCCCACCTCATGAATATTCATCATCTGGGGCTCTCCTGAACCTGTGGGGAGCCGGAGGTCCCAGGCAGCTGGGCACCCCCTTCTGTGCCAGGAGGCCCTCAGGTGAGGGGGGGCTCAGCTTGGCCCCCGCAGCACTCAGAACCCACACCCAGCTCCACACATAAGTTCACACAGGCTTGTGAACACACACTCAGACACACAGGCAACAGCCACACAAACGCACAAGTACACACAGATATACAATCACATCCAACAACACAACCACTCACCATCACACACACACGCACACACCAGGCATGCAAACAGGCACAGACACAATCCTGTGGACTCATAATTGCAATCACACACTATCACACCCGAACCACACACACACACACCAGGCATGCACACACAGGGGCACACACACACTCAGTCACACCAGCACAAACACACAGAACATCACATCCAAGGTACATGGACGCTCACCATCACACACATATTTCCAAACACAAAGCATCCAGTCACTTCCAAACTACAACCACTCCTCATAAAAACACCCACATAAGCGTGCAAACATGGACCCACAAATTCACACAAGCATATAGTGCCACTGACTTAAATGCAGACACACACACAACCACTCCCAAACAGCACCGTCACCCACCATCTCACACACACACACCCGAGGAGCTCGCTCTGCCCACCGCTGACGTTTTATAGATAGGGAAACCTAGGCATTGAGAAGCTGAAGGAGGACGGGGTGCCTCCTGACCCCCGGCAGGGCCTCGGGCCGGGCGCCCCCTGCCGGCTTGGCCCCTTCAAGAGCGCGCGGGGAGGCGGCGCGCGCGGGGCGGGCACGCGCCTGACGTAACCATGGCATTCTCCTGGCACGCGCGGCCTGCGCGCTGGGAGGGCGGGGCGGGCGCGTTGCCATGGCGCCGGCGGGCCGCGTGAATGGGGCATTGTTCGCCGAGGCGCCCGGGCCGGGCTGTCCTGGACCCACCCGGACTCGCCCAGGCAGATGAGACGAGAAGAGATGGGGAAGTGGGGAGAGACGGGGAGAGATGGGAAGAGACAAGGAGATGGGGAGACCTGGAGAGAGCTGGGGAGAAATGGAAAGATGGAGAGAGGGAAAGACAGGGAGTGGAGAGATATAGAGAGAGACGGGGAGAAACAGAGATGAGGAGAGAGGGAAAGATGGGAAGATGGGGAGAGAGAGAAAAACATAAGACAGGAAACGATTTCAGAGAGGGGGACACATAGACAAGGAGAGACAGAGTGGGAGAGATGACACAGAAGGGAAGAGAGGGGGAGAAACGGCAGGAGGAGAGACACAGGAAAGACATGAAGGAAAGCAGAGATGGGGAGACATGGACAGAGCCATAGACGGGGAAAGGATGACACTGAGAAGCCAAGAGGGAAAGACAGAGATTGCAGTCAGAGTGATGGAAGAGACAGAGAGATGGGGAGAGAACTTGGAGATGGAGAGAAACTGACAAACAAGGAAGAACAGACAGAGGAAGAGAGCCAAGGAGAGGCAGAGCCAGGAGAGAGAGATGGGAGACGAAGGAGTGGAGTTGGAGGTGAACAGAACCAGTCAGCCAGTACCCACAGAGCCCCTGTGTGCCCGGAGAAAGTCAGAGACACTGAGAGGCGGGAGGAGACCCAGCCATAGAGAGACACAGGGAGGTGGAGAGTCAGAAATACCCAGACGTGGGGGACTGAAGGGAGAGAAACTTGGACCTCAGTTGCTTGCTCTGAGTCTCTAGTCTCACTGGCCCCAACCCTGGTCACGCCTGGCCTCCTCCACCTGCCCTTGGACGACTTGCCTTCCCTGGTTTGACGCACTTGGAAAGCTATACGTCTGCACACCCACACTGACAACACATCATCCCCACAGGGACACAGCCTTCGGGAACCCTGCCCCAGACACCCCAGGGCACACCCACCCAGAGACGCATGCCCTCAAGGACACAGTGACATCTCCCTCATATGGTCAGTCATAGCTGTGGACGTGCTTATGACGCCCAGGGACACTCATAGTGATGGGCACAGGCAGACCCATATCACCCATGTCACAAGGACTCACACAGGGACTCCTACCTCACAGTGATAGACACAGCCCTATGGATGCACTGTCACATGAAGACACAAGCTTTCATGGACCTTGTCAAACATGTAGTCACAGTCAGATATGGTCATGCCCTATCACAGAGCTCATACCTCCCCAGGAACACTGTCATATGTGGCCACCACCAGACACATGGTGCACCTTCATACCTGGACAAGTGTTCTCAGACTCACTGACACCCTCACAGACACACAAGCACCTTCCACCCTGCATCTGATCCACTGACCAGCCACCCTGTCCCATGGGCAGGGGTGCTGGTCCAGTTCTTCACATTTGAGTCGGTGGGGGCTACGAGTAGTCACCAGTGGAGGTAGGGATGGGGGGAAAGAGAGGCAATGCCCCACCTCTAGTCTCCCCAAAAAGCTGAATTAGGTCAAGTCAGGGTGGTCCCCCAACTGCTTGCTGTGAAGGTCGGCTTGGCCCAAACCTGGACCAAGGGTGGCCCCTGGTGGCCATCATTGGTCTCTGCATCCATCTGTGAGAGATGACAGGTGGCCCAGGGGTGGAGACTGGAGCAGAGGGCAGAGGGTGGGCCCAGGCCAGAGCTCAGTACACAGAGTCCAGAGTGCAGATCCAGGGTCCAGAAGTGAGAATCCAAACATAGAATCAGAGCTGAAATCCAGATCCCAGAATCCAGAGTCCACATCCAGTAACCCAGAATCAGAATCTAGACCCTAGATTCCCAGATCTAGAATCCAGATCCAAGAAACCAGATCCCAGAATTCAGAATATAAAAATCCAGGTCTAAGGATACAGAAGCCAGATCCAAAAATCTCAGGTGCCAGAATCCAGATCAAAGAACCCAGCCTCTAAAATCCAAATAACTAAATCATAGAATCTAGAACCCACATCCAAGAACCCACATTCCAAGATCCAAAAAAATCTAGATCCTGTAATTTGGAATCTAGAATCCGGGACTCAAAATCCAGAGCCCAATTCCCAAAATCCATGTCCCATAGCCCAGCCCCTGCCTTCCCTGAGCCCTCCAGATTAGAGCTGGGTTGGTGGGGCAGGAACAAAGCAAAGGAACTGGGGAGGAGCCCCACAGAGACACAGTATTCGGACCAACAACCCTCTCCCAGCTGCTGCCCCTTCCCTGCCTGCCCCTGTGTGTTTACAGACACTCATATATACTGGAAGAACTCCAGCAGGATCCTACACAGACTCACACACCAGGCATACAGCCTGTGGCCATCAGAAGTACAGCCTCACACACCCTCGAAGACACCTGTGACCACAGTACACATGCACAACCACACACACACACAGAGGGTCACACACACTTATACCGTGACCCACATCATCCCTCAAAGACACAGGAGCTACCATCCGTTCTTCTTTCTGCACACAGACATACACTCATCTCTGCACCCACCTGGCCACCTCCACCCAAGCTCTGGGACACACAGGGACACACAAAACCCCACAACTCCCAGCCCTGTACACAGACACACTGGTAGAATCACAGAGGCCTGGACAGGCATGCGGGCACAGGCGTGCACACACACGCGCACACACACTCCTCCGAGCTCAGAGAAGCCCTGTGCCTTGGCAACCACACAGCCCCAGGGAACGGGACCCCTGGGAAGGGGCTCACAGCGCACCCCCGTGCCCACCCCTGCTCTCCCCCGCCTGGCCGGCTGGCGAGCTTTAATACAGATGCCAAACTCATAATTGTAACTGAGGGTGACAGGGTCACCTTGAGCCCCAGATGCTCGTGTGGTGACAGATGGCGTTGGCAAACCTGATTAGCAGCCCCCGTGCCAGCGCCTGTGGCACCTGCATCCCAGCCCCTCCCCTGCTCCCCCACCACTCATTACCCACCCATTACTGGGCCTGGGGGGCAGGGGGTGGGGGCTGGTTGGCGCTGCCCGGGAGGGGGCAGGGACTCTGGGGCCCCCTGGCACCAAGGTTCCCAGCTGGCTCCTCTGGCTGGCAAGGGGTGGGCACAGCTGAAGGGGGAGCAGACACCTCATGCCCGCCAGAGAGAGGGGTGACTGTGGTGCCAGGGCTGAGCTGCTCGCTTGGAGGCTGCTTGGGGTTTGGCACAGGACCCTGAAGAGGGGAGAGACCCCCCCCCGACACAGGCCCCTCATGACTCCCCCTAGGGCTCCTCGAGCAAGGCCTTGGGAGCAGCCTGCCTGGCCTGTTCCCATCCCTCCATGCTGGCCTGCAGGGTCAGAGGTCACGGGCTCTCACGCCCCACTGGCCCATCTGTTTCCTCAGGTCCCCCCGCCTCCTGCTCCCCTCACCTGGGACCTTCCTTCCTGAGGCAGGAAGAGGACTGAGGGGGCCCAGTTGCCCGGCCCCCGCCCTGCGCTCCGGGGGGCATTTGGAGGCAACCCTGACAGCACCACATGTCCCTGCGTCTGTGCCAGACGGCCCCATCTGCTAGGGCTCTGGTTCCAGCCACCCAGAGCCAGGCCTCCCGTGTCCAGCCGCAGACCCCACGCCCCTCGATGCCCACGCCCGCCACAGCCACTCTGCCTGCCCCTCCCAGGGAGCCCCACCGGAGGAACAGACACACACAGCTGGGCTCAGCCAACCTTTATGGTTCCTGTGGAATTCTGTGCCAGGTGTGGCGCTTTGTGGAGACTCCTGTGGGGGTGGGGCAGGGGCCGTCAAGGGAAGGGGCTGCTGAGAGCACATGGGTCCTGCCTTGATATCAGGGACCTGTGCTGTACCCCAGCAGCTGCGTCTGCCTGCCTGCTTTGGGTCACCGCTGGGTCTCCAGGTCTGGGTGGGGCTGTCTGTCCTCCCTGCAACTGGGAGTGTGTCTTTGACTCATTCTGTGAGAGGCAGTGCAACCTAGTGGTTGAGAGTGGATGACAGGCTGCCTGGGTTCAAATCCCAACTCTACCATTTACTGCGGTGTGACCCTGAGTGGGGCCTCGGTTTCCTCATCTGTAAAAATGGGGTGATATTAGCCCCTATCTCATAGGGTTGCAGTGAAACTTCCACGAGTTAGTACGTGTGAAATGCTTAGCACCGACCTCTCAATAACGGTATGCTATACTGACAGTCCTATGAGTCAGAATCGACTCAATGGCAACCGGTTTGGTGTTTCTTTTTTTTTTTCCCCTTCCTTCCTTTCTTTCTTTCTTTCTTTTTTTTTTTTTTTTGTATACTAATGGTAAGGAGCCCTACTGACACAGTGATTAAGCACTTGGATGTTAACCAAAAGGCTGTCAGTTTGAACCCACCAATGGCTCCTTGGGAGAAAGATGTGGCAGTCAGCTTCCGTAAAGATTAAAACCAAACCATACCCATTGCTGTCAAGTCAATTTGATTCCAACTCACAGCTACCCTATAGGACAGAGTAGAACTGCTCCATAGGGTTTCCAAGGAGTGGCTGATGGATTCGAACTGCCAACATTTTGGTTAGCAGCCCAGCTCTTAACCACTGCGCCACCAGGGCTCCTCTGTAAAGATTACAGCCTTGGAAATGCTATGGGGCAGTTTTCTTTTGTCCTATAGGGTCATTATGAGTCGGAATTGACTAAATGGCAGCTGGTTTTCGTTTTATACCATTAGTGTTCTACCCCATGGTTGGGCCTGCGTCCAGGGTCCCCAGGAGCAAGGAAGGGCCTGGACCTGCCTGCTTGCCCCAGCATCCCTGGCCTCTTGACTCAGGGTACACCAGCCAAGTTGGCGACTCTGCCCATCTCCCTCCCAAGCGCCCGTGTCTGTGCGTCCATCCATGGTGCTCAGCTCACAGCTTCGGGCTGCACTGACACCCCTCAACCAGCATGGTGGATGTCTTCACCCGCCGACGGGAGGCTGGGCTGCCCGCCTGACACCACAGGACCACAGGTGTCCAGCGCTTGCGAGTGGGTACACAGCTGCTGCAGAGGACGATCAGGGAGGCATCTGAACTGGGAACGTAGAAGGAGGAGCAGCGGCCAAAGCAGAGGTGGTTGCGGAGGCGGGCGGCTGTGCAGCCGGGATGGGAGAGCACCTGGGGCCAGAGGCAGGGAAACAGATCAGGGTAATGGAGTCTGGGGTCAGGGTGTTGAGATTAATCTCTGTCCACGTCCACCCACCTTGAGAGGCATGGACACTGGCGCCAGTCTACCTGGGTTAAAATCCTGACTCTGCCATTTGCTGGTTGTGTGACTCAACCTCTCTGTGCTTTGGTTTCCTTACCTGCAAAATCGTCGAGGTTCAACCAGGAAAAAAAAGAAACCTCTCTAGGTCTTTCAACAGAGGGAATGTAATACAGGGACTTGGTTATCCAGGGAACAGAGAGACTGAAAAGCCAAGCAGGAGATGACAAGGCAGCCCCCTGGAATTAGAACCAGCAGGAAGCCACTGCCACCCCCCCGGGATGGTGGACAGCAGAAGCCGGTGGTATTACCAGAGCCCAAAAGGACTAATCAGAAAGCCCATTGTCCACTGCTGGCACACAGTCGGTGCTCAATAAATGTTACTTCCTCCTATGATTGCCACTATCTAAGCAGATGTATCAACTTGCACTTGCATCCAGGTCCTGGCCCTTCTCTGCTTACACCTTGCACCCTCCCACTCCCCTCACTAGGCTTCTCATCTTCCTTAGAATAAAATCCAAAGTCCTCCCCAAGGCCCACAAGTCCCGGCACACTCTGCTCCTGCCACCCTCCTGCCTTCATCTCCCCTACTCTCCACTCACTCTGCCCCAGCCACACTGGCCTCTTTCATGTTCTTCTAATACATTCAGTTCCTTCCTGTGGCCAGACCTTTGGCCCCACTGGGCCCTCCACCTGGATTATTCTTCCATCCACCCCTCCCCACACCCTCCAACTCATCCTTCCTCCCTCAGAGGCAGTTCCAAGGGAAATTACGCCCCCCGATGGTGGTCTTTCCCATAGCACCCTACTCTCTTCATGGTGCTCACTGCAATTTATAGTTATGGTCCTCTGGGGTGTTTGCTCTTTTATTGTTTCTCTCTCTCCTAGAACATGAGCTACTTGTAGGCAGGAACTTTCTCTGTCTTCTTTATGGTATAACCACAGTAGGTAGTTAATAAGAGGTGATACTTATTAAACCCTAATGCCATGCTAGGCCCTGTACTAAGCACCTTACTCATATTAACTCTTCATCCTCCCAATGACACTGTGAGGCCAGTACGCTTACTATCCCCATTTACAGATGAGGAGACTGAGGCACAGAGAAGACCCTTACCTAAAGTCACACAGCTGCTAAGGGTGCTGCTAGCCCTTAGGGCGTGTCTGTGTCAATTAGGATAAGGCACCTGTTATGGATTGAATTGTGTCCCCCCAAAACATGTGTTGTAAATCCTAACCCCTATACCCATTGTTGTCGAGTTGATTCCGACTCATAGGGACCCTATAGGACAGAGTAGAACTGTCTCATAGGGTTTCCAAGGAGCACTTGGTGGATTCAAGCTGCCAACCTTTTGGTTAGCAGTCGTAGCTCTTAACCACTACATCACCAGGGTTTCCCCTACCCCCTATAGTGGTTATAATCTCATTTGGGAATGGATTTTCTTTGTTATGTTAATTAGGCAGTATTAGTGTACGGTGTGTCTTAAATCAATCTCTTCTGAGATACAAAAGAGCAGATTAAGCAAGCAAGCAAGCAGAGATGGGAGAAGATAGACGCCACGCCACATGAAAATCCCCGAGGAACAGACGCTCAAAAGAGACAAGGACTTTTCCCAGAGAAAGAAAGCCTCCCCCTAGAGCCGGCGCCCTGAATTCAGACTTCTAGCCTTCTAAACCGTGAAAAAATAAATGTCTGTTGGCTAAAGCCACCCACTCATGGTATTTCTGTTATAGCAACACTAGAAAACTAAGCACCCCTCTGGGATGGCTGCAGCTCTGGGTGAGGGTGCACAGCTGGATCCCGGGCCTGGGGTCCCTTCTGCTGGGTGCATCATGTGCAGCTGCATGGAGAGCTCTGTGGCTAGTAAGTGGCAACGGCAGGATGCGGGAGAAGGCAGCCTGGTTCTAGGGCCACGCAATCGCCACTGCATCTCACGGCCTCTCTGCAAAGGCTTGCTGGACAAGTAATGAGCCCCGGGAGCTGACCCCCTGCCAGGCATAGGCCCAAGCACCATGCATGAATCCTCAACTGCTATTAACTCCACTTCCCTGAGGTGGGAACTGAGGCTCAGAGAAGAGAAGCCACTTGTCCTGCGTCACACAGAAATCAGAAGTTAAGGCAGGATTTGAACCCAGATGCACTTAACCGGTGCACCATATAAATTCCCACAAGCCTCCCCGCTCATGGAGCAGCCACTGAACACAGCTGTGAGAGTGCCCATGCCCATCTCATTATGGCTGCCAAAAACCCCTTAGGAGGCAGGCACTGCTATTATTCATTCAACCAACACTTACTGAGCATCTGTTATATACCTGGCTCTGCTCTAGGACCTGGGGACGGGGTCACAGCAGTGAACAAGACAGATAAAAATCCCTGCCCTAGTGGAGTGAATGGACATTTTAGCAGGAGAGATAAAGGGAAAAGGCAATTATAAAGTAAGTTTCATAATAAATGTATTACAAAATGTTAGGTGATGCTGTGTGCTACAGACAGAAACAAAGCAGGAGAAGGGGAGCATGGTGGGACGTACTACATTTTTAAACAGACGATGTTTGAGAAAAACCTGAAGGAGGTGAGGGAAGGCGCTATAAGAATGTCTAGAGAAGAGGGCTCAAGGCAATCAGAACAGTCAGCGCAAAGGCCCTGAGGTAGATATAACCTTGGTGTGCCTCAGGAACAGGGAGGAGGCTAGTGTGGCTGGAGTGCAGTGAATGAGGGGAGAGGAGGTCAGAGGTGATGAGGGCAGAGAGTGCAGGGCCTCATGTGCCAGGCTTTGTGTGCCGTGGGAAGGACTTGGGCTTTTGCTCTGAGTGACGTGGGAGTAATGGAGGGTTCTGAGCAGAGGAGGTACCTGACCTGACTCAGGTGCTCACAGGCGCCCTCTGGCTGATGAATGGAAAATACCCTGGGGGCTTCCCAAGAGCAGAAACCCTGAGATCAGGTGGAGGTGACTGCATGGCCCAGGCGGGAGAGGACTATGCCCCATTTTACAAAGCAGGAAACTGAGGCTCAGAAGCATCTAGGTGGAAGAAGCAGGACTTGAATCTAGGCCTGTCCAGGGCTGGAGCCCGTGCTCTTTGCCAGCAATGAAACCCAGCCCCTTCCTCCTCTACACGCTCACCTGAGTGAAGGGCATGGCTTTGCATGTCTCCCGGGCCACTTCCTGCGGGTCCAGTGGCAGAAACCCAGTGGTGGTAGTGGCCACCTCCTGTCCCTTCTGCATGGTCTCCAGCCACCTGGTTTTCTGCAGACCCAAGAAGGCCTTCCAGCTGCTGAGGGCAGAGACTGTCACCTGGGGGCCCGGGACCACTCGGCTCAGATCCTGGGTCCTGTTGGCAGCAGCCCAGGGCTGAGGTGGGGGACCCTGGGGTACAAGTGCCAGGCCTGAGCCTGTGGGTAGCCAGGCCCCACTAAGCAGGCTCAGGAGAGTGGTCAGCCAGCTGAGGAGCATCTGCTTGTCCATCTGTCTGTCCGTCAGCCTGGGACTGGGCTCAGGGTCCTGGGCAGTGGATCCTGCTGTCTTGTGAATGGAGTCTGGGCTCTCCAGACCCTCTTTATATCACTTGCCCCCCACCAGGGCAGTATGAGAGGCGCCTCTGTAAACCCACCACGGGGGAGGAATGTAAACCTGGCCCTCCTTGGTTCCCGCCCCGCCCCCCATCCTGGGAAACGGGGGCTGAGGGCTGGGCCTGAGGGTGTGTGGTCTGTAGGGACCAGGAAAGGCAGGTGTAGGGACAGGACGCTGAGGGGCACAATGCCTGAGGCCTTTGAGGGGCTGCTTTCCTTGTCCCAGGCCCCTGTTCATTCATTTAGCAAAATCCGAGGCTTTTTGGGTTAGAGTCCCAGCATCGCAATTTCCTGGCTGTGCAACCTTGGGAAAGTCCCTTAACCACTCTGGACCTCAGCTTCTTCTGTAAAATAGGGATAAGAACAGAACTTACCTCACAGGGTTGTTCTGAGAACTCAATGAGACAATTTATATAAGGAGCTTAAAACAGGGGCTGATACATAGTAAGCACCGTGGGTCAGCTATGATTAACATTATTGCCGTTTTTATTTTTCCTTTAGCACCGGTTATAGGCCAGGCATAATTCTGAGCCCTGGGGACAAAGGGAGCAAGACAGAAAACCAGTCCTCACTGTCACAGATTTTACATTGTGGTGGGGAAAACAGATAATAAAAATTAAGATGAGTTCACAGTCTTGAGTGTTAAGAAGATATTGAAATGGGGTGTGCCTCAGGAGGGTAAGTGGGAGTCTTCTATCCCCAGGGTGGTCGGGGAAGGTCTCTCCTATGCGGTGATATTTTTGCAAAGACCTGAGATGAGGCTGGAGGCTGTGGGAACCCCAAAGGCAGAGGCCTAGTGGGGGTTGGAGGTTAAAGAGGGTAGGAACTGAGTCCCAGGGTTTGGGGCCTTGGAGGCGCCTGGGGGGTCCGCACCAGGACCTGGCACTTCGGTGTCCCCCATCTCGCACCCAGGTGAGATGCTGCGAGGCCGCGGGGAGGTGAGAAGCAGCTTGTTCGGCAGTTCCCGCGCCCCAGACCCCAAGCCGGAGAGCGACGAGGCGCGCTCGCCCTCTGGCGGCGGTTCTCTTCACTGCGCGGCGGCCCTGCCCAGGACCCTTGCCTTCCAGACGCCCTACCTGGCGGTGCATGGACGCCTCCCACTCAGCCTTGCCACGTGCGAGGCCCAGATCGTCCCCCAAGCTGCCCTCCCGCGTCCTCCCCGACCCAGCTAAGGGTAGATCCGTCCTGCTGGGTGCTCAGGCCCCGAACCTTGAAGCATCCTTGATGGTCTTTCTCTGACCCTCATCACATCTGTATGACAGCAAGTCCGAGCCGCTTCAGAATCTACCTAGAATCCTCTCACTCCGTCTTCGCCCCTACCTGGTCCTGGCCCCACCACCCCTCACCCGGACCAGCGAAGCCACCTCCTCCCTGGTCTCCTAGCTCCGCCCTCATCCCCCCTCTCTGTTCTCTCCACAGCGCCCGGAGGGTGCCCATGAGCACCTGAGTCAGGGCAGGTTCCTCCACTGCTCAGAACCCTCCAGGGCTCCCAACTCGCTCGGGAACAAAGGCCCAAGTCCTCCCCGCGGCCCCCACGGCCCCGCACGATCTGCCCGCCCCTTCCTGCCCTTCTGGCTCGCTTGACCCCAACCACATGGGCTTCCTTGCTCTTCTGCAAACTCACCAAGCACAATAATACTGTGCAGCTGTACAAAAGGCTGCGGAAGCTCTTTAAGTTCCAAGCTCTTTAAGATATCCAATACAAATTATTAAGCTGAAAAAAAGATCCGAACAAGGTGTCTACTATGTTGACCTTTTTGGGGAAGGGGGAATAGGGACATAAAGCTACATTTACTTATATTTGCATGTTGAAAAGACCAGGACGGTTTTCCTGTTGAGGAGCTGCATGGAAATGGGTAGATGAGGATGGTGGGAGCTTCACTTTATAGTTTAAAATTTGTTTTACTCTATGTGCATGTATTGTCTGTTCAAAAAGAAAATTAAGAAAAGGGAAAGTCTCTCCCACTCTTAAGGCAGGGGCCCCCTTTTCCCTCCTAGAAAAGACCACTGTGACCTTCTTAGAAATACTTAAATATTTATGTCCTTTGCGTTCTTGTTTTTAAACACAGTTGAAAGCAGTCTATACTCCTGCTCTGCCTCTTGATTTTTCAATGAACAATTTCCCACGTTCAAGTAAGTATGGATAAAAATATAACAAACAGCCCTGTACTCATTATACAGGGTAAGAAATAAAAGATTACAGATACAAGGGAAACTAGCTCTATATCTTTCCCTGATCCCTGAATCTGTGAATTATAATCCCCAAACACACAACTGTTTTTTGTTTTAAATTTAATATACATGGTGTCACAGTGTGCGCATCCTTTTAACATTTACCTTTCCTTCACATCGTGTTCCTTCATTTTCACCACTGAAGAGTATTCCACTACACATATATATACCTGTTATAGATTGAACTATGTCCCCCAAAAACGTGTGTTATAAATCCTAGCCCCTATACTTGTGGTTATAATCCCATTTGGGAACGGGTTTACTTTGCTATGCTAATGAGGAAGTATTAGTGTAGGGTGTGTCTTAAATCAATCTCTTTTGAGATGTGTTATGGATTGGATTGTGTCCCCCAAAAATGTGTGTCAACTTGGCTAGGCCATGATTCCCAGTATTGTGTGATTGTCTACCATTTTGTCATCTGATACGATTTTCCGATGTGTTGTAAATCCTGCTTCTATGATGTTAATGAGGCAGGATTGGAGGCAATTATGTTAATGAGGCAGGACTCCATCTACAAAGATTAGGTTGTGCCTTGAGTTAATCTCTTGTGAGATACAAAGAGAGAATTGAGGAGCAGAGAGACAGGGGCAACTCCTACCACCAAGAAAGCAGCGCTGGGAGCAGAGCGCATCCTTTGGACCTGGGGTTCCTGCACTGAGAAGCTCCTAGGCCATGGGAAGATTGATGACAAGGACTTCCACCCAGAATCAACAGAGAGAGAAAGCCTTCCCCTAGAGCTGGGACCCTGAAATCGGACTTCTAGCCTCCTAAACTGTGAGAGAATAAATTTCTCTTTGTTAAAAACATCTACTTGTGGTAGTTCTGTTATAGCAGCACTAGATAACTAAGACAAGGTATATAAAAGAGATTAAACAAGTGAGCAAGCAGAGATGGAGGAAGATAGACGCCGTGCAACATGAAGATCACCAAGCAGCCAAGGAATAGAAGCTGAAGAGACAAGACTTTCCCCCAAAGCTGACAGAGAAAGCCTTCCCCTGGAGCTGGTGCCCTGATTTCAGACTTCTAGCCTCCAAAACTGTGAGAAAATTCTGTACGTTAAAGCCACCCACTTGTAGTATTTCTGTTATAGCAGCACTAGATAACTAAGACAACACCCCGACTGTGTATCTCCGTTTTCAATCACTTCATATGCATATTGCCAGATGGAAACCCCAGGTTTTGCTCTGCGGGACTCGGGACTCGTCTCAGACAATAAATGAGAGACTGAGATGGGAGATCAGAAAGGAGCTTTTATTTCATTGTGCACGGAAAGAAACAGTTGGGGCTGCTGCTGCCAGGACTGCTCAGTGAGGGCAAGAGGATAGGTTTACAAGCAGGAAGTTCACATAAGTTACATTCAGCAACATTCTTAATCATACTACACAGACACAACAGGGTTTACATATAGCTTCATGCATCACATGTTCAGAAAATGATGGTTAAACTCCACCCAGAGGCAGGAAAGTTACCATGTATGAGGTACTTAACGAAGTAAAATGTTATCCAGAATGTTAACATGGTACCTAAACTGATTTCCACCAATTGCCTCTAGTTCTGGGCAGCAGTTAAGGAAAGAGGAACCAGGATGTTAATGTAAAGCTATGGGGCATGTCAAACACGGGAACCAGGACGTTCATGTAAAGCTACCGGGCATGCCAAGCAAGCTGCTTGAGGCAGTGGAATTTTCCGCAGCCTGGAGACCTCTGTCTTATGCATGGGAAAGCTGGACAATGAATAAGAAAGACCGAAGAAGAATCAATGCCTTTGAATCATGGTGTTGGCAAATAATATTGAATATACCATGGACTGCCAGAAGAAGGAACAAATCTGTCTTGGGAGAAGTACAGCCAGAGTGCTCCTTAGAAGCAAGTACGGCAAGACTTCGTCTCACATACTTTGGACAGGTTATCAGGAAAACCCGTCGCTAGAGAAGGACGTCATGCTTGGTAGAAGAGTAGAGGGTCAACGAAAAAGAAGACCCTCAATGAGGTGGATTGACACAGTGGCTGCGACAATGGCCTCAAGCATAACAATGATTGTGAGGATGGCGCAGGACTGGGCAGTGTTTCGTTCTGTTGTACATAGTGTCGCTGTGAGTCAGAACTGACTCGACAGCACCGAACAACAATAACAACAACGTATCTCCATTATCCAGTTTGTAACTATTACAAAAAATCCCGCAAAGAACATTCTGGAACATGACTTTTGCACCTTGTTTTTTACATTTACTCTACCTGGAAGTCTGCTCTGTATTATGGATTGAATTGTGTCCCCTCAAAAGATATGTTGAAGTCCTAGTACCCTAGTACCTTTAAATGTGACTTTGTTTGGAAACTGGGTCTTTGAAGATGTTATCAGTTAAATTACTATGAGGTTATACTAGAGTAGGATAGGTCCAGATCCAATCTGAGTGTTGTCCTTATAGAAGAGACACAGAGGGAAGATGGCCCCGTGAAGACAGAAGCAGAGATAGGAGTGATGCATCTACAAGCCAAGGAATGCTAAAGATCACCAGTCATCACGAAAAACTAGAAGACATTCTGGGGACCATGGTTTCAGGGGACATCTAGGCCAATTGGCATAACAAAGTTTATTAAGAAAATGTTCTGCATCCCACTTTGGTGAGTGGCATCTGGGGTCTTAAAAGCTGGCAAGTGGCCATCTAAGATACATCAATTGGTCCCAACCCACCTGGAGCAAAGGAGAATGAAGAACACCAAGGACACAAGGAAAGTATTAGCCCGAGAGACAAAAATGGCCACATAAAGCAGAGACTTCATCGGCCTGAGGCCAGAAGAACTAGATGGTGCCGGGCTACCACCAATGACTGCCGGGAACACAACAGAGAGTCCCTGACGGAGCAGGAGAAAAGTGGGGTGCAGAACTCAAATTCTAGTAAAAAGACCAGACTTAATGGTTTGACTGAGACTGGCAGAACCCCCGAAGACATGGCCCCCAGACTCTCTGTTAGCCCAAAACTAAAACCATTCCCAAGGCCAACTCTTCAGACAGATTAGACTGGACTATGGGACATAAAATGGTACTCGTGAAGAGTGTGCTTCTTAGCTCAAGTAGATACATGAGACTAAATGGGCAGCTTGTGTCTGGAGGTGAGATGAGAAGGCAGAGAAGGTCAGGAGCTGGTTGAATGGACACAGGAAATCAGGTGGAAAGGAATGTGTTGTCACAGTATAGGGAGAG
The DNA here is from genome assembly GCF_000243295.1 of Trichechus manatus latirostris. NCBI lineage: Eukaryota > Metazoa > Chordata > Mammalia > Sirenia > Trichechidae > Trichechus > Trichechus manatus. Next base: position 1,837,440 of record NW_004444194.1, read on the forward strand.
CAACTAAGGTCACATAACAATGCATGTACAGATTTTTGTATTAGAGACTAACTTGAATTGTAAATTTTCACTTAAAGCACAACAATTAAAAAAAAATCAGAAAAAAGAAAAAAAAAAAAAAAACTAGTAGAGGCACGAAACAGATTCTCCCTTGGAACCCTCAGAAGGAATTCAACACTGCAGACACCCTAATTCCTAGCTTCCAGAACTGTGAGACAATAAGTTTCTGTTCTTATAAGCCACTCAGTTTGTTTCAGCAGCCCTAGGAAACTCCATATCCTGCTCCATGTCAGTTGGTCACATTCCTGATTGCACATTAGATCAAAACCAAACTAAACACATTGCCATGAGTAGGTTCCAACTCATAGTGACCCTATAGGACAGAGTAGTACTGCCCCATAGGGTTTTCAAGGCTGTAATCTTTGTGGAAGCAGACTGCCAGATTTTTCTTCTGTGGAGCGGCTGGTGGGTTCAAATTGCTGACCTCTCGGTTAGCAGCCAAGGGCTTAAATGCGCAACCAGGGCTCCTTCTGCACATTAGAGTGACCTCTAATTGTGGAATCCGTACCCAGAGCCCACTGTAAGTCAACTGGATCAGAATCTCTGAGGACATGAGACCCAGACAATGGTGTTTTTAAAAAGCGCCCCAGGGTTGCAAACCACTGGACTATACATATACAGAGCAGTGAATCTCAGCCTTGAGCTAGCATCAGTGTCATCTGAAAGGCTGGTTAATACACAGATCACTGGGCTGAGGAGGTCTGAGCAGGCACCTGGGAATTTGCATTTCTAACAGTTCCCATGCTGATGCTGCTGGCCTGGGATCACATTGCGAGAACTATGATGTAGAGAACTCCTTTGTTCTTTTTTAACAGCTGCATAGTATTCCATCCTATAGCCACTCAGTAATTTATTTAACAAGTCTTCTATTGGTAGGTATTTGGTTTATTTCCAATTCTTTGTGGAACTACAAAAAAAATAATATATGTTCCAATCAATGGAATATTATTGAGTCATAAAAAGGAATGAAGTTCTGATGCATGCTACGATGTGGGTTAACCTCGGAAATGTTATCCTAAGGGCCAGGGGCCAGACAAAAGGCCACATATTTTATGATCCCATTTATATGAAATGTCCAAAACAGGCAAATCCATAGAGACAGAAAGAGGAGGAAGGGGAGTGGAGAGTGACTGCTTAATGGGTCTGAATTTTCCCTTTGTTGCTGTGTGCCCTGGAGTCGATTTCTACTCACAGCAACCCTATCGGACAGAATAGAACTGCTCCATAGGGTTTCCTAGGCTATAATTTTTAGGGTAGCAGATTGCCAGGTCTCTTCTCCTGCGGAGCTGCTGGGTGAGTTCAAACTGCAGACCTTTTGGTTAGCAGCTGAGAGCTTAACCATTGCGCCACCAGGAGTTTCCCTTTAGGGAGATGAAATGTTTTAGAAGTAGATAGAAGTGATGATTGCACAACATTGTGAATGTCCTAAACGCCACTGAACGGTTCGCTTTAAAATGATTGTTACGTTATATGAATTTTACCTCCATTTAAAAAAGAAAAGTTGCCATGAAAATCTTGTGTTTCTTTGTCCACGTGTCAAAAGAAAGCCTCTAGACTTCACCTCCAGGCCCAGCCTCAGACAGTGCAGCCTGACCTCATTGATTTATTTAGCAAGTATTTATTTCCTGAACACTCACTGAACGCCAGGCCTTGTACTTACGATTATACCCACTTCATAGAGCAACAAGTAAAGACTTTTACAGGTGGCATCACATCTGTCCATCACCTTTATTGTCTTTCTTAATGTGAAGTGGTCTGCTCGATGTCTGTCTCCCCCTAAATCATGACCATTTTGGGGGCACTACTGCATCCCTAAAGATTGGCACTTAGTAGGTGCTCACTAAGTATTTGTTGAATGAATGAATCTGTGAATGAATTCCAGAGCACACCCATAGCTAACTTCAAGGCCTGTGTTCCACTGCCTTTCCCTGATCATCTCAGTAAATCCTCCAACAACCCGCGAGGAGGTTATTTCCCATTATTTTACTGAAACCTCAGAAATTGTGACTCCTTGCCCTCGCTCTGCCCTGAGTCCTGAACTTTGAGCCAGGGGCTGGTCATGGCTGCCGCTCTCACCGTTGGCTGCCCACCCTTGACTGCAACCTCAGCCAGCCAATTTTCAAGGGGCTGTAACTCCCTGTCCCCGGTCAGGCTGACAACGGCTAGACACAATGCCCGCTATCGCCTCCTGGCGGCCCTAGGGCGCATCGTCTCTCAGAAGCCCAGCCCCCCCAAAGCCCCGCCTTCAAAAACCCCTTCCCCACAGCCAATAGGCGCCTGCTATATGCAGAAAAATGCCTGCTCCTAATCTCCAAGCGGGTGTTTCTCAAAGATGGGCCCCCAAATTTCCTGGTCTGGTAGGCAACTGCAGCTCTGAAGTCCCACACCTGGCTGCCCATCAGTCCCATTCCACCTTCACCTCCATCATCATTACCAGTGTGTCTCCCACATGAGACTGAGCTGTTAGAGGCCAAGAAGCAGCTCTACTTCATTTACCTTTGCTATCTTTTCAAAGGTCCAAAAGCAGAGGTGATGACACATGAGTTAAAGCTGAATGACAAGAAAGAGCCAGGCATGTAAAGATGGGGACAACTTTCTAGGCCTTTCTAAGTAAAGGCCCTAAGGCCAGTGCAGTTGAGGGACCACGTGACCCCTTCCAGTCCATAAGGAAGTGCTGGTGTCACATCCAACTATGTCCTAGATGTCCCCTGCCACCACTCTGTCCAAGCCACCCTTATCTCACTCCTCAACACCTATAACAGCCTCTTAAAGGGTCTTTCCCGCTTCTGTGTGTTGACCCACTCAATGTCGTTTCTGCTCAACAGCCAGAGGAGCATCAGAAATCATATCAATCATTCCTCTGTTCAAAGACCTTCCATGATTCCCCATTGCCCTTGGAATGAAACCCGAGCCTTTGACCATGGCCTGTAAGATCCTGTATGTCTGGCCCATGTATAGTACTCTTCACTTCACCTCTTCCTTCAAGCCCCTTCATTCACTAGACCTCAATCACGGTGGCCATCTGTCTCTCTGCTTAACGGGTATGGAGTTTCCCTTTGGGGAGATGATATGTTTGGAAAGGGCTTGGGTTTTTTGAGCATGCATCCAGAGAAAATTCCTCATGTGCACACAGGGACACAGACAAGGAAGCTGGCTCACTACAGCATTATTTTTGAAATCAAGAAAAATTGGAAACAAATGTCCATCAAAACAGCCTGTTGGAGTAATTGTAGTTAATTCAGACCACGGGCAATATTGAGCAAAGATTTTTCAAACTTTTTTTTTTTTTTTTTTTTTTAACCACTAAGCCCAGTAAGAAATACATTATGAACCATCTGTGGCAGATTGCATTTTCCAAAAAGGCCTCAACAATATGCCCCATCCTATATGTGACTTTACCTCATCATTTCTTCCTTTTGCTTTAGCTACTCAACGTTCAAGAGCAAGTTTCAGAGTCTCTTCTGACATCCGTTTTGGTCTTTTCTTTCTTTCCTGTCTTTTTAATGATCTCTTACTCTCTTCATGTATGATGTCCTTGATGTCATTCCACAACTCGTCTGGTCTTCAGTCATTAGTGTTCAACGCGTCAAATCTGTTCTTGAGATGGTCTCTAAATTCAGGTGGGGTATGCTCAAGGTCATACTTTGGCTCTCGTGGATTTGTTCTAATTTTCTTCAGTTTCAACTTGAACTTACATATGAGCAATTGATGGTCTGCTCCGCAGTTGACCCCTGGCCTTGTTCTGACTGATGATACTGAGCTTTTCCTTTGTCTCTTTCCAGAGATGTAGTCAATTTGATTCCTGTGTATTCCATCTTGTGAGGTCTATGTGTATAGTTGCTATTTATGTTGGTGGAAAAACGGTATCTGCAAAGAAGAAGTCATTGCTCTTGCAAAATTCTGTCATGATATCTCTGGCATCATTTCTATCACAAAGGCTGTATTTTCTAACTACTGATCCTTCTTCTTTGTTTCTGACTTTAGCATTCCAATCACCAGTAATTATCAACGCATCCTGATTGCATATTCGATTAATTTCAGACTGCAGAAGCTGGTAAAAATCTTCAGCTTCTTCATCTTTGGCCTTTAGTGGTTTGCGCGTAAATTTGAATAGTAGTCGTATTAACTGGTCTTTGTGTAGGCGTATGGATATTATCCTATCACTGACAGCATTGTACTTCAGGATAGCTCTTGAAATGTTCTTTTTGACGATTAATGCATGCCATTCCTCTTCAAGTTGTCGTTGTCGTTCCCAGCATAGTAGACCATATAATTGTCCGATTCAAAATGGCCAATACCAGTCCATTTCAGCTAATGCCTAGGACATCGATGTTTATGCTTTCTATTTCATTTTTTATGATTTCCAATTTTCCTAATTCAAACTTCGTACATTCCACATTCCGATTATTAATGGATATTTGCAGCTGTTTCTTCTCATTTTGAGTCATGCCACATCAGCAGATGAAGGTCCTGAAAGCTTGACTCCAACCATGTCATTAAGGTCGACTCTACTTTGAGGAGGCAGCTCTTCCTCAGTCGTCTTCTGAGCGCTTTCCAATCTGGGGGGCTCATCTTTCGGCACTATATCAGACAATGTTCTGCTGCTATTCACAAGGTTTTCACTGGCTAATTCTTTTCAGAAGTAGACTGCCAGGTCCTTCTTCCTACTCTGTCTTAGTCTGGAAGCGCCGCTGAAACCTGTCCACCATGGGTGACCCTGCTGAGTGAATACCAGTGGCATAGCTTCCAGCATCACAGCAATGATGAAGTAAAAAACTGAACAGAAGATTTCAAAGGGCAGCTGCTGAAGACAAAGTAAAGTATTATAATGACATGTGCAAAGAGCTAGAGATAGAAAAACAAAAGGGAAGGACATGCTCTGCATTTCTCAAGCTGAAAGAACTGAAGAAAAAATTCAAGCCTCGAGTTGCAATAGTGAAGGATTCTATGGGGAAAATATTAAACAACACAGGAAGCATCAAAACAAGATGGAAAGAATGCACAAAGTCATTACACCAAAAAGAATTGGTCGGTGTTCAACCATTTCAAGAGGAAGCATATGGTCAGGAACTGATGGTACTGAAGAAAGAAGTCCAAGCTGCACTGAAGGCATTGGCGAAAAACAAGGCTCTAGGAATTGACGGAATATCAACTGAGATGTTTCAACGAATGGATGCGGCACTGGAAGCACTCACTCCTCTATGCCAAGAAATTTGGAAGACAGCTACCTGGCCAACCAACTGGAAGAGATCCATGCTTATGTCTATTCCCAAGAAAGGTGATCCAACCAAATGCAGAAATCATCGAACAATATCATTAATATCACACACAAGTAAAATTTTGCTGAAGATCATTCAAAAGCAGCTGCAGCAGTATATTGACAGGGAACTGCCAGAAATTCAGGCCAGATTCAGAAGAGGACGTGGAACCAGGGATATCACTGCTGATGTCAGATGGATCTTGGCTGAAAGCAGAGACTACCGGAAAGATATTTACCTGTGTTTTACTGACTATGCAAAGACATTCGACTGTGTGGATCATAACAAATTATGAACAACATTGTGAAGAATGGGAATTCCATAACACTTAATTGTGCTCATGAGGAAACTGTACATAGATCAAGAGGCAGTTGTTTGGACAGAACAAGGGGATACCGTGTGGTTTAAAATCAGGACAAGTGTGCGTCAGGGATGTATGCTTTCACCATACCTGTTCAGTCTGTATGCTGAGAAAATTATCAGAGAAGCTGGACTTTATGAAGAAGAATGGAGCATCAGGATTGGAAGAAGACTCATTAACAACCTGTGTTATGCAGATGACACAACCTTGCTTGCTGAAAGTGAAAAGAACTTGAAGCACTTACTGATGAAGATCAAAAACCACAGCCTTCAGTATTGATTACACCTCAACATAAAGAAAACAAAAATCTTCACAACTGGACCAATGAGCAACATCATGATAAATGGAGAAAAGATTGAAGTTGTCAAGGATTTTCATTTTACTTGGATCCACAGTCAATAGCCACGGAAGCACAGTCAAGAAATCAAAAGACGCATTGCATTGGGCAAATCTGCTGCAAAAGACCTCTTTAAAGTGTTGAAAAGCAAAGATGTTACCTTGAAGACTAAGGTGTGCCTGACCCAAGCCATGGTGTTTTCAATCACATCATACGTATGCAAACGCTGGACAATGAATAAGGAAGACAGAAGAAGAATTGATGCCTTTGAATTGTGGTGTTAGAGAAGAATATTGAATATACTATGGACGGTCAAAAGAACTAACAAATCTGTCTCAGAAGATGTACAACCAGAATGCTCCTTGGAAGCAAGGATGGCGAGACTACGTTTTACGTACTTTGGACCTGTTGTCAGGAAGGATCAGTCCCTGGAGAAGGACATCATGCTTGGTAAAGTACAGGGTCATTGAAAAAGAGGAAGACCCTCAACAAGATGGATTGACACAGTGGCTGCAACAATGGGCTGAAGCATAACAACCATTGTGGGCATGGCGCAGGACCAGTGGTGTTTCGTTCTGTTGTACATAGGGTCACTATGAGTCAGAACCGACGTGACAGCACCTACCAACAACAAATATGTGACTTGAAGTCTTGTTTTTCACCAATGCCTTCAGTGCAGCTTGGACTCCTTCCTTCAGTACCATCGGTTCTTGATCATATACTGCCTCCTGAAATGGTTGAAAGTTGACCAATTTTTTTTGGTACAGGCACTCTGTGTATTCCTTCCATCTTCTTTTGATGCTTCTTGCATTGTTTAATATTTTATCCATAGAATCCTTCAATATTGCAACTCAAGGCTTGAATTTTTTCTTCAGTTTTCAGCTTGAGAAATGCTGAGCATATTCTTCCCTTTTGGCTTTCGAATCCCAGGTTTTAGCACATTTTGTTATAATATTTTACTCCATAAATTGACAGAATACCAATTAAGATGTTTCAACAAACGGATGCAATGCTGGAAGTGCTCACTCATCTATGCCAAGAAATTTGGAAGTCAGCTACATGGCCAACCGACTGGAAAGGATTCATATCTGTGCCAGTTCCAAAGAAAGATGATCCAACAGAATGTGGAAATTATCGAACAATATCATTAATATCACTTGCAAATAAAATCTTGTTGAAGATAATTCAAAAGCAGTTGCAGCAGTATGTCAACAAGGAACTTCCAGAAATTCAAGCTGGATTCAGAAGAGGACATGGAATGCGGGATATCATTACTGATGTCAGATGGATCTTGGCTGAAAGCAGAGAATACCAGAAAGATGTTTACCTGTGTTTTATTGACTATGCAAAGGCATTCGACTGTGTGGATCATAACAAATTATGGATAACATTGCGAAGAATAGGAATTCCAGAACCCTTGATTGTGCTCATGCGGAACCTGTACATAGACCGAGAGGCAGTCGTTCAAACAAAACAAGGGGATACTGCATGGTTTAAAATCAGGAAAGATGTATGTCGGAGTTGTAACCTTTCACCATACTTATTTAATCTGTATGCTGAGCAAATAATCTGAGAAACTGGACTATATGAAGAAGAATTGGGCTTCAGGATTGGAGGAAGACTCATTAACAACATATGATATGCAGATAACACAACCTTGCTTGCTAAAAGTGAAAAGGACTTGAAGCACTTACTGATGAAGATCAAAGGCTACAGCCTCCAGTATAGATTACACCTCAACATAAAGAAAACAAAAATCCTCACACCTGGATCAATGAGTAACATCATGATAAACAGAGAAAACATTGAAGTTGTCAAGGATTTCATTTACTTGGATCCACAATCAACGCCCATGGAAGCATCTGTCAAGAAATCAAATGACGTACTACGCTAGGCAAATCTGCTGCAAAAGACCTCTTTAATGTGTTAAAAAGCAAAGATGTCACTTTGAGGGCTAAGGTGTGCCTGACCCAAGCCATGGTATTTTCAATCGCCTCATATGCATGCGAAAGCTGGACAATGAATAAGGAAGACCAAAGAAGAATTGATGCCTTTGAACTATGGTGTGGGCAAAGAATATTGACTATATCATGAACTACCAGAATGAATGAACAAATCTGTATTGAAGGAAGTACAGACAGAATGCTCCTTAGAAGTGAGGATGGTGTGGACTTCTGGCAAAATGGCGCTCTAGGCAGAAGTGAGGATGGTGAGACTTTACCTCGCATGCCTTGGGCACGTTATCAGGAGGGATTAATCCCTGGAGAAGGACATCATGCCTGGTAAAGTAGAGGGTCATTGAAAAAGAGGAAGACTCTCAATGAGGTGGACTGACACAGTGACTGCAATAATGGGCTCAAACACAGCAACCATTATGAGGATCGCACAGGACTAGGCAGTGTTTTGTTCTGTTGTACATAATAACAACAACAACACATGTGACCCTGAAACTCCTTCCACTGAGTGATGAAGTCTTTGTCCCCTCCCCTTAAACCTGGGCAATCTTTGTGACTGCCTCAACCAATAGAATACAATGGAAACGACACTATGTGACTTTCCAGGCTTGGTCATAAAAATGTTATGCACTTCACTTTGTTTGCTTGGAACCAAGCTGCCATGCTGTGAGGAAGCCCAATCTAGCCCATGCAAAGAGCCCACTGTGTAGATGCTCCAGCTGATAGCCAGCTGAAGCCCCAGTCAGCATGTAGATGTTCCAGTTGATAGCCAGCTGAAGCCCCAAACATGTATGAAAATGCCTCCTGATGATACTGGCCACCAGGTGTCATGTCACCCCAACCTTCCATTCTTCCCAGCTGGGGCAGCAAACATCATGGAGCAGAGACAAGCCATCCCCACTGTGCCCTGTCCAAATTCCTGATCCATGAACATAATAAAATGATTGTTTTGGGAAAGTTTGTTAGCAGCAATTGTAACTGGAACTCCAGTATACACATACATGTATATGTGATGGAAATAAAAGTTTTACAAAACAATACTTACCCTTACTAGTGTGATACAATCTGATTTTTTTATTCTCTTCTATCTTATTTAATTAAAAACAAATGCTGGCAACAACCCATCTAGTTGATTTCCTGAGCCAATAATGGGCCGCACCCCACAATGTGAAAAAAACAGCTACAAAGCTGGTACAACAAATCTATAGGGATCCATGAGGAAACATCTGGAAAGCAGGAGGTTGAATGAGAAAAGCAAGTTGCAAACTAATAACATGCAGGATATCATTTATGTAAATTGTTTAAAAATATATATATTGTGTATTTTTTCCACAGACTCAGGATAAAGAATGAATGCATAAAGGATAAGCTAATTTCAAAGTAATTGTTACTCCTGAGAAAGGCAGAGAGAGAAAAGGGTGGCACATGGAAGTGAGTTTCACCCATATTTGAGGATTTAATAGTATCAGTCAGGTTTTATTAAAAAGAAGAAGCGGGGGGAGCCAAATGAGCCAAAATGTTGTTAAAATTGGGTGATGACGTAAATGTCTGTACTCTTCTGTCTTTGTGAAATAATTCACTCACACTGTAAATAATCTATAAAATAACTCTCCAGGATACACAAGAAGCTGATACAAGAGGTCTGGGTGGGGTCTCAGACTGGGAAGTGGACCAGAGACCCTTGGGAGTGAGACTTCTCACCACAATCATTTTTATTTCTATTCTTTTAATTTTCATTTTTGAAACTGTAAAATACAATAAATCTACCAAAAAGTGCCTAAAACACACATATACAGTATAACCAGGCATCCTTATAACATTCAACCAGTTGAAAAAATAGTGTCAAATATAGCCCACATACTGAGAAATGCCCCTCTCAGGGAACTGTTTGTTACAAAGCAAACTCCCCTGTGTGATCGCTAGCCAGACACTGTCCACTCCTGTCCCTTTGGTCCTACTAGAGGTGCCCCCATCCTGACTTCCGGAGTGATCAATGCCTTGCATTTCTTTATCCTTTATCACTTAAGGTGTATATCCATAACACCAGGATTTCTAAACTTTACATAAAAGGAACCGTTTGTGGAAAGTGTACACAATGAAATAATTTTTGTGAACCTTTACCAGAAAGAATCATTTGGGTCCTGGTTCCTTGGTTCCATGTCTGTGAGAATCATCCATGTTACGGTGTGCAGCTATAATTTCTGCTATTTGGCTCCTGTGTAGTAATCCATTGGGTGAAACAGCACAACTTAGGTACCCATTCTACTGCGGATGGACTCTGGAGTTGTGAGTTGTTTCCAGTTTTGGACTGATATATGTGGTGTCGCTATGAATATTTCTGTTCCGGCTCGAGCATGCAGGCAAACTGCAATCCTTTTCTATTTTATTTTTTTGGTAGTATTTGATTTCTACACCATGTTAAAATATTTTAAACATTTAATAATAGAAAAATTTACTTAA
>NW_004444194.1:1848411-1915366 GCF_000243295.1 Trichechus manatus latirostris
GCCCCCAAAGCCTCCAACCACCCCCGCGTGCAGGCAGCATAGCGGCCAGCCCGACCGGCCCGAGAGAAGCCTGCAGGGCTAAGATGGCGGCGCCCGTGCAGCAGGCGCGGGGCGTGCTCCGGCTGGCAGCGACCCTGGGCCCGGGCTCTCGCGGTTACCGGGCGCCGCCACCGCCACGCCGCTCGCCGGGGCCCTGGTGGCCGGACCCGGAGGACCCACTGACACCGCGCTGGCAGCTGGGACCGCGCTACGCGGCCAAGCAGTTCGCACGGCACGGCGCAGCCTCCGGAGTCGCCGCGGGTTCATTGTGGCCGTCGCGGGAGCAGCTGCGCGAGCTGGAGGCCGAAGAGCGCGAGTGGTGCCCCAGCCTAGCGGATATGCAGGAGTCGCTGCGTGAGCAGCGGCTGGCCGAGGAGCAGAAGCGTCTAGCCAGGTGTGTGCGTGCGTTGGAGTCGCCCTCCACTCCCCTGTGAATGATCTGGACCCCAACAGGTGCCTGGTCCATCGGGCGTCTGTTACGGAGTCTGCGTGCTGTAGATTTATGTGCATGCTCTCCTAGTCGCCAAACAGACTTCCCCGTTGTTCATTCAACAGCAAGTCTTAACTGAGCACATAACCGTGGGCAAGGCCCTGCCCCAGGATCACAGGACCGTTCGGAAGATAAAACAGGGTGAAAGAGTGAATTGGGGAGGGCAATTTCGGTTTAAGGAGACCCTAGGTGGTGCAATCTGTTAAGCGCTCCACTACTAGCCAAAAGGTTGGTGATTTGAACCCACCCAGAGGAACCTGGGAAGACTGGCCCGGCAGTCTGCATCCGGAAGGTCACGGCCTTGATAATCCTATGTAGCAGTTCTACTCTGCCTGCATACATGAGGTTACCATGAGTCGGAATTAACTCAACAGCAACTAACGACAGTAACTTTGGTTTGGGAGGCCTCAGGCCTGAGGTAATACTTTGGCAGAGATCTAAATGACTAGAGACAGTCATGGGGAGATCTTGGGAGAGTTCCCAATAGACAACAGTCGGTGCAAAGGCCCTGAGGTAGGAACATCCCTAAGGAACAGCGAGGCGGCCAGTGTGGCTGAAGCAGGAGGAGGGAGGGGGAAAGTAGGAGGAGACTAGGACCAGGTGTTAAAGGGGGCATGTTCTGCAGGACTTCGTGGGCTGCAGGGAGGACCCGGACTTTTTTACTCAGAGTGTGATGGGAGCCATGGAGGGTTCTGAGAAGAGGAGGGACATGATCTGACCCAGGTGTTCACAGCACCCTTTGGCCACTGTGGTGGGACAAAATTGTACGGGGCTAGAGCTGCAGCAGGAAGCTGCTGGGAGTCATACTGCTGTCCTGGAATCAAGGGCAGAGGACAGATTTGGGAAGTGTTTTGGAGGCAGGTCTGAAGGATTGGACTTGAAGGAAGACCAGGGGCACTGCCACTTCTGTGAGGAGGTGGGCAGTCTGCATAAGCCAGATTGGGGAAGCAGGTCAACTGTGGTACTGATGTTGAACATTCTTGTCCTCATGATACCCTAAGAGGGAGGATCACCCTCATTTTAGAGATGAAAAAACAGGGCTAGAGAGATGGAGTCTCTTGTCCAGGGTCACCCAGGCAGAGAATGGTGGAGCTGGGATGTGAACCCGGGCCTCCCATCTCTGCCCCTCCTCAGCTGCATGACCTGGCTTCAGTTCTTTCAGAACCAGTTTTCTGATTCTTAAAATGGGACTGTCAGTGGGACCTACCACCACCTCATCAGGTTGGAAAATGTCGTTTCTTATTTTCACTCGTGTGCCTACAAAACACACTCAGTGATGACTGCTGAATGAAGAGGTGAGCTTATCTGTGGAAACGGCCTGCGCTGATGGCTCAGTGAATGCTGAACTGACATGGGGGTGGCCCACCCACGAACTTGACACCACACAGCATGTTAGTTTCTCTCTCCTGTTTGTTTCTTCACTTGTCAAAATTTTTCCTGATAGTTAAGTTAATGGCAACAACTAAGTCCTTCCTCATTTTTCATGGGCCACAGGCCTGGAGATGGGATGTGGGTGGTTGGGCTCTGCTCTGGCTGGGTGAGGGTGCCCACACCACTCACCTTCCTTCCCCCACAGGGAGGAGCTCATCGCAGAGCGCATGGCCAAGATGCCACAGATGATTGAGGACTGGCGGCGGCAGCAGCGGGAGCGCTGGGAGAAGGCGCAGGTGGACAAGGAGCGGCGGGCACGGCTACAGGCTGAGGCCCAGGAGCGCCTAGGCTACCATGTGGACCCGCGGAGCACCCGCTTCCAGGAGCTGCTGCAGGACATGGAGAAGCAGCAGCGCAAGCGCCTCAAGGAAGAGAAACAAAGACAGAAGAAGGAGGCACGAGCTGCTGCAGTGGCCACCGCTGCCATCCAGGACCCAGCTACCTCCTAGGCACCCAGCTCCTGAGGAGGCTGTGTCCCCCAATAAAGCCTGTTGCCTCAGTGGCCCCCAGGAGAGTTTTGTGCTAGGTCCTCCTTCAAGGTGCCCCTTGGTTCCTTCCCCAACACCTGGGGCCAGGAATCACCCCACCCAGCTCTGCTCACATGGATGGATGGATGGGGCCTCTAGGCCATGCCGACTCACTAGGGCTACTGGGCGAAGAAAAGGGGATGCAATGGGGAAATAATGGAGGAACAGATGGCAGAGGAGAGGAAGGCTTCTGTTTACTAACATTCATCTCCAATAATTAGCCAATTACCAGAGGGGCAGTGCAGCAGAAACAGACTGTGGTGATGATGGTGGGGGGTGGGGAGAAGCAGCCCTTCCAAGGCTTAGCTGGGGCCTGTTGCTGGGGAATGAGACAGCTTCAAGGGGAGAGGAGACACTGGGAGCCAGGTCTGCAGGGCTTACAGGTCTCCTTTCTGTGTGTCTTCACCTTGCCCCCAGACCCAGACAAGCTGGAGCAGGGAGTCCCAGCAGGCAGACCACAGGGCTAGTCTTGAAAACTTTATTCACTTCAAAACCTTTATCATAGAGACATGGTTCTGTTCTTTTTAGAGGGGGGATGTAGCCCCAGCTTCCACAGTGGCTCTGATGTTTCCCCTTCCCCAGACAGAACAAACTGCGCCTCCTCCCCAGCAAAGGGCTAGAGTGAGGTGGCCAAGGCTAGATCGGGGCGGGGGGAGGGAGACACACAGCAACTTAGGCACCTGAGTGCCACCCCAGATGGAAAAATCTGGGCCACTCCAATGGAGGATCAAAGTTTGGGCTCCAGCTTCCCCTTAGCCTGGAGCGGGGGTGGGGGGAGGCAAGCAGCCGCCTCTCCATCTGGCTGCAGGAAACTGGGACACGGGCCAAGAGAGGCCCATCTGCTGCCTCCCAGTCATGCCAGCTCCATTGAACAGGCGGGGCTGGGGTTGGGGGTTGGAGGACAGCTGTCTAGCCTGGGTCTTCTCAGGCTGAGATGGGAGTGGGGACACTTTAGGAGGACAGGAAATTGAGGGAGTTTTTTTTTTTTTGGTTTTTGATTTTTTTCCACTTCTTAAATAAACATGAATATATATATATATATTTTTTCTTTTATAAAACTTTTGTGGAAGGCGGGGAGGGCGGGACGGTGGGCAGCCTGGTTTCCCTGCATCATTCGTCGTCAAAGTTCTGACTCAGGAGGAAGTTGGCAGCCAAGTTCTCGTTTTTTTCACAGGCGAAGTAGGCCTGGATTACCAGGCTCTCTGGAAAGCCAAGGGCCTTCAACTGTAGGAAGACAGGCACGTGTCGGGGGTGGTGAGACAAGCCCCACCAACCAGTGGGGTCCACCTCAGCCAGGCCTCTTACCCTCTCTATGGCTTCTTTCTCCTGCGGTGTCACCTGGATGTAGTTCATCTGTGGGGCTTCCTCGCCTATGGCACCCACCTCACCCTCCACGTCTGAGATGTCTGCCAGCTCCCCGGGGGGCTCATTCAACATCTGGATGAACTGCTCCTGGTGCCGGCTAATTTGCTGTGGGAGAGGGAGGGGAAAGGATGATGACCCACAGCCCAAGTCCCCATCACGGCCCTTGTTTTTTCATTCACACAACAAATATTTAGAGGGTGCCTATGGCCAAGCACTGGCAACCCAGCAGGGAACGTGGACCCTGTCCTGGTGGAGCTGATGGTCCAGGGCCACAAGCAAGTAAATGGGCCAATCACAGACCCACTGAGGGCTGGAACAGGGTACTGGGAGGGGAGGGAGGTGTTTACTCCAGGCAGAGCAAACAAGTGCAAGGACTGGAGGTGGGGATGCATTTGGCAAACCCAAGAAACAGAAGACCACATAGCACGTAACACATAAATGGGGAAAAAAGAGGCAGAAACCAGATCTGACTTATTCTGTGTAATGGGAAGCAACATCTGAGATAGTTCAACAAGCAAAGACCTTTCAGAAATATTAACTCATCTAGGTGTTGGTACCTGCGGTTCTGACACAATTCTGTTTTGTGTACATTTAACAATTTTCACATTACGGGAAAAGGTGGTTTTTAAATTATCTGACTTCTGAACGGAGAGTGAACTGTGGGGAACTGTACAGAACCGGGGGCCTGGGAAGACATTGCCCGGGGTTCAGGTAAAGAGAGGAGGGGTATCCATGGAGATGCAGCATGGGGTGGGCTGATCAACATGTTCTCGAAGGAGAGCAAATGGACAGGTAGCGGACTGCAAGAGGCCCTGGGGACCTGGGGCTGTAGCAACCTCAGCACTGGGGGAGAAAAGGCAGTGCAGGGGAGGGGGTGGGTAGCCTGCACTGGTTCTGCTAAAGTCTGAAACACCTAGAAAGCACTTTCACAGAAACGGCAAGTCAGCCACGATTGAGTGTGGCATTCCACAGAGATCTGGGCTGATTGCATCATTTGGGGGTCAACACAGATTAAAGGCCCCAGGACACCATGAGTGGAGGACTGAGTGCAAGTTAAGGGCAGAGGTGTGCAGCATCTAGAGGGGTGAGAGCAGGAGGAGCCAGCATGAGACTGAGAAGTGTGAAGAAAAGCAGCCACCTGCAAGGTCCTGAGCCAGAAGCCCCTGGAGGAACTGTCCCACTCCTCCAAGCTTCTTCAGGACTCTGCTCGTCCAGGGTGTCACTGGCCCCTCTGCCTAGGGTCTTGCTAAGCACATTGGCCCCAGAGCCAGCTAGAACACAGCTGTCCTGTGTTCCACCATGCAATCCTACAGATGTTTATGAGCACCTGCTGTATACAGAGCCAAGCCAGAACCAAAGAGTCAGAAGGCAGAACACAGAACTCAGAAGCTAGAGGCACACACTCCACCAGCTTCATGAATCTGGATGACCGACAGCCTAGTCCAACCCTCTGACGTTTTCCTGGGGTGGGGAGCATGATGATGACACAGGCTGATTGGAAGAATTACATGAGACCGTGTAGGTCAACAAGTCACAGGGAACAGAGAAGAACTATCATTAGTCCTGCTGTCTAGATGCAGAGCAACTCCTACATACTATGCGAGGCCAGACTTGCTCCTCAGGGCTGTGGTGCCCACAGGGGAAGAGAGATGGTGCCTGCCCTAGCTCCCCCCACTCCCAGGGCCGCACCTGCAAGAGCTGAGGGTTCTCCTGGCCCAACTGCTGGAGCAGGGCAGGCAGCAGCGCTGGGTTTTGCTGAATCACCTGCCGCATGTTCTGGAACTGGGGCTGGTCCCGCAGGAACTCCAGGGGGTTCTCTCCTACTGGCAGTTGGAGGCGGTGCGGTCAGACACCATGCAGGACTCCCAGGAGCATGGGGGTTCACATGCCCTAAGAGCAAACACCCCATGTGCACACTAACACCCCATGTGCACACTTCCCAGCCCGCTCACCTGCTTCTGTGGCCGGCTGCTCGGATACCTGACTCTCTTGAACGGAGCTGTGCTCTGGCTCAGGGCTCCCAGGAATTCCCTGTGAGAGATCCTTTTTAGTGCTAATGCAAAGACCTCCTACTGCCCCCAGGTTTCACGCCCAGCCCTGGCAGGAGAACCTCCTTCCCAAGTCTACCCCACCACTCAAGTCCCGCCTTCTACAGGAAGCCTTTCCTGGCTAGAACCACCACCCAAAGTCTTCTGGGGACAGGTTTTGTCTCCCTAAGTGCCTATCAGGGCAGCAAGTCTCTGGGATGCTCTCCAAAGCCTCCCCGGGGAGGCAGCAGCCCCATCTCACCGTGAGTAGATATTCCACAGCGCGGTGGGGATTGTTGTAGCTGGCTCTCAGGGCAGCCACCACCCGTTCCCGCTCATAGCCCATGGACATGATCTCCGTCAGCATCGTTTCATACTCAGAGCCAGTCACTGTGGAGAAAGAAGCAAGGCCTGGGTCACCAGAGAGAGAGAAGGGCAGCACCCAGGCCTTCCCACACCCAGATAAGGCCCAGTTGATGGCTGGGGCACCCCATCACCTCCACCCGAGGGGCCACCCACCCACCTAGTGTGGAGGCTGCGTCTTCCTCTCGCCCGCTGCTACCTGAAGAGGGAACAGAGCTGCAAATTCAAGAGAGAGAAATCGGACCCTGGCTTCTGGTGGCTTTCCCTCCTCCCAAGTGCATGAGACCACACACGTGGGCACTGGAATGTGCTGGGAGAACAGAACCCGAGCTGGAACCACCCCCTGCCTTACCCTGACACGGACTCCGGGGACATCGTGGGGACTGATTCCTCTGATGGGCTCTTGTCCTCTCTGGCAGTAGGTGGGGGATGAGACATGCCTGAGGCAGGGGCTGGTGGGAAGGATGTGGAGGACTCCGGGGCAGCAGTGGGTGAGGTCTCTGGGGGTGCTGAGGTGCCTGAGCCAGCTTTGGCCTGTGGTAGCCAAGAAAAGAAAACCGCGTTAGCACCCCTATCGAGCCCCAACGTGCCACCTTGTCACGGCCCCACCCTGCTCATGGCTAATCTGTCCTGGGCACATGGGCTCTTAGCCAACTCCACAGCAAATCCACCCACCCTCCCAGCCAGCACACTTCACCAACCTTGGTCACCATGACAACCACAAAGTTCTTCTCATCTATGCGATAGTCCCTGATGGGGACGTCATCACTCAGGATCTTGCCGGCATAAATGAGCTTCTGTCCAGCCACAGGGAAGGCATCACGACCTTTCTCAGCTTCTATCTTCTCCTTTAGTACCTTCACCTGAAGGGATGGGTACAGAGCCATTGCAAACCCCCCAAGAGTCCCTCTTCTCATCCAGTTTGGGGGAGCAGCTGCAAGCCCTCATGGCAGAAAGGCTAAGCCTCGTAGTCACACGTGCTAGATGTGAATCTGTGGAACCATCCCACCATTCAACAGAACATTTACTGAGTGCCTATTATGTGCCAGGTACTGTTTCAGGCACTGAAGACGCAGGAGGGAATAAAACCCAACACAAATCCCTGCTCTCGTGGAGATGACACTAGTGTGGGGAGAAAAAAAAAACAACATTTATTTCAGTGATACAAAGTATGAGAAAAAATAAAATAGAATAGAGAAGAAGGAGGAGGATCCCCCATTCCATACTGCTGACCTTGGGCAGTAACAGTGGCCAATATTTACTAACAGCATCCTACCATTGCTACTGTTATTCTGAATATGTACATTACCACACTTAAGCCTTGTGAAGCCATGCGAAAGAGGTATCGTTAACCTAACTTTATATTTCATAAAACAGAGACACAGGAAAATTAAATCACTTGCCCAAAGTCAAACGGAGCTGGTCAAAAAACCCGAGTCTGTCTTCTTTTCTATAAAAAAGTGGATTTCAATGTCTTCCTCATGGGGTGGCTGTGCAAAAAGTACCAAGTACACAGATAACACAATATGTTTAAGTCCTAAACTCCTTCCAACTAAAAAGACAGCGGAGTGTTCAGGCCATGTGCTCTAACACCAGGCAAAACGGAATTTGAATCCCAGCTCTGCCACTTGTTAATCGGACTGTAGTAAAAAAGGGAAAATCAGGCTTCCCAAAAAACAGGCCTGTTTTGCAAACGTAGTGAGACAAGGGCACCAAAAAGCTCAAACAAGTAGTAGTAAATAAACGGCCAACAAACACCGACTACTAAAACTATTACGATTGCGACCGTTTATTATCATTATCATCATCGTCGCTGTCATCACTCGGCATCTCCCGGTCACCATTCCCAGATTCGGCCGTCAACATCCCGAGAAGCAGCCTGCAAAGTCGGGAACGCGGGAGCCCCCGCCCTGGAGAGCGCGGCCCCGCCAGGAATCCAAGCCTGCGGCTTCCGCGCCCCACGAGAGCGCTGACATTAGAGCCGGGGCCTGGCCCTGAGACCCGCCCAGGAGCGCTGGCCGAGCCGCCGGGGGCTGGGACGGGGACCATGGGGGAGATCCCAGGAGGTCCGGCAAATAGGGAGAGAGCAGGGCCCGACCCGCACCGACGTCTCTGCCCCTTTCGCCGGGATCCTGGCATCCCCACCCCCACCCTACCCCGGGCACCCGTCGCTCCCGCCCCCGGGCCCCTGCCCGGCCCGCACCGTCTCGTCAGGCTCCATGCGGATTTTGAAAGTCTGCTGCTGCAGCGTTTTGAGCGTGATGGTGACGGCCATGGCGGGGCCCGAGCGACGGAGCCTGCCCCGGGATCCTCACACAACATGCAACTCACGCCGACGCCATCTTAGCGCTCAGCCGCGCCGCGCGCAGACCGCTTCCGGGGCAAATGGTGCGCGCGCCGGCAGCCAGCGCACGTGACCGGCGCGTAACCCTTAGCCTTCCTGGGCATGCGCAGCAGCGAGCCCTCCGACCAGGCATGCGCAAATTATCTCCCCTCTAAGCTGGGGGTCGCGGGGGGGACGGCTACTGGCACCTCGCGCGCACCTGTCACGTGGCTTCCTGCGAGTGACGCCACGCCCGTTGGCGGTGACGTCATGCGGCCACAAAATGGCCCCGGATGCCTCCCGCTTCCACGCCTAAATGACTTAAAAAATTATTTTTGGTGACGTTGAACAAATTTTTTCATGTACTTACATACGTTTGTATTTCTTTTGTGAAATCTTTTCATATTTTTGCCCGTTTAAGTGAGCGTTATATTATTCTGGCCGGGCCACTCTGTGGAGCCTTGAATGTGCAAACTACTCAGAACTGGAAAGGATACCTGGAAGGTCACCAACAATTTAAAAAAACTCATTTGGGCGTGGTCTAACAGCGGGAGCACTGGAAAGATTTTATGGTTTCACTCATTTATTCCTGAAGGTGATGATTTTTGGGGTCTCCCACCACTGCTGGTACTTGTCCAACCACTTTGGTCACCGTATCCTGGGTCTGACCGCAAAAACATTTAATGAAGACGTTAATTTAAAAGGCTTCCTTCAAGTAAATAGCCAGAGCGCATACAAAGGAATGGAAGCACGAAGGAGGCAAGTGGAGGGAACAAGGGGCGTTAGTTTGCCATCATGAAGCAGGTGCTTTGAGAGACTGGATGGCTTGGATGAGCAGGCTTGATTCCCTAGTTAAAAGCATGGACACTGGAGGCCTAGAGGCCAGAGAGGCAGCTGTGGCAACATAGCCCAGGCCTTTCCCCAAGTGACCATCATTATCTGCCTCCAAACCTGCTCCTCTCACCGTTCCCATCCAACAAATTGCCCAAGCCAGGCACTGGACAGTCTGATGTGTCATCACCCACTGCCTAACTGTAACCGAGTCCTGCTGCCTCTCTCCACTCCATGCCCTGAGACTAGAAACCTCCACCAGCACTGGCCAGGACCAGTTGACAGCTTCTTACCCTCTCCTCAAACAAGGGACACCAGCTCCCCCCATCATCCAGCCTACTCACTGGGCTTTCACTATCCTGCCATAGGCAGCTTCATAGACCTCCACCTCTGCCATCTCTGCACTAACTCAACCCCTCTTTTCCCTCAAGGAGTTCAAATCCCATCATGGCCACTGAAGACCACAGGAACTTGGGGTTCCTTGTGCTTGAACCTATTTCCTTGACTGTAAAAGGAAACAACTTTTAACACTAGCTGGTATTAAAAAAATGTTTGAAAGCATTCAACAGCCATGTAATCTTGCTCCTCACTAGGTAATATGAACAAATAAATAGCTCACTGTACAAAGTAAACCATGAGACAAAGTTGAGGTGTGGATTGAAATCCCTACCCCCACCACTTAAGTTCTGTGCCTCAGTCTCCTCACAATCAAATCAATTGGGTAACAGAACCAACAGTTAATAATACATGGAATAGTATTAAGTTACCCTCCCTCTGATTTGGGCTCACAAGACAAGCAATGGCCTTTTTAACCTTGTGGGACGACACTCAGCCAACTCTTCAGCAGCTGAAAAATGAAAATTCAGAGAGCCCACCCCCTGAAAAAAAGGCCACCTTTGGTTCCCTAATGTCCATCCTCCCCCCAGAAGGAGACACAGGAGGAAGACACAAAACTTAATTTAATAGAAATTTTGCTTGTAGTTCTTACATTCTCAGTATGAGCCGAGCTGGAACCTGCTGCCCCACACAGAAGTGGCCCAGTCCTAGGAGTAGGGAGAAAGGGGGGGCAGAGCTCAGGCCCTAACAGCCCCATTCTTTCTCAGTGCTGGGGGACCGGGACGCCACCCCCTCCTCCTGCCCCCTTGAGCTCCAGGAAGGAGAGCAGATGGAATCTCAGGCCTGGGCTTCACACCCCCTGCCCCTGGGGTGGAGAGGAACCAAGGGATTCGCAGAGAGGACAGAAGAAAGAAAAGATGTCGATCAAGAAAGATGAGAGCTAGGGGTGAGGGCTGAGGAAGAATCAAAGACAAAAACACCAGTTTTTTTTTAAAAAAAAAAACAAAGGGAAGGGGGGACAAAACCAAAATCCATCCCAAATCTGAACCCGCCTGGAAAAAAATGAAAGTTCTCCAGTCTCATAGAGACATTATTTGGCGCGGCCGGCTCTGTGGCAGGAGCGCTCAGGCCTCAGTCCAGCCCTGGAGGCAGGCAGCATGGCCTCTACAGCTCATCCTTGGCCTGGCCCACATCTTCCTCCTCATCCTCCTCCTTGTCCTCTTCATCCTCGTCATCCTCATCTTTGTCCTCCTCTTCCTCCTTGTCTTCTGCCGCCTCCTCCTCCTTGCGTTTCTTGTCCTCTTCCTCCTCCTTTAGCCTCTGCTCTTCATCCTGCTTGTCCTTCATGAGCTTTTCTGAAGCCTGCAGACACAAACCATACACCTCAGAGCCTGACTCCCACCTCCCAGCCCTGCCCACCCCCATACCCAGACCTGGGGCCAGCCCCACCTTCGTGACACCCCATGTCTCATTGCCAAACTCCTCAGCATAAGCCTCGTCGTTGGTGATGAGGAAGTTGTCAAAGATGGTACCAGACTTGACCTGAGGGTGAGTGGGAGAGAGAGGTGGTCAGAGATGACACCTGATGTCCCTAGCCTTAGACAGGACTCACATCTGTGTTCCTATATTTATTATACACTGCCTCAGTCTCCACGTCTTCATAAAAAGAATAATGTTTCAGTTAAGAACAGACAAGAACTACAGGCCACCCCAGCTCTGCTACTTCTCAGCTGTCTGCCTCAATTTCCTCATCTGTAAAACGTGGATTCTCTCACAGTTATCAAATACTTACTATGTGTACCAAATACTGTTCCAGGCAGAATATACATCAGTGAACAAACCAACAGACAAAAACTCAGAACTAGAAATTGCAATTTCTAATGCGGTTATATAACTGTCTTAATACGTTGGGGGAACTAAATCAGTTGATTCAATTAAATGAGTTGATTCATATAAAGGTGTTTGAAAAAGTACTCTCTAGAAAACAGTCCAGGAAATACTTCAAGAGCAGAAAAAGCATCATTTGGCAGTTAGACCTGCCTGCATTTGAATCCTACCCCCTCTGCTCCTTCTCTCCTGGGTTAAGATTCTGTCCCCTCTCCCCCCAGGACCCTCCTTCCTTCTCCCACTGTGTCTCACCTGCCAGAGATCTAGGCCCAGCACTGCAAAGCTGTCATAGGAGTAGATGTTAGCATCAGGGGAGTACTCAGGGTTGTCGATCTCCGGGTGGATCCACTTGCCTTTGTAATCTGGGTTGTCGATCTGCCGGGGCTTCCACTCGCCCTGCGGAGGAAGAGGAACCCAGATGGTGGGCAAAGTCCAGTGCCCTCCCCACCATGCACCCTAGCCCTGCTCAAAACCCCAAGCCCACCTTGTACTCGGGGTTCTGAATCACAGGTGGTTCCCACTCTCCATCCATCTCCTCATCCCAATCCTCTGGTTTCTTGGCATCAGGGTCAGGGATGTGCTCGGGCTTGTCCCAGTCCTGGGAGTACATGACGAGATCAGAGTTAGCTGGGCTGTCTGTCCCTCCATACCCTCCACAGTGGACAGCCCTTGCCCAAGCACCAACCTCAGGCTTGGAGTCTGTGGGGTCATCAATCTTGGCCCGCTCATCCCAGTCTTCAGGCTTGGCAGCATCGGGATCCTTTATTTTCTTGGGTGGCAGAAAGTCCCAGTCGTCTTCTAAGGAGCCTGACTCTACCTGGCTGTTGTCAATCTTCACCTCATAAGTGTTGTCCGGCCTCACGATCAGAGTGTACAGGTGTGTGAATTCATCATCCTGAAGAGGGCGGGAGGTGAGTGGCCCCACCCACCTAGCTGGCCTCAAAGTCTCCCTGGAAGCCCTCTGCCACCACCCCCAGACACACCTTGCAACGGATGTCCTTGTTAATCAGCACGTTCTTCCTCTTGTAGTTGAAGATAACATGAACTTTCTTAGTGCCAGGGCCACAGATGTCAGGGCCTAGGTGGAAAACAGATTCAGTTAGAACCAAACGCTGCCCACTACCAGGAGCTCCCACCCCTCTTTGCAAAACACTTTGTTCTTAAAATCGGTCTATTAGGAAGCAGAGCAGATTCAGACCAACCCTATCTCTAAGGAACTATGAGTACAGACTTAAGTTAAAAAATTATCAAAGTAGAACTTAATGTCTTCACTTGTAAAACGGGAAAACAGCTACTAAAAACAACACAAACAGTTGTAAATTAGCAACTTAAAGACAATAAACCGCAGCTAACTATGCCTATTCCTTTAGCTTCCCCACCATGAAAACAGGCGACAGTTAAGTTCTTCTGTACTCTCAGGACCACCCTTCACTGGTTGAAGAACCCATAGGGTTTCAGTCTCTCAAAGGAAAGGAACAGAAGTCAGCGCTGGGCAGGGCCCCTCACCAAACATGATGTTGTATTCGGAGTCCCCATGCATGTCTGTCTGGTCCAAACCCTCAGGAAACAACTTCACATAACCGCCCCCACAGTCAATGTTCTGCTCGTGCTTCACAGTAAACTGCACCACCAGCGTCTTGTCCTTGTTGCTGAAGGGCTCGAATCTCGCCGACAGGGCGTAGAAGCGGGCGTCCTGGCTCGTCTGCAGCCCTGGCACAGGACAGTGATGAGGTCACAGCTAGGCCACAACCCCCGGTACCCTAGGCTTCCAGAATACAAACAACTCCTTTCCTCTGCTTACCCTGCTCCTGGGGATGCCCAAGTTCCGTATGGTTACTAGAGCTTCCGCCAGCAAGTCCTCTCAGATCTGGGCATCCACCCGCGGGCTCTTACCTTTATCTTTCTCCTGGTCACCATAGAACTTGCCAGAACTCAAAACGAATTTGCCAAAATCCGACTTGTGTTTGGATTCGATCCAGCGGTCGGTCCACCCATCTAAGCGGTCAGAGAAGCAGGTCAGGGTAACCGCACTAACCCCACCCCGCAACATCCGCCGGGGGCCACAAGCTACTTGGAACAAGTAAGGAAATTTTCCCTTGACATCCCCCACCCTAACCTCTAGTTTGACACCTCAGGCGAAGGCTAACCCCTGCCGCAAGAGGCAGCTGCGCCCTCTGCGCTCCCCAGGAACGCAGAAAGAGAGATCGCCCGCGGCTCTGGTCCCTGAGGGCCACAGTTTTGGGCCTCTGAGTGATAATTAAAGACGACAACGCAGATCCGAGCCGGGGACAGGCCGCGTCGTTGAGGCAGCCTCAGGAGGGGACCAGGCATTACCTCCGTCCAGAAACTGCTCCTTGAAGTACACGATGGGCTCAGCGGCGGCCAAGCCGAGAAGGCCGAGCAGCAGCGGCACGGGTAGCAGCATGGCGGGCCGAGGGGGCGGTGACGCGCGGGCCCTTTAAGACACTACCCGGGTAGCAGCTCTGCAGGATAGGACCGACGCCGTCGGCGGCCGTGTTGTTTTATACCCACCCGCCTCTCAAACCAACCTGGCCCGGCCTTTGCGCCCGCCCTCCGCGCTTTATTATTGGTCTGCGGCCACGGCCGTCCCTTTCCATTGGACTCTTGCCGGGTCAGCATATTAGGCTGTGCCTCGGAACGCTGGGTTCCCAGATGGCCGATTTCTATTGGCCCCGCCGCTGGCCAATGAAGGTCGACCACGCGTTGTGGGGGACGCCCACCGGTGGGGCGGGGGCCGCGAGCCCGTCTGTCCAGGTCATGTGACCAGCCCTCAGCCCAGCCGCTTTCTCGCCGCGCGCAGTGCTCCACTTCAGGGCGTTTAAAGAACCCGCGCGAGAGCAGGTGTCACTGAACGGGGCCGGTATGCTGCCCCAGCCTCGCCCTTTCCTATCCCCTGTGCGTGGAAGGGTGAGCACGGTCTTTCCGACTTTCCAAGCCACTGAACTTTATACCCTGCATTTGAGGAACCCAACCCTGACAGTGGGCTCCCCCTGGCCCCAGAATGGGGCAGAGCTCAGGCGCTGGGGCCCTAGGGCTTTCCTGCACCCCGGTGTCAGGGCTACAGCCTTGCAAGCCAAGCCTGTGGGTGCCAGCTCTCCTCCCTACGGCCTTCAGTGCCCTGGCAGACTGTCAGACTGGTGCTTTGTGACCTGGGGCAAGTCACTTAGCCTCTCTGAAATCACAGGAGTTCCTGAGAGGCCAAGAGGGACGCCCCTGGGCAGCTCCTGCCTGTCAGAAATGCTTTCAAAGCATTTAGAGGTGTACTGGGACAGAGAGAAGGAAGCCCAGAAGGCTCAAAGTTGTGGCTCCTAGAGTGAAGATAGAGTTGTTCCCTTAGTTGCAGCCCCCCTATTGCTCCCCCCCTCAGCCTGTAAATGAAAAGGGTCGCTGTCTTGTGGTCTCCCACAAACCGTTTAGCTTTTGCAATTAAACGGCTAAGGGCAAGAGGGCAGGGGGCCCGTTGGAGAGGAAAAAGAGGGGCAGACGGTAGGAAAGATAAGGTCCAAAGGAAAAGGGCAGGACCCCTGGATCTAGAGTGTTCTTCTGAAGCCATGGGCATGTGACGATACCAGCTCCCTGCCCCCAGGCTGCAGAGAGGAGGAAGGAGGACTAGGGGTTTTCCAATCTCCAGCATAGAGGCCCTGGACCTGGGAATGAGGGAGTGGACTGTGGAAAGGGGAGAGGTGGGGAATCCTGGGACAAGGGCCTGGAGGGGATGCTTTTCCTTTAGTAGTGAGGACCCAAGAAAGGAAAGAAAGAAAGGTTTTGAAGAAATACGGGTGCTGCCCCTTTCCTCAGTCAGTATCCTCTATCACCAGCAGGAGCAGATTAACCAGTAAAGTAAGGTACACATGGAGCCCTGGTGGTGCTATGGTTAAGAGCTATGGCTGCTAACCAAAAGGTCAGCGGTTCTGATCCATCAGCCACTTTTTGGAAACTCCTGTGGGGCAGTTCTACTCTGTCCTTTAGGGCCGCTGTGAGTTGGAATCGACTCACAGTAACAGGTAACGTACACGCAGGCTTATAGTAAAAACAATATATGCGCAGGCATACCTGTGTTTATGTATTAATCTGTAGGGCACAATGGTTTCAAGTCAAATTGTGCACTACAGATTAGTAAATAAGCACAAGTAAACCCGTGAGTATCTTGCTTATTGAGTAATCCATCCCTGACACCAGCCTGGCCCCTCACAAGGAGTCCCAAGTCTGGGGTGACTACCTCAGGCCTACCATCCCTCTCCTCAGTGTCCTGGACAGAAAATGGGCTTGTGCTTCCTGCCTGAGGGTAGACTCTGTGCCTTTCTTGTTCTCCTCACTATCTCCCAGTGTTTACTGCAATACCTGGCAAAGAACATGCTTAAAAATGACTTGCTGCAGGACACAAGGAATGAAAGACTCTTGTGAGAGCTAAATAAAAACAGGGAGAAGTGCTTGGAAACTGAGTAGAGAAAGGACTTTGAGGGACATATCCTAAATTTTTATCAGGATCTCCCTGACATCTGAGGCAAGTGGGTCAGGATTGGGGGATATGAGTATCCCCATTTTACAGACTCAAGTAATAACTGATAGTCGAATGTGTGACCGCTCAGAACAGTGCCTAACACATGGTCCACACTTGATTAGTATTAAGTTACTGCATACGTGTGTGTGCAGTATTTCACTTAATTTTCACAATAAACCTGGGCTCTTATCTCCACCAGGTAAGGAAACCAAGGCACAGAAAGATTAAGCAATTTGACTGAGTGACATAAATGGATGAGCTGGAATTTGAATCTGCCTGCACTGTCTAATACAGTCTCGTGTGACTACTGTCCCAGTAAAATGTGGCTAGTCCAAACTAAGATATGCTGTAAGTGTAAAATACACATCAAATTTCAAAGAGTTAATATAAAAAGAATGTAAAATATCTCGGTAACTTTTAATTGAATATACCTTAAAATAATAATAATCTGGATGGATTAAGTAAGATGTTAAAATTAATGGTACCAGTTTCTTTTTTTTTTTAACACTGCCACTAGAAAATTTAAAATTATATTTGTGTTTTGCATTACATTTCGGTAGGACAGTGATGATCTAGACTATGCATTAGTGTTCGAACCCACCAGCAGCTCCATGGGAGAAAGGTGTGGCAGTCTGCTTCCATAAAGACTGCAGCCTTGGAAACCCTAGGAGGCAGTTCTCCTCTGTCCTATGGGGTTGCTATGAATTGGAATTGACCCAAGGGAACAGGTTATGTTCGGTTTGGTTTGACATTGATCTTGGAGCATGGAGGATTGGAATCTAGAGGGTTTATCATTTCTAACCCCAACTCCAGGAACTCACTGTAGAACCTTGGGCAAATCATTATCCTCTGAGACTGTTTTCTCATCTGTGAAATGAGAATTGTATCAGTATCTACATCATAGGGTTTTAAGGAGAAATGAAATAATACACATGAAGTACTTAGTACTGGGCTAGGCACACAGAAGGTAGTCTTACCTCGGTTACCTACTACTTTGAGTATTATTTTTAGTCAAGTCCCTCCCTCCTCTGTAAATGGGTATAGCCCCTATCCAGCCTCTCTTTGAAAGTTTAAAAGTAACTGACACCAGCAGAGCGGTCATCTCTGAAGCCCACCACCCACCGGCCTTTCCAGTGCAAGAAAAAATCCAGAAGGGCAAAAGATACCCAGGCCTAGAGAGGGTGCAGTCCAAGGTCACACAGACCGCTGGAGGTAGGGCTGGATAAAAGCCCAAAACGACGCCGTGCTTCTGACCTTGAGGTCACCAATTTGACTCTCTGGTCAACCAGACGCTATGGTCGAGCCAAGGCGGAGATGGGGACAGAGTCCCCTGGCTAAACTGACACACTCAAGATGGCGTCTCTTTGAGCCCCGCACGACTGCTTTGCCACGTTCAAGATGGCGTCACAAGCTCCAGGGGCAGGTTCCGGTTCCGGTTTCTCTGGCCCGGCTGGAGCACGCACAGCGTGGTGGGAGCAGCCATGGCGGACAGTGCAGTAGCGGAGCTGCTGCTGAGGCGGCTGGAGACGGCCGATGGAGGCCTGGACAGCGCGGAGCTAGCAGCCGAGCTGGGCGTGGAGCACCAGGCCATGGTGGGCGCCGTAAAGAGCCTGCAGGCGCTGGGCGAGGTGAGCCGGGGCTGTGATGCCGGACCCCTGCACCTATGTACCTACTGTGGCTTGCCAGGCGGGCTGTGCCTCCAGGCCAAACCACCCTCAGGCCTGAGTAGGGTGTGATTGTATGTTATGTATGTACAGCCCGGGGTGTGCAGGCGGGGGTCTGGAAGGAGTGAGGACCTGGGCTAACTGACATTCATTCATACAGCAAGCGTCCATTGAGGCATGTTTGGCGTGGGAGGTACGATTTTGGACAAAATGCGATCGCTGCCATCATGAAGGTTGCAGTTTAATGAGAGAGGTGCTCAAGTGACCAGAGTGGTGGGGGAAGCACAGGGAACCCAGAGGTGACAGCTGACTCAGCCTTATGGGTCAGGGAGGCTCCTGGAGGAGGTGGCAGCTGGGTCAGGTCTCTGCACTGAGAATAAAAGCCATAGCACTTTAGAGTCAATGGGAGGGGGCAGGCAGGTGGTTGGGGAGAGCAGCAGAGCCAGAATTCTCGAGGCCTTTTGGATCTTTATCTCCTAGGGGTACTGGGGAGCCATGGCAGGAGCTGAAGCCAGGAAGACATGCAGGCAGCCGGCTTTGGGGCTGTCAACGTCACCTTTGGGAAGGATATGCAGGGCAGGACTGGAAGTGAGAGGACAGGGGCAGAGTCTGGCACATCCTCAAGGTGAAGGGAATGGTGTCTGGCTGTGAGAGGCAGCTGGCTTGGAGTGGGGGCATGGCCTGAGATTTGGGGCAAGGCAGGAGAAGCACAGGTGATGGAGCCACAGGAGGAGAATGCCGAGGGGTCTCAGCATCCCATGATAGACGGCTGGACCCATGAGGTCAGGACTCAGGAGGCAGGTGTTAGCAATTTATTTGTGGCGCTCGTGTTCTATGCCCTGTTCTGATCTCAACTTGTCCAGTCCTTGGCACAACGGCACTGTTATCCCCATTTTGTGGATGTGGCAACTGATGCTCAGCACTGTTTAGTAATTTGGTCTCAAAAAGGCCAGATAAACCCGGGTGTGAAATTAGGCGTTTAGGCTGCAGAGCTGGAGCTCTTCCCCACACCACAGTACAAGAGGATCATCAGTGCAGAGGAGGGATCGAAGCTGAGGGGCGCAGGGTGACAGTACCTTCGCCCAGTGCTGTTGATATTGACATAGGTCACAAGGACTAAGTAGTGGCAATTGAATGTCGTTCAGTCTTATGACTATAATGGTGATGATAACAACAACAGTAATGATATAAAATAACAACTTAATAATAATATGACTTATGCAGCCTTTACTACATGTTAAACATCTTACTTTTTCATGGGTATAATTCGTTTACTCCTTGCAACAACTCTCTTAGGTAGAGCCCATCATTATTCTCCCTTATGGATAAAGAAACCCACTCAGGGATGTTAAGCAGCTTTCCTGAGGTCACACAATGAGTGAGGAGCCGGGCTGGGATTAGAACTAAGGAGGATCAAGGACCTGTGGGCCCAGCCAGCCCTGTTCCTGTCTGCTTGACCCTGGACCTGTCATCTTCATGCCTAAGGTTCCTGGTTTGTCACGTGGACCTTCCGTGACACTCTGGGACACTGAGATGCCAACACAAATCAGTTCACCTGAGACCTTCGAATCTTTCACAGGCTCAAAAGTTATAGTAAAAGATTGTTTTCTGAAAGGCAACATCCTTAGTACTTTACCTAACTGTGGGAGGCATGAGCTATCACTTATGACCAAGGCTCAGCAACGGGAAATCCTTCCAGAGATTTCTCAGCTGGAAAATGATGCAACCGGGATGTGAACACAGGCAGCCAGTTTTAGGGTTTGTGCTGTGGTGAGGGGAATGCCTGGCTCTGAACCCCACCCCTGCCTTTGTCCCCCCCATTTTCCTACAGGTCATTGAGGCCGAGCAGCGTTCCTCCAAGCGCTGGGAGCTCACCACTGAGGGCGAGGAGATTGCCCGGGAGGGGAGCCATGAAGCCCGGGTGTTCCACAGCCTCCCCCCAGAGGGCCTGGCTCAAAGCGAGCTCATGGTAGGGGCCTGAGGGGGGCAGGGCTTAGGGAAATGATGGGGGCGGCCCTTGTGCCCCACTGACTGCAGCCTCTCCCCCAGCGACTGCCCAGTGGCAAAGTGGGCTTCAGCAAAGCCATGTCCAACAAGTGGATCCGTGTGGATAAGAGCACAGCTGATGGGCCCCGAGTGTTCCGAGTGGTGAGTCCCTGCAAGTAGGTGGGTGGGTGTGTGGGTGAAGCCCTTGCCGTCACCGTCCCTCACGGCCCATCGTTGCTGCAGGTGGACCGCGTGGAGGATGAGGTGCAGCGGCGGCTCCGCCTGGTCCAGGGTGGGGAAGCCGAGAAGTTGGGTGAGAAGGAGAGGAGCGAGCTCAGAAAGAGGAAGCTCCTGTCCGAAGTGTGAGTGGGCTTGATTCCCAGTGTCAACTGCAAGGTCCCAGAGCTGGGTGGAGGGAGGGAGCCGACCTGCCTGCATGGGGCAGCAGGTGCTGGCAGTCTCCCCATCCTCCCATACCATGTACCAGGCAGGGTTTTGGCCCTGTGGCTACTGCCATGAGCCTGACGGGCTGCCTGGGGCTCTGCTTTCACACAGCTGACACCCCGTTGGAGCAGACATGGGGTGGGGCAGTGGTTATGAGAACACAGGCTGGAGCCAGCTCTGCCACTTAGCTGTGTGATCTTGGGCCAAGATACCTGGTCTTTTTTGGCCTCTGTGTCCTCTCTTACAAACAAAATGGTTCCTTTTCATGAGGGGT
This sequence comes from Trichechus manatus latirostris, assembly GCF_000243295.1. NCBI lineage: Eukaryota > Metazoa > Chordata > Mammalia > Sirenia > Trichechidae > Trichechus > Trichechus manatus. The sequence continues at coordinate 1,868,921 of NW_004444194.1, forward strand.
GACTTCAGCGGGGCAGCCTGGTGCAGAGTTAATCTTCTAAATGCTATCTGTAGTCATTGTTCTTTACTGTGTTTTATGGTCTTGAACCAGATCCTGGCACACAGTATGTTGTTAACAAGTGTCTGTTGAATGAAGCAGTGAATGAACATGAGGAGATCTGGGGGTGGGCTAGTAAGAGGATTTCAGGTGGTGCCAAATGTCAGAAAGGAAATAAAACAGAGTGGCTTGGAGATCAGGGAAGCCCTCTTAGAGGAGGTAACAGTGACATCCCCTCCTCTGCTCTGGCCACAGGATCCTGAAGACCTACTGGGTGAGCAAAGGCAGTGCTTTCAGCACCAGCATCTCCAAGCAGGAGACAGAGCTGAGCCCTGAGATGATCTCCAGGTACAGGGTGGCCCCAGGGTAGGTAGGGCAGGTGGGGCTGTGCAAGGGGCAGGGGGAAGCCCTTACCAGACCCCGGCACCCCGCACTCCCCACACAGCGGCTCCTGGCGGGACCGGCCTTTCAAGCCCTACAACTTCTCGGCTCGTGGTGTCCTCCCCAGCAGTGGCCACCTGCACCCCCTGCTCAAGGTCCGCACCCAGTTCCGGCAGATCTTCCTGGAGATGGGGTGAGCATGGGGCTGGAGGCAGGGCCCGGCCAGCCACTGGGCACAGGCACGGGCAGGGCAGTCAGGCTGCGTCTCCTACCAGGTTCACCGAGATGCCCACTGATAACTTCATTGAGAGCTCCTTCTGGAACTTTGACGCACTCTTCCAGCCCCAACAGCACCCAGCGCGTGACCAGCATGACACTTTCTTCCTTCGAGGTGGGTTAGTCCCATGGGCCTTCTTCTGAGTTCTTAGCACTGTCTGAAATCAAGTGAATTTCCATGGTTGTTGTCTCCCTAACAGGAGGGCAAGTGGGCCATTGGGTGCCTGGCTAGAGAAACATTGTTTTCATCACTACCATGACATCTAACACTGACATAGTGCACGCCAGGCACTGTTCTCGTTTTCCCAGCGTATTTAGAAAGTAGTATTGTTATGTTAGCTTTGTCTTACAAATGAAGAAACAGGTACAGAGAGAGAAAGTCACTTGCCCAGGGTCACACAGCTTGGAAGTGGTGGAGCCAGGATTCAATCCCAGGCTTCCCAGGCACACCAAGGCCATGTCTGTGGAAGGGCAGAGGAATTAACACATTTGTGCAACAAATGTTTGCTGAGCCCTCATTGTGCGCGCGGGTCTCTATTAAGCATATGGGTTGCAGCCATGAACAAGACGGAAGTCCTTGCCCCGGTGAGACTGGCATTCCTAGGAAGGGGTCGAGTATTACTTCTCAAGTGAGTTGATTGGTGGGGCAGATGGCGGTAAATGCACTGGGGAAAACTGGCACAGGGCAGTGGCATCAATTTAGAATAAAGTGACCAGCAAAGACTTCATTAGGAAGGGGTTGTTTAGGCAAAGGTCAAAGGAGGTGAGGGAGGGAGCCATGCAGATATCGGGAGGAGGGAAGTTCCAGGCAGAAGGAATAGCCACTGCAAAGGCTCCTGAGCCTGGAGGGAGAAAACACACATCATTGAGGCGGCCCATGTGACTGGAGGGAGGGGGCTAAGGGAGAGTGGAAGAGACAAGGACAGGGAGGTGATAGGGCAGAGTGTGCAGAGCCTTGTGGGCTGCGCACATTTTTTTACTCCAAGTGAGGTGGGAGCCACGGAGTGTTCTGGGCAGAGGAGGGTTGTGGCTGACTCAGGTGCTCACAAGCACCTTCTGACCACTCTGTGGGGTGAGGACGGGAGCTGCACTGTCGCCGTTTATCCTCCATGCAGTGTTTTCAGGCCCGGTGGGTAAATGCTTGTTGAGCAACCAGGTGATGCTCTCATTCTGTCAGATCCAGCCGAGGCTCTGCAGCTCCCGATGGATTACGTCCAGCGGGTCAAGCGGACCCACTCCCAGGGTGGCTACGGCTCGCAGGGGTGAGGCAGGCCCAGGACCTTGGGGTGTGGATGGGAAGGTGGGTGGGGGCCCCAGGGCCCCATCATGTACTTCCCACATTTCCTCCTGAAGGTACAAGTACACCTGGAAGCTTGCTGAGGCCCGTAAAAACCTGCTGCGTACACACACCACGTCAGCGAGTGCCCGTGCCCTCTACCGCCTTGCCCAGAAGGTGCAGCTTGGCCTGTAAGGGGATCAGGGTGGGGACCGTCCCACGCACCTGCTGACCCAGCCCCGGGCCTGGCTGTCACCCGCAGAAGCCCTTTACGCCAGCCAAGTATTTCTCCATCGACCGTGTGTTCCGGAATGAGACCCTGGACGCTACGCACCTAGCTGAGTTCCACCAGATCGAGGGTGTTGTGGCTGACCATGGCCTCACTCTGGGCCACCTCATGGGAGTCCTGCGAGAGTTCTTCACCAAGCTGGGTGAGCAGGAAGTTTGGGATGGGTGGCATTGGCAAGGGAGTCAAGGGTGCCTTGGTCACCTGCCTCATCTGCCTCCTGCTTCCCGCCCTCCTTGTCCAGGCATCACTCAATTACGCTTCAAGCCGGCCTACAACCCCTACACAGAGCCTAGCATGGAAGTGTTCAGCTACCACCAAGGTATTCGGGGTTGGAGGGGTCCCCCAGCCTGGGGCCCGGAGTTACCCCCACAACAGTCAACCTCACATCCCGCTTCCCACACCGAGTGCGTGGGCCTGACACCATCCCTATGCCCTTTCTCCCCACCAGGCCTGAAGAAGTGGGTGGAGGTCGGGAACTCTGGGATCTTTCGCCCTGAGATGCTGCTGCCCATGGGGCTCCCTGAGAACGTGTCGGTCATTGCCTGGGGCCTCTCCCTGGAGCGGTGAGTGCCTGAGCAGGCAGCTGACCCGGGGAGCACTCTGGTGTCTGGCTGCCTAGCTCTCAGTGACTTGGTTGGTATGGGGACTAAGTGCCTTCAGTGTGCCTTAATGAGCACCTGCTATGTGCCTGGCCTTGTGCTCTGATCCAGAGTACAGAGGTTCCAGTGGGGTGAGAACAGCAATACTTAGCAAGAAAAATAAGCAATTTCAAGAAATAAAATCTAGAGTGTACCCAAGGGCAGTAAGTGCTATAGTGAAGATAAAGTCAGAGAGAGATTAGGTGGTCAGGGAAGGCCCACTGAGGAGGGTCATCTGAGCACAGAGTTGAGGTAAATAAAGGAATAACCCCTGCGGGTATCTGGAGAAGGTTGGTCCAGGCAGAGGGAACTGCCAGTACAAAGGCCCTGAGGCTGAGTGTGCCTGGTGTGTTTGAGGAACAGTGAGGAGGCCAATGTGGCTGGAGCAGAGTAAGGGGGAGAGTGGGAGGGGATGGGGCAGTTGGAGCAGGACCTTGTGGGCTGCGGGGAGAAAAGTGGGAGCCTGGGAGGGCTGTGAGCAGAGGAGGGATGGGACCTGACCTAGTGGTAAACTGTGCCCCCTCCCCACCAAAGCCCAACGATGATTAAATATGGCATCAACAATATCCGGGAGCTGGTAGGCCACAAGGTGAACCTGCAGATGGTGTACAACAGTCCCCTGTGCCGCCTGGACACTGAGCCAGTGCCCTCTCGGATGCAGAAAGCTGTGTGATGTGGGCCACCAGGATAGCCCACCTTCTCCTAAGCCCTCTGCTGCCCAACCTCTTTGCATCTCTTGACAGTGACCCCCTATATTTATGAGACCTCTGTGAGGCCAGCTCCCCCCCCCCCAGTATCTCTTCTTCCCCACCTGCCCCAGAGTTAGAGGGGCAGGGGAGCAGAGAACAGGTATGTTCTGTTGTCTTTCCGTGGTCTGTTCACCTACAAGGGTGGGCCATGGGGAGCCCCGCAGGCTGGCTGCTGGCTAATAAAGTGGGCAGTTGCCCTCATCTCGTGCCTTTCCTTTGGCTACAGGGGTCTTGTCGGGTCCTCCCAGCTTAGCCTGCCACTTGATGGGGGCAAAACTGGGCACTGGAGCCCCAAGTATGCAGGGTGGTGGGTTGAGGGTCTTGGATACTTGGGGTCCTGGCTACCCTGAGCCAGGTCACCTGGGAAGACTAGGTCCATCAAGCGTTTATCGATCACTCGCTGGTGCCAGCCCCTCTTAGATGAACGAAACAGAGACCCCCTGCCCTCATGGAGGAGGGATTTGGGAGTGGCAGGCCAAGGTGGTTGTCGGTGCCCCAGGAATTGGGATTCATCTGACTGGTAGGAGCTTGAGAAGGGACAAGCTGGTTTTTTCAAAAATGATTTTCGTAAGAACATCAAACAAGCACAGAGTAGAGACAAGAATAGAATAAATCCTCATTCCTGTGAGGCAGAGGTCAGAAATGCCTCCTCTCTCTATGAACCCATCAACCACACTGAACAGTGAGCGAGATTTCTCACCCAAAACTTCATCGCTGGTATTTGTTTGTGGAAATATTTTAAAGCAAATTGCTGCCATCTCATTGCTCATCCCACATCCTTCAGGGCACCACATTTTTGGAAACATGGACAGTTTAAACCACAAGGCCGCTGCCAGTAGCCAGCAAAACTGTCAGTCTGCCTGGGCTGGGCTCTCCCCGAGGTCAAATCTTTTCTTTATTTCAAATTAAATAATTCAGCAATACAGAAGAGGATTCATTCATGCAACAAAGGTGTACCTCCTGAGTGCCAGCACCATTGTAGGAGCCGAAGACCAAGACCGAAGACCGAGTGGTGGACAAACAGCTCCTTGCCCTGAGGGAGCTGGCATTCTAGTGAAGACAGGGCAGATGATAAACAGATAAAAACAAGTGTAGGGGGAGAGATAAACAGGTGAAGATAAAGGCAGATGTGGAAGGTGAAGAGCAGATAGAGAACCTCTTCAGTTACAAAGATGAAAATGTAAGGTGGCAGGGAAAATAGATTAATGGAAACAACAACCAGAATGGAAATAATGGGAATGTTCACATATTGTAAAGAATGTAACCAATGTCACTGTAAAAACGGCCTGGGGGCGGTGTCTGACCTCCTCTAACTTCACAAGGGAAGGAGAATCAAGATCAACAGCCCAAGGCTGATTCCCATGAGGTGCAGGTCAGACATGCCTCCTCTCTCCTCCATCTTTACCAATTCTGGCACCAACCGTGCCTCCCATGGCACTCTACTTCTCTGCTGAGTTTGATAATTTGTTGCAATGGCCATATAGAACTCACAGTTCATACTCAAGATTATGGGGTATATTATGGAAGTAACATTACAACCAAGTGTACAAAGCTTTTAGTTCTGCTGCTAAGTGCCCAGAGGCACCTGACTCCAGCAGTAAGCTTTGGCTAGAAGATGCTCAGCTCTAGCTCTGAGGGTAGGCAAACCTAGCTCCACCAAGTGCCCAGAGGCACTCAGTTTTCTTGCTCCGTGGGCTGGGAAGCCATCGTGCTTCTGCCAGTCCTGCAGTCTCCTGGTTCTGCTGCTGTTTCTCTGCCACTGCTTCTTGCCATCTTGCCGTCTTCAGTGTTACAGCTCTCTTGTCTCAGTGCAGGGATCCAGGTCCAAAGGACGTGCTCCATTCTTGGCTCTTCTTCCTTGGTGGTGGTGAGATCCTCCTTCTGCTCTGGAATTGGCTCACTTTTAAGCCTAGCAGGGGATTGCAAAACTGACCAATCCCCTTGTTGTTGTTAGGTTCCGACTCATAGCGACCCTATAGGACAGAGTAGAATTGCCCCATGGGGTTTCCAAGGAGTGGCTGGTTGATTTGAACTGCCAACCTTTTGGTTAGCAGCCAAGCTCTTAACCACTATGCCAGCAGGGCCACAATTACCTTATTTGCACAGTCCACCCAAGTAGAAAGGACACACAAAAGTGATCTGCCGTCACTGAACAGTTTGTGTAGAAATTGTTGAATGGGAATCTAAACTGTTGTGTAAACCTTCACCAAAAACAAAATATTATTTGAAAAAGATAAGTAAGTTGGAGAACATTAAAATTAAGAACTTTAGTATATCAAAAGACACTATTATGTTAGCTGCCGCTGAGTTGGCCCCCAACTCATGGCGATCCCGTGCACAATGGAATGAAATCCTGCCTGGTCCTGTGCCATTCCCATAATCAGTTGCAGATTGAACCATTGTTATCCGTAGGGTTTTCATTGGTTGATTTTCAAAAGTACATTGTCAGGCCTTTCCTCCTAGTCCATCAGTCTGGAAACTTCACTGAAACCTCTTCAGCATCATAGCAACACACAGGCCTCCACTGATAGAAGGAATCCACCCAGGAATCAAACCTGGGTCTTGCCCATGAAAGGTGAGAGTTCTACCACTGAATCATCACTTCCCCCTAAAATCTGCTTACAAGCTATTTATTAGATATATATTTTGCAAATGTTTCCTCCCAGCCTGTGGCTCCTCCTGTGTTAAAACACGATCATTATTGTTGTTACTAGTATTCAGGGATTATTATTACTGCTGTTATTATTAGGAGATAGGACCCAACCCTATAAGGGCCAGACCTTACCATACTTTCAAGAAGCTTCTAGTTTTGGGGTGCATGGATAATTCTGAGTTAAGGTGGTAAATGCATAATGAGAGCAATAAGGAGCCATCGTCGTAACCAGGATGCGAAAGGTCAGAATTTTTCATTGACATTCCCTGGGGCAAAGCAGGTGAACTAAGACGTGAAGAATGAAAACATGCATATTGTACTCCCTTAGCTCAGGGATGAGCATTTGAGCCCTGGAGCCCTTGCACATGCAGAGAGGCGCGCAAAGACTCCCTCATCCCAACTGCGCGGCACCGATACCGCCTTCATGCGCAGCCTCTGAACAGCCCAACCGCCGCTTAACTGCCGGCTCCGCCCCGCTGCGCGCGCAGATACCCGTAGAGGGGCGGGGCCGGAATGCGCACGCCTTGCCACGTGCGCGGGGGTGGTGCGCGCTGGGGGCGGGGCCTGCGCTTGCGCACAGGGGTGCTAGTGTGAAGGCGGGAAAAGGCGGGATGGAGCGACAGGGAGTACGCACCGCTTGTTTCCTTCGCGCGGGCGTCGGGCGGAGAACCGCCGCGTCCCCGGGCTTTTCCGGCATGCCCGAGCCCCGCTACTTGTCTCCTATCAACGAGACCTCCTTTTGCCCTGCCCAGCCCCGATCTCCTCGCTTGACCGATCAGGTCCTGACTGACTGACGGACGGACTGTGTGACTGACGCACTGGCAGACTGGGTCTGACGAACACGCTTCCACGCATGGCGCGTGGCGGGAGCGAGATAGATAGAGGCTCAGACACCCATGCACCGCTCCCGTTTCTTTCATTATTCTTTTCTTTACCGCTTTTCTCTTTCCTTGAAGGACTTGAGACAGCACCAGTTAGGAACCCAGGCCCTCTGGCGCCCCTCGTACAGCCTCTCCCCTCAGCCCAGCCCCTCCAGGTCTCCCCGCCTCCGTCCTGGACCCCTGCTGCAGGATGCCCCTACCCCACCACCCCACCCTGGTGGTGCCCGCCCCAGCTTGGGCAGCCTCTGATGAGGGTCCCCACTGTGCCAAAGCAGCACACGGAGGTGCCCAGGGCTGAGGGGGCTGGAGGAGGCCGGCCGTGCCCTCCTTCCCTACCTCAGCCTCTCAAGCGCTGGCTGTGCTCATAGGTGGACATGTCCCACGTGGAGACCAAGGACCAGGAGCTGCAACAGTTGGACAGCAAGGAGCATCAGCAGGGCGAGGAGAACCGCGACGATGAAGCTGGTCTTGGACCACCTAGGTGAGGACCAGCTGGCCCATCGGGCCCAAACAGACCCTGGGACCTTCTCATTGACGCCTGTCTTCTGCAAAACCACAGATGTCTGCCCTTCTGCATCCCTTCCCACATATTGATGGAGCATCACCCCTGCGCCAGGCATGGTTCTAGGTTCTGGGGACACAGCAGTGAGCTGACACACTAGAGGAGGAGACAGACAGTAAAGTCATGAGTATATAATGGTCGGAAGATGCTAAGTGCTACGGAGAAAAATGGGGAGAGTGTGATGGGTAGCTAGTTTTGATTGGAGGGTCAGGGAAGGTTCCACTGAGGTGACAAAGGAACCATGCAGGTAGGGATAATGGTGCTCCAGGCAGAGGAACAGGAGCTGCAAAGGCCAGGAGAGAGGACTTTGCTGGAGCAGCATGAGTAGAAGGGAGATAGTAAGAGATGCAGTCCGACAGGGAGCGGGACTTTGGACATTAATGTGTGATGGGAGCTATGAAAGGGTTTAGAATAGAGGAGTGACATGATGCTGCCACAGCAGGGGTCAACAGACTATGGCTGGCAGGCCAGATGTAGTCCACCACCCGTTTTTGTCAATAAGGATTTTTTTTTTAATGGTGGTGAAAATATATACAAGTCCTTCACCAATTAAATGATTTCCACATGTACAATTCAGTGACATTGATTATAGTCTTCAGGTTGTGCAGCCATTCTCACTATTCTTTTCCAACTCATTCTAACACCATTAACAAAAACTCAATGACCCCTAAGCAAAAACTCCCCCTTCCCCACTCCCTCCCACTCCTGGTAACCACTAATAATCTTTGTTTTGTATATATTTGCTTATTTCATATAAGTGAGATCATACGATTTGTCCATCCGCAACTGACTTATTTCACTCAGCATAATGTTTTCTAGGTTCATCTATGTTGTGGCATGCATCAGGACCTAATTTCTCTTTATGACTGAGTAATATACCATTGTATGTATACGACACTTTTTTTAAATTGTGCTTTAAATGAAAGTTTACAGTTCAAGTTAGTTTCTCATACAAAACTTTATACACACACCTGCTATGTGACCCTAGTTGCACTCCCCATACTGTGACAGCACACTCCTTCTTTCCACCCTGGATTTCTCATGTCCATTCAACCAGCTCCTGTCTCTTTCTGCCTTCTCCTCTCGCCTCCGGACAGGAGCTGCCCATTTAGACTCATATATCTACTTGAACTAAGAAGCACACTCTTCACGAGTATCATTTTATGTCCCATAGTCCAGTCTAATCTTTGTTTGAGGTGTTGGCTTCAGGAATTGTTTTAGTTTTGGGCTAACAGAGAGTCTGGGGGCCATGTCTTTCGGGGTTCCTGCAGTCTCAATTAGACCATTAAGTCTGGTCTTTTTACTAGAATTTGTGTTCTACACCCCATTTCTCTCTTGCTCCGTCAGGGACTCTATTGTGTTCCCTGTCAGGGCGGTCATTGGTGGTAGCCAGGCACCATCTAGTTCTTCTAGTCTCAGGCTGATGGAGTTTCTGGTTTATGTGGCCCTTTTATCTCTCCGGCTAATGTTTCCCTTGTATCTTTGGTGTTCTTCATTCTTCTTTGCTCCAGGTGGGTTGAGACCAGTTGATGCATCTTAGATGGCTGCTCGCTAGCTTTTAAGACCCCAGACACCACTCACCAAAGTGGGATGCAGAACATTTTCTTAGTAAACTTTGTTAAGCCAGTTGACCTAGCTGTCCCCTGAAACCATGGTCCCCAGACCCTGCCCCTGCTACTCTGTCCTTTGAAGTGTTTGGATGTATTCAGGAAACTGCTTTGCTTTTGGTTTAGTCCTGTTGTGCTGACTTCCCCTGTAGTGTGTGCTGTCCTTCCCTTCACCTAAGATAATTCTTGTCTACTATCTAGTTAGTGAATACTCCTCTCCCTCCCTCCCCACCCTCGTAATCATCAAAGAGTGTTTTCTTCTGTGTTTAAACCTTTTCTTGAGTTCTTATGATACTGGTCTTATACAATATTTGTCCTTTTGAGACTGACTAATTTCACTCAGCATAATGCCTTTCAGATTCATCCAGGTTATGAGATGTTTCACGGATTCATCATTATTCCTTATGGTTGCGTGGTAGTCCATTGTGTATGCCACTTTTTTTTATCCATTCATCTGTTGATGGACATTTCCGATCTTTTCACATTTTGGCTATTGTAAAAAGTGCTGCAGTGAACACTGTTGTACACGTTTCTGTTTGTGTTCCTGCTTTCACTTCTGGGTATATACCTAGGATTGGGATTGCTGGGTCATATAGTAGTTCTATGTTCAACTTTTTGAGGAACCGCCAAACTGTTCTCCGTAGCAGCTGTACCATTTTACATTTCCACCAGCAATGGATGAGGGTTCCAGTTTCTCCAAAACCTCACCAACACCTGTTTTTTTGTTTTCGTTTTGTTTTTTTTTTATCATTGCCATTCTAATGGGGGTGAGGTGGTATCTCGTGGTGGTTTTGATTTGCATCTATAATGGCTAATGACATTGAGCATCTTTTCATGTGTTTGTTGGCCATTTGAATATCTTCTTTGGTAAATGTCTGTTCAATTCCTCTGGCCATTTTTTGATTGGGTTGTTTGTCTTTTGTTGTTAAGTTGTAGAAGTTTTATATATATTTTCATATTAGACTCTTATAGGATATATGGTTCCTGAAAATCTTCTACCAGTCTGTAGGTTGTCTCTTCATTTTGTTGATAAAGTCCTTTGATGAGCAAAAGTATTTAATTTTCATGAGGTTCCATTAATCTGTTTTGTCTTTTGCTGCTGGTACTTTTATTGTCATATCTGATATTAATGCATCGTTAAAAACTAGGTTCCACAGTCTTGCCTCTACATTTTCTTCTAAGAATTTTATGATTTTAGTTTTCACATTTAGGTCCTTGATCCATTTTAATTTGGTTTTTGTATATGGCATGAGGCATGGATCTTGGTTCATTCTTCTGCATGTGGAAATCCAATTTTCCCAACACCATTTATTTAAGAGACTGTTTCTTCCCTATTGAATGGACTTAGCACCCTTGCACTCTTGTTGAAAATCAGTACAGTCATATAGATGTACATATTTCTGGACTCTCAATTCTATTTCACTGGTCTATATATATGTCTGTTATTATACCAGCACCAAACTGTTTTAATTACTGTAGCTTTATAGTACATTTTGAAATCATACTCCTACTTTATTTTTCTTCTTCAAGATTGCTTTGGGGTCCCACGCCCTTTCATATGAATTTGAGGATTGGCCTTTCCATTTCTGCAAAGAAGGCTGTTGAAATTTTGATGGGGATTGCATTGAATTTATATATTGCTTTGGGCAATAGAACATTTGTGCACAGGTTTTTGTTGGACATACATTTTCATTTCTCTTGTTTGGAATTTCTGGATCAGAGAAGCAACGTGGTCAGATTCATGTTATAAAAAGATACTGGCTGTTTTGTGGAGAATGGTTGGGACGGGGCATAAGTGGATATGGGAGATCAGGTGGGAAGCTCCTGCAGGGGTGGCATCTAGCAGGGTAGACATCTAGCAGGGGAGATGGACAGAAGTGGATGGCTCTGGGGGGTCATTTAGTGAGGCATGAGGGAAGGGATGAGTTGAGGATGTCTCCTGGCTATGGTGTGCTGGATCCACCGCCTCCTGGCTTTCAAGAGCCGATTTTGCACATCTCAACTTGGTGTTTACTGACTTCACATTGGTAGTTTGAAATTGGCTATTGTGTCAGTCTTTGAACCATGGGAATTGTCAAACACTCTAAACCAGGGCTCCACCACCTCCCAGACAGCCAGTTGCTAAGTGCTTACCAGCACACCACTGCTCCCAGCTTTCTTGCTTGTGGTGGTTTCCAGTAGGTGGTGGTTTCTTTGGCAGTAGCAAGAGCGAGTGTTCCGTTTCGCCTTTGTTGAGTTTGAGGTGACTGGGGACATCCACATGAACATGTCAAAGGGACATTGGCCTTTCTGATCTGGCACTCAGGGTGGGGCTAGAGGCTGGAGATAGCGCTAGGGGAATTGTCGTTTCAGATGGCATTGAATTGAGTGAATGTGCTAACGTAGGGAGAGAGTGAGAAGAAGCCAGGCTCAGTACATAGCCCTGAGGAATCCAGGCATAAAGCCAGCTTCATCTTACCTCACAAAATCCTGTTCTAAAGTGGGTCACAGAGTGAAACAGTTTCTAGATGTGTGCTGTCAGTTGGAGACCAGAAAAAGTGAGGAAATAGCTGAAGTGATTTGATAATGCCTTACTGCCAATAGCATGTTTAGACCAGGATCTATGTGAAGAAACATAGACAATTACAAATAATTTACAGACTCCAAGGAGTTCCACAAGAGCTTTGGGCTGAAAAACAGGTGGCTGGAAAAACAGTGCAAGGTCCATTTAATAGATCTAGCCTCAGACACTCAGCAACATGATTAAAATGTTAACACGTTTCTGGAGAGAAAAGTAGAGGGCGAGGAAGGGGCCCTCAGCTTTGATTGGAACCCTCCCCTCCCTGGCTGTACTTCAGTGAAACATCGTTTTGCCCAAGAGCCAGAGACTGTGTTGTGTTCCTCCTTGAATGTTTGATTAGCTTGCCTCCCCACCTGGGACTGCTGCCTGCGGTGGTCATAAGTGGCTGGCGGATTGTTTACTTGTATATCTGTTAGAGGCCACTGAGGGAGGGCCTCACAAGCAGCGGCTCTGGCTCACACGCCTGCCAATCACAGCTTTACCTGGAGCGAACAGATGGTCTCTTCGCTGAGACCCATTTCCTCCGTGCCATTCTGGGCCCCCTGCCAGTCTGGGCCCTGCTTGGGAACTATGTCCTAATCCTTGCAGCCGAATTAGGGAATCCTTAGAAGGACAGACCGTGATAGATGAGCGCAGCGATGTGTTCGGAGCCCCCATCCCACAGCCCAACCCCCGTGCAGGCCATGCATACCTGGCCTGGTGTGTTGGGCTGACTTCCATTCCCTGGCCTCTGTCCAGGGTTCTGCAACAGAAGCAGGCCCAGGAACTGGCGAAGCCAGTGGAGAGGACACTGTGCGTTTTGTTTATTAAAGTTAATTGGTGAATGCAGGCCCAGGGAAGCCTATGATTCATTAGCATCCTGATTAGTATGCAGCTGCTGAGTATTAAGGAAAATGAAAGCAAAAGGAATACATTCCCAAAGGAGGGGCTGGAAAAATAAAGAAGCTGTCTGCAGACATCTGATGCAGGCCTTTGTCCCACAAAGAAATTTGAATTCGCTGATTCCAGGTGATTTTTCACCATTTTTATAGCTTCCATGAAAACCTGTTCCATCAGCATCCCTTGAGCCTTTTGAACAACTTTTAACCATTAGCAGCTCAAGCAGGTTGTGAACAATTACACAAAAAGAAATGCATGGTTATTTCATTGAATTTAATTTCAGGGTCCTTACACTGTTCAGGCAGTCTAGAAGTTGTGACCACAAAGCACACTGAAGGTACTAGGAGGCTTGAGAACAGGAATGTTACAACCAGCTCCATCCATAGTTCGTTTATTTAGGTATTCAGTAAACATTTATGAAGCCTTTAAACCAGTTGCCGTTGAGTCGATTCCAACTCATGGCGACCCAATGTGTGCCAGAGGAGAACTGTGCTCCATAGGGTTTTTCAATGGCTGATTTTTCAGACGTAGATCGCCAGGCCTTTCTTCCAAGGCACCTCTGGGTGGACTTGAACTGCCAACCTTTCAGTTAGCAGCCCAGCGTGTTAACCATTTGCACCACCCGGGGACTCCTATGAAGGCTTTGGGATACTGTAAAACAAAGATGAGTAGAATGCAGTCCCCACCCATCCATGAAGGTACTGATGTGTATAAGCTATTAATTACAGCACTGTGATCAGCACTATAAGAAAGGCTCGGCAAAGATGCAGTGGGGTTACAGGAGTGGAAGCTCTGATGTTGCCTTCTAAAGAAGTCAAAGGGAAGGTCATTACAGACAGAAGCTGATGTGTTTGGTGAAGCTGGGGAAGGCTCCAGAGTTCATTGGTGAAGGGGTGGAGGAGGCAGTAGAAGAAGGTAAGGCTGGAAAGGGAGGGTAGAGGCCAGGGCCTGGAAGCCTTGTGTGCTGTGCTGAGGAATTCAGACTTGATCCTGTGGATGATAGGGGAGCCATCTTCAGCTGTCAAGCAGGGGTGGGGAATCGGATTGCAGTTTAGAAGCTCACCAGGACTCAGGTGAGAAGTTACAAGAGGGGGGTTGCAAATAATAGACCTGAGAGACATTAAAGAGGCAGAAGTGAGAGGATGTAGTGATAGGATGTGGAGGGACAGAGAGAAGCCAGACTCCAGACTGACTGCTAAGTTTCTGGCTTGGGAATAGGTAGGTGGCTTTTGGTGTCATTCACCAGGAAGAGGGAAGATGAAATCGGGCTAGGGGGAGAATGATGATTTTGGTTTGCAGATGGAGAGTTTGAGATGCCTTTAAGGACATCCAAGTGGAGATGGCCTGGAGGTAGGTGTGTGTGTTGGTTGGAAGCTAAGGAGAGAGGCTAGAGCTGGAGGTGACAAATTTGGGAGTCATCAGCATGTGGATGGTGATGGGGGTCCTCATGCATTCACATATTCAGTGCACATTTGTTACCCCTACTGTAAGGGGTAGGTACTGAGAAGACCAAGATAGATGAGGCCCTGGCCCTCCAGGAGACTAGTGGGGGAGGCTGAGATGTAGTGACTCTGTGTGCTCTTAACCCAGCCCGGGAAACTTTGCAGAGGAAGCAGGACTTAGGTAGGAAAAGGGAGTGCCAAGGAACCCCAGGGGCTGGAATAGTGCCTTTGGAGGGTGACAGGCTGTGCGTTGTGGAGTGGTAGGCAGAAGATTAACCTGTGAGGGCAGCAGAGGGGAGGAGTGGCAGGCACTGCACAGCAGGGGTGTGAATGAGAGCATCCAGGAAGAGAGTATACAGGGAACAGAGGAGAGGTCAGGGGATACCAACGCATCAGGGGCAGAGGAAGGTGAACCAGACGACTCAGAAGGAATGGCAGTGAGGAAGTGATTAACAACACCAGCTGCTGCTGAGAGGTCAAGGGAGTTGCAGTCTAAAAGGGTCTGCCGGTTTAACCACGGGTCACTGGAAAGGAGCCGTTACATTTGAGACCTAGGGCAGGAACCTGATAGCAGCAGGTTGAGAAGTGAGTGGAACGTAAGGAAGTGCACTCAGAAAGTATAGGCAGCTCTTTTAGAACCCCAACTGTGATGGGAAGGGAATAGGGAGGTGGCTGGCTGAAGGAGACCTGGGGTGACAAGGAAGTTCTATGTGTATGCGTTTTCAAGATAGAAGAGGTATGTGCTAAGGGGAAGGAGCCAACCAAAATCGAGAAATTAAAGATACAAGAAGGACGGGTATGTGGGGATGGGATCTGGAGCTAGGCAGAGGCATGGAACATCTCTCCCAGTGAGGGTTGGAAAGAGGAAGGGTGGTTGTGGATATATTTATCGAGGGAAGCAGAAGGCAGAGGGAGTTATTGGCCTGTGCTGTTTCCATACCTGCTCAGGTTAAGGGAAAGTAAGTGTCGGGGTCAGGGGCAGGTGCATTGTCAAGGTTTGGAATGGCTGATGGGAAGAATGAGAGAGGGAGGTGACCACGTGCCAAATGGCCCTGAGGACCCCCCTGAAGATAGAGCCAGGAATTGGCAGTGGCCCTGTATCAGGATAATAATCAGCGTAAATCAAATCCTCACGTTTTTACTTTTCTGAAGTCTGATACCACCTGCAACATGCGGCACCTCTCTCTGTGACTCAAGCCACCCGGAGTTAGGTCAGATCTCTCCCAGGTAAAAGGATGCCCTCCTTCCAGCTGCCAGCCACAAACTTGGGAATCCCTCCTGGGCTTCCTAACTTCTGACTTGCTGGCTCCCACAACTCCTTTGGGTTGTGGGAATGACTTGTGAGTTGTGGGAATGATTTGCTGGAATGACTTACAGAGCTTACAGAAAGTGTTATGGTTATAAATTTATTATAGTGAAAAAGGATACAAATCAGGATCAGCATAAAGAGACTTTTAAGGCAAGGTCAGGGAGGGTTCCCAATGTGAGCTTTTGTGTCCCAAACGGGTTATGTCACCCTCTAGAAAGCAGATGTTTTCACCAACCACGAAGCCCATGGAGCTTCTGTGTCCAGAGTTTTTATTGGAAATTTCATTATGGAATGCAAACTCCAGCCCCTCATCCCTGAGGTCAGTTGATATCATGAAGTGATCCTGAGATATTCGTGATGGGTCTTTCTGACCTGGCCAGTCCCCACCCCAAAGTTACCTCATCACCTCACCTAACCTGTTAGTTAGGTGTGGTCTGGAGTCCTTATTGAACCAAAAAAAAAAAAGAAAGAAAGAAAGAAAAGCCCTATAGGACAGAGTAGAACTGCCCCATAGGGTTTCCAGGGAGCGCCTGGTGGATTTGAACTGCTAACCTTTTGGTTAGAGCCATAGGTCTTAACTACTGTGCCACCAGAGCTCCACTCTGTTTATAGGGTTGTGATTTTCTCCAGCAACACTCAAGTTCTTGAGTGTTGGAAAAGAGAAAGCACTTGGTTTTTTGAGCCAGGGTGGGGTTGTGGGTGTGACACAAAGTCCAAGAGAAGAGGGGCGTGAGGCCACCAGCAAGATACTAAAGTAATGGACAGATGCCAGAGTTTAGTTTCAACAGGAGGGAAGGGAGTACTTGAGGTCTCAGGGAAACCAGAGACCAGGTTTTCTTAAACTCATCCTCGCAACTCCATTATGATCATGAAAAGCATGGTTATTCTTCAAAAAGCTATCCATTCTCTATTATCCGCGTGCATCCAGATGCTACAAAAATCTGAATGTTAAAATGTAGATGTGTCCCTGGTCTGAGTTAGTCTCTTTATGCCTCACTTATCCCTGGAAAAGAAAGAGTAAATTGCAGCTAAACAAAAAAATTAAAAAGCCCTTTGCAGGCAAATAGATCCGATTCATGGTGACCCCGTGTGTTACAGAGTAGAACTTCTCCATAGGGTTTTCTTGGCTGTAATCTTCACAGAAGCAGATCGCTAGGGCTTTCTTCCACAGTGCTGCTGGGTGGGTTCGAACTGCCAACCATTATGTTAGTAGGCGAGCGCAAACTTTGTGCCACCTGGGACCCCTAATATCAGGTTAGAAGGTGGTAGAATCCTTTGTTCATAGTAAAACGTCTTTTTGCAAGAATGCTTAGGGAGTGTTCCTTTCTAGTTCATTTGCTTTTTATAGCTATTCATTCAGTTTTGCTTTTTATACAACTATCTCTCTTCACCTGTATTTCATTTCATAATATTTAATTAAATTACACAATTGTAGTCTAGTCACATGCACAACTCACAAGTGATGTGGGACAAACATAACTAACTCTTGACAAGCGTCTGCCTCCCTTGGTGGGAGCAGAGACATGCGGGCACATTAGCCTGAGGTGGTCTCCGTGCTGTGGGCATCACCCGCAGATACAGAAAGGAATGTTAAACATTGGTAAAGCAGCACATTAGTGACGTGAGGTCAGTGAGGAAAGCATCTGTGCTATTTATAGCATCAGTAAATGCATTTTAAAACTGTGGGCTTTGGAGTCTGGAGGATTTTCTTGTTCTGGGACCTTAGGCATATTTAATTTGTGCCTCTGAGTTTAGGATACTATCCCTGCCTCTCAGGGTGGTTGTGTAAATGAAATAACCTAGGAAAAGTGCCAGGTGTCTCTGAGGAGGGACAGACAGCACAGTTCTCCTCCCACCACATAGCTAATTCAGATCAGCCACTCAGGAGAATTTGGTGCTGATCTCAGTTTTCTGTAATTTCAGAAGTCAAGTTTCTAGCCCCTCTATTGCTACCTCCAGTGCCAACCGCCAAATGATGCTGGAAGGGAAGTCAGGATCCTATTTTTCTTCTCTGGACTCAAGCATCGAGATCTTGAAGAAAAGAGCCCAGGAGCTCATCGAAAACATCAATGAGAGCAGGCAAAAGGACCACACACTCATGACCAACTTCAGGGACAGCCTTAAGATTAAGGTGACAGACTCCCCCAGGCCCACTGCAAAACCTCAGCTGGAGGAGGGCGGGTATTCTCATGTAAAAAGGGGAGGGGATAAACTGTCACTAAGCATCTGTTATGTTCCAGGCATGGTGCTAGGCAGCTTGCATATAGTATCTCACTTCACCCTTCCTTCAATCTTGCAAAGAGATTGGACCCATTTTGTAGATGAGAAAGCTAAGGTTTGGAAATAATTTGACAGAGTGACAGCTTGGATGAGGAACTAAGGTCCCTCTGCATCCAAACCCAGCCCTCTTATTTCATACAATGGCTAATGGCTATAGGGGTTGGGGGCTGAGGCATAGCTTACTTTATCACACCCATATTTCCTCCAGAAGCTGAATGATCTACATGAGCGAGTCAGGGGATTCCTTAACACATAGCTGAGGCGTGAGCAGGCTTATGTCTAATTAAGCCAGCTACTCAGGGCTGATGTTCATTGTTGTGCCTGATGGTTCTTTAGAATGCATTGTGGATTCTGCGTATGGAGTGGCTTGTTTATTCCACATTTCATCTCTGGATGACAAGTCATCTCTTGATGACAGGCTGACTTTTTCCTCCTTGTTTTCCCCTCCCATCCCTATCAGTACACACCCTGGTACATCATAGAAAACTGGAAAGTATAGAAAAGTATAATGCAGTAGAAAAAGTATAGAAATGTTCCTATGATACCACCACCCACAGGCTGTTTTGTTGTATATTTTCCTCTAGGCTTTGTTCTGTGTACTTTTTTCCTACCATGGTTGAACTTTTACTGTTACAATTTTGCATCTTGCTCTTTAAAAAAAAATTAACATATAGGCATTTTACCCCCCAGTCACTGCAATTTTACCATTCTTATAAGATAAATTGCAGAAATCTAAGAGGTCCACTTAGAACAAACGTTTTATTTTGCCTTGTGTGACTTTTCAAGAATATGTCTTATTCTTGAAAAGGTTTCGGATCTGACAGAGAAGTTAGAAGAGAGGATGTATCAGATTTATAATCACCACAACACGATTATTCAGGAAAAGCTCCAAGAGTTCACTCAGAAAATAGCAAAGATCAGCCATTTGGAAACAGAACTCAAACAAGTCTGCCACACCGTGGAGACCGTATACAAAGACTTGTGTGTCCAGTCTGAGGTAGGATTTAAGGTCGTGGTGGGGCTGGGGGGTGGGGGTGGAGGTTGCCTGAGGAAGAAGGGTTGTAGCCGCTAAGCTGAAAGTAAATGTGAACAGAAACCAGAAGTCGCCTCTGGTGCCAACCCTAAAACCCACAGGGGCAACAATAAGTGCAAAGGCCTGCAATCTGTACTTTTGCCCTCTCTCTCGTTTGCGGTCCTGTGCCCCCTGTAATATGGCATGTCCATGCTGACACACCAGGGAGCTAACTGTTGTGGTGGTAACTGAAAGGACAGAGTCCTTTGCACCTGCCAGGCAGAGACCATCCCTCTGCCTCCAGCCCTGACAAGGCAGTGCCTAGTCCAGGGTTATTTATTACAGAAGAGCTGTGAGGCTTGCACATAGGCCTGACTGCTCTAGGGGAAAAAAACCTCACCATGTCCCAGTGACCCATACCCGGACCCACAGCCCCCAGACCTGCTGGTTTCTGTTTCGTCTGAAACTTCTCAGGTGGTTACAAGTAAAGGTCGTGGGGTTGGACTTGCAGATGCTTTATTATTCTCTCTCACTCTTGTTCTGCTCCACATCCAGCATAAGGCACTACCCCCTCAGAAGAGGGAGGGTCGGAGGGTACAGAGCAAACTTCTGGTGTGAGGGGGTTTGCTTTGTCAGACGCTAGGTCAGTTTCACAGAGGTTGCTTCAAATGTCACTTTCCTTCCTTCTCCCTACTTCTCCCTGTCAAGAGAAGCTTCTTTCCCAAGGTAAATGGAGTCCATTGTCATCCAGTTAAAAATGGATTGAGAACCTCTATACAGAGAAGTCCATCATCTTTTTCAGCAGTAAATTTGAATGACATAAAAAGGGAAGTTTTGCTATTTAAAGGTCAGCATCCCTTACTTCCCACCATAAAAGTTGGTTCCTTTCAAAAGTTCAGGGCTATCCCCCACCTTTCTGACTGTACTCAGAGCACAGCGTCCCCCAGGTGTCTCTCTGGAAAGGGGCTTCAGAAATCTCCAGGCCCCTGGTGAAGTGCATTCATTTGCCAGCCTTGAATGCCTGAATTCCCGTGATTGCTTTTCCCAGAATCAGCGCGTGAATGTCATGTGTACCTGGACACAATAAATACAGTTAGTTTGGAGTTTTAACAACTCACAACTTCCTTTTAAAGTCAATCTTCCAGGCTGCTACTGTGGAAGAAGAACAGACCCACAAAGACAATGAATGCTGACAATGCCAGGAAATTCGCCTTCTACTGACAGCAACTGTGAGAAGGCTCAGAGGCCACAGTTCGGGCCACACTGAGGAAGCTGGTTTTTCACAGTTCTGTAATGCATATTGGCAAAACCCAGAGCTCCTTCTGCTAGACCCAAAAATGCAGTTAAGTCTAGCCCTGCCGTGGGCCTAGCCTTGGTATTCCTCACACATGGCAAATTCGCCCCACCCCAGCCCCGCACAGTTGATTAAACGTTTCATTTTCATCCAAGCATTGTTTCCTTCCCACAGAGGCTGAAAGAGCTGATTAGCTATGTGGAAACACATCAGGGCCTTTCTTACCCACAAGAGGAATGGGAAAGCAAACACAGAAGATCAGTGGCATGTCACAGCCAATTTCCCACCTCCTGAAGCCCGCAAGCCCCAGAGTGTCCCACCTCACAGCTCCCGTGTCTGTGTAACCCCTCAGTCCTCAAAGCCCCTCAAACTTGTGTTCTTGTTTGCTCTTCCTCAGCTTCCGGGGGCAGAGGGCAGAGATTATCACCTCCCTTTTATAGAGTAAAATAATTCGTTTACTTCCTAAAACACACACCTGACTCTGTCCCCTGTGTAAAACCACCTGAAGGCCTTTTTTGCTATTTTGCAGTCTTCAGGATCATTCCCATGCGTTTATGATTCCTACTCCACAGTCCTCCCTTTTGCTGTTTCTGGAATGTCCCATCCAGCTGCCTAATAGAGATAAGATTCTGGGCTGTGGGACCTCCCCTGGATTAAATTCTGTAGTCCACAGGAGACACAGGGAAGGTGCCGGCTCATGCACAGCCACAGCTGTCCTCTCTGCCTGGAAGCTGTCAGGTTCTCTTGGGGAGCTCCTGTGCCTCCCTCAGAGCCTATCGTGGCTTTACTTTCTTCTTAAGAGGTCCAATCCCCTCTTAGGTCTCCCTCTATTTCTGCGTGGCCCACACTGGGTTGTAATTTTTTTCTTTTTAACTATCTTTTTACACATCTGTCTTCCCACAAGGCAAGGAGTTGTAGCCCCAGTGCGAGTCACAACCAGGGTGAGGTTTGAATACCAAGTTTGCAATCGATTTACCATTTTTTCTTTTAACATAAAATGGAGTGATAATTCCTGGATGTAGCTTCACTCTCACTCCCTTGCATTTACTCACTAGCTTGGTGGTGGGGATGCCCGAGGAGGGCGTCAGTCTCAGAAACATCCTCATCACAAGCATTGTGGGAGAAAGGACTGGGCTGCAGTAGGCTGTGAACACTAGGGACAGCATGATCTGGGCCTCTACAGGCTCAGCAAGGATTTTACTTCCACTGTCCAGTGGGATCCACTCCAGATGAGGGCCAGAAGGTTTGACTTGCCCAACGTCACACTGCCAGTTGGTGACAGCTGGGGATAGGACTAAGCCTGCTGTCCCCCACCCCTCCTTGCCACCCATGTTCCCCAGACATGAGGCCCCTGCAGCCCACCACCCCTAGAGATCTGGTCCCACCTTCATAGGTGTTCACTGCCTCCAGGTTCATGGCGTGTCGGATCACATGGTACTCATCAGAAATCCCATTACCCCCCAGCATGTCTCGGGCCTGGCGGGCAATGTCCAGGGCTTTCCCACAGTTATTCCTCTTCAGCAGAGAGACCATTTCCGGAGTGTCCCTGGTTGTAGCACATACGGGCAACAACACTGGATTACAGAAAACTGACCCAGCTCTGGGTAGGCAGGCATCCCCATGCCCTGGGCAAACCCAACCAGGGAGAAGGATTCCCGTGCTACAGAATCATGGCAGCAGACACAGAGTTCCCAAGCTGAGTGGCCAGCAAGGCCATCTCTAGCCTGGCTCATCAAGGCCAAGGAGAGAAGAACAGGTGGGTCTCAAGGGGCCACCAAGCAGGAAGGACCACTCTCCCCAGGGCCAGCCCCCCGCATGCCCAGGAGGGGCCTGAGATCCTCCTGCCACATCTATCTCCCCTTCCCCCCACCTCATACCCAGCCCCTACTTGTTTCGATCCTTCAAACGGCCAAGCTGCAGGCAGGCGTGAAGACTCAGCGTAATCTCAGTGAGCATGTCTGCCAGCTTCTTCTGGATCAGTTGGTTCCTGGCCAGTGGGACGCCAAACTGGATCCTAGACGGGCAAGGTCTGGGTAAGGGCGAGAGGAAGGCCCATGCCCCAGTCTCCCTCCCAGGGCCCCATTCTCCAAGAAGCCTTCCCAAGCTGCCTTAGCCCCCTGGCACTATCATTCACTCAATCGTTAACTGCTGGCAAGGACTTTGTTGGCCATTTCACAGATAAAGTAACTTAGGTCTGGTGGGCAGGAGCTGAGAAATCACTGGTGGGGTAAGGAATGGCACCCAAGCACCTTATACCCCCAGGAGACCTGCGGCAGCCCCCACTCACCTGTCCATGGTGTACTGCCGGGCTGTGTGCAAACAGAACTCAGCAGCTCCAAGCACACCCCATGTAATGCCATACCGGGCATTGTTTAGACAGCCAAAGGCACCCTGGACGTTTGAGAAGGAGGCCTCAGTCCAGAACCACCTCTGAGTAACATGCAGTCAGTGTAAGCAGGGGCACTTGGGGCAGCTGTTGTGGATCACACAGTGCCGGGCACACCAGACTTTGTCAGTGCCTGCTCACTTTTGATTTGCACATAGTTCTACCCAGCTCAGGATCTGGCTTTGATGCCAGATCTAGGAGGCTGATGCATGGAGGCAGGAACATGCATGTTAATCAAAGGACTGAGCTTGTTCAAGCCCATCTGTGTCCTGGAGAGAGCCTATGTCAGCAAGATGGCCACCAAAACGGGGCTGTTTTTCAGCCCATTGATGACCAGGCTGAGCCTTGACAGTCACTACTGTGTGGGCTCCACAAGCACAGGGTTCACCCAAGACAGGTGGACCAGCGGGTGACCCAACACCAGTTCCCTGCTCACCGCCAGACCAGATGCATTGGGCAGCACATTCTCCTCTGGGACCTCCACACCATCCATGATGATCATGCCAGTGGCCGAGGCCCGCAGGGAGAACTTGCCCTCAATCTTGGGGGCTGAGAGGCCCTGCATCCCTTTCTCCAGAAGGAAGCCCCGAATGCAGTTATCTTCACACCGAGCCCACACCACGAAGAGGTCAGCCACAGGCGAGTTGGTGATCCTGGGAGTAGGACAGGGCAATGAGGAGTCTGGCCACCGCCACCACCTGCCCACCCACCTGCCCAGCCCCAAGGCTCCTCACCAGGTCTTGGTCCCATTGAGGGTATAGCTCTTGCTGGATGGGTTGTGGAGGGCTCTGGCCTCCATGCTGCCAGGGTCACTCCCATGGTTGGGCTCTGTGAGCCCAAAGCAGCCCAGGAGCTCCCCCTTGGCTGCAGGGACAAGGCAGGTCACCGGTGCTGGTGGGGTAAGAACTGGCCTGCATTCATCCCCTCAACTGAAATTTGTCAGTGTCTCCAAGTCAGGCCTTGGGAACAAGGCAGATTGGGCCCTGCCCTCATGGCACTCTGGTGGGGGAGACAGGCCCCACCAGGCCATAGTCACAATGCCATGATCAGGAAGGGCTCCAGGGGAGTCAGGAAGGAATTGGCTAAACTGTGTCCTGGGGCAGTGAAAAGGAGTTAAGCAGGAGAGACTGCGCAGAATGTTCCCAGCAGAGGGAACAGGATGTGTAAAGGCCCAGGGGTATGTTTGGAGACTTCAAATAACTGAATCTGGCTAGGGAGTAGCAGGCAACAGTGGCCACAGACAAAGTGGAATGGTTAGCAGAGGCCAGGTCACTTGGGGCCTTGTGGACCCAGTTAGAAGTTAAGACTTTAAGCTTTGGACTGGGATCATAAAAAGGTTTTAAGCCTGGAAGCAAATCTGGAGGGAGATGATGGTGGCAAGAAAGGGGGTGATTTAAGAAACACCCAGGAGGTCAGGGCTGGTGAGAGATTGGATGTCAGGATGAGGCCCAGGGTCTGGCTGGGGGCCTGGGTGGGTATAGGTGCTATCCTTGAGATGGAGACAGAGGGCAGGCTCAGGATAGCCCTGTCACTGAGTTCCAGATCATGGGGACTGTCTACCTTCCACCACGCCCCATGGACAGCCGCTCACCCAGCCGGGGCAAGTACTTCTGCCGTTGCTTCTCACTGCCATAGGCGTAGATAGGGTGCATGACGAGTGAGGACTGGACGCTCATCACCGACCTGTAGCCGCTGTCCACCCGCTCCAGCTCTCTGGCCAGGAGCCCGTAGGCCACAGATGAGGCCCCAGCACAGCCATACCCTAGTAGGGTTAAGGGAGGTAGGGAAAAGCCCCGCCCACCTGGGAGCAGTGACTCCTGGGGCCCAAGAGACTAAGCTAGATAGGAGCACCCAAAGAGGGGACACTAAATTGGTCCTACTTGAGGGTTCATTCGTTTCATCCCCCCAGCCATTTTCAGTGGGCAGGTTAACAGCCTCCTCAGACTGGGAACTTGTAGCTCAGAGAAAGGGTCAGGGAGGCTTTTCAGGACACAGTGGGAGGTTGCAGTGTTGAGAGAAGCTTGTCTCTACCTTTGATGGTGGGGCCCAGCATGCCCAGCTCCCCCATCTCCGAGATGACCTCCCGATGAAAAACTGCCGAAGGACAGATGCCTGAGTTCAGGCCCAGCTCTAGCCCACTGAAGCCCGCAACCCCAGCGCAGAGGGGCCCAGAAACCCAGCTAGAGCTGGCCGAGCTGGTATGCATGGTGAGGGGTGTGCCGCCCCAGCAAGAAGGGGAGCCCTAGGGTGAACACCCGCCTGCCCATCCAGGCACCTTCATTGCGATTGGCCAGCAGGATCCGGGGCATGAGGCGCTCCTGGCAGTAGGTGCGGAAGGTGTCCCTAATGAGGATCTCATCTGCTGTCAGCTGCTCCTCCAGAACCAGCGGGTCCCGCCAGTCAAACTCTGGACGCGAGGCTAGGAAGTGGGGATGTGGGCTCAGCCGTCCTCCAATCCCGCAAGAACAGGGAACTCACTACTTCAATGCCTCGGGCTCTGGCACGGCCCTGCCTTCCCGCAGGTGCAGCCCTTGGATTCTAGGACAGGGCCCACCCAGAGCAGGCAGACAGGTGGACAGGGTTACAGAAGCACGGCATGATGAGAAGTTTCTTACATTTGGCCGCTCGGTTCTGTGTCTTCCCGTCCTTCTCTGCAAACGCAGGACAGGAAAGTCACCTCGGGCAAGTCCTGAGCCGCCAACTCCTCCCTCCCTACATCACGCCCGGCCGGCACTGACCTGTTTGAGCCGCCACCGAGCCCCACAAGCGCAGAACTCGCAGGCCGGGACAGGGGCTCAGCAGCCGCGTGGAGACGCCTCTCAGGGCCATGGGAGCAGCAGAGCAACAACAACCGACCTGGAAGGGAGCGGGTCGTCAAAGCGGAGCAGCTCCCCGTCCTACCCCCTCCCCCGGCCCTCCTGGCCTCAGGCTCCCGCTCCCTGCCTGACGTCCCGGAACTATCTGCAAAAGCCACAGGACAAGGGTGCAACAACAAAGCCCTTTGACCTCGGCAGGGATGGGAGGGGCGGAGGCTGAAGGAAGCTTCTCATTGGTTTTCCCTAGGACCCTGCTCCTCCACTGTTCTGCCTTTTAAAAGGGCCATGGCAACCCTGCCCTGCAGGCGGGCGCGCCCAGGCAAACATAAGCTGGCCCCTTTAAGGAGCAAAACAAAAATGGGGAGGAAGATTAGTACGCCAACCTGATTGACCAGCCAAGTTCCTGCTCTGATTGGCCCTCGGAGGGGGCTTGCCTGATTCCTGGCTGGCCAGTTGCAGAGGGCTTGTGTCGGGCGCCCTGTGTTAAGTTAGAAAACAGAAGCGCGAGGAAAATGAGTCCTGGAACCTAGGAGGACAGGCCTCAGGGTCTCCGCTGTGGGGTGCTGGGGGTGAGGGGGCAATGGATGGGCGATCCGAGCTTAGCACCTACCCTGACAGTCTGTCCCAGGAAGCACGTGTACCTGCGTGTGAGTGATTGCGTGTGACATTGTGTGTCTCTGTGTGTGTGGTTTTGCCTGAGTATGTACCTGTGTGTGAGTGGGACTGACTGTGTGCCAGTAACGTTGTGGGGCTATGATAGTGTAACTGTGTGACCGTGTAGGTTGGATTTCACCTGAGAGATTATGTGTCTCTGTAGGATTATGTTTCTCTAGGGTGTTATGGGATTCTGTCTTCATGTTGTATGTCTGTTTTGGGGATTGATTGTGTCTTATATGAGTCTAAGTGTGTGTGTTTGTGTGATTGACTGTAATTGTGTGTTTGTGTGATGCTGTTAATAGTTGTGAGTTTTTATGGATATGTCCAACATTCGTCTGTCAGTTTGTCATACTGTGGTGGCTTGCATGTTGCTGTGATGCTGGAAGCTGTGCCACCAGTATCTCAAATACCAGCAGTGTCACCCATGGTGGCAATGTTTCAGTGGCGTTTCCAGACTAAGATAGACTAGGAAGAAGGACCTGGCAGTCTACTTCTGAAAAAATTCGTCAGTGAAAACCTTATGAATAGCAGTGAAACATTGTCTGATATACTGCTGAAAGATGAGCCCATCAAGTTGGAAGGCACTCAAAATATGACTGGGGAAAAGCCGCCTCCTTAAAGTAGAGTCAACCTTAATGACATAGATGGAGTCAAGCTTTCAGGACTTTCATTCCCTGATGTGACTTGACTCAAAATTAGAAGAAACAGCTGCAAACATCCATTAATAATCAAAACGTGGAACGTAGCGTACGAAGCATGAATCTAGGAAAATTGGAAGTCATCAAAAATGAAATGGAACACATAAACATTGATATCCTAGACATTAGTGAGCTGATATGGACTGGTGTTGGCCATTTTGAATTGGGCAATCATGGTATACTATGCCAGGAGTGACAAATTGAACAGGGATGGAGTCACATTCATTGTCAAAAAGAACATTTCAAGATCTATCCTGAAGTACAATGCTGTCAGTGATAAGATAATATCCATATGCCTACAAGGAAGACCAGTTAATATGACTATTACTCAAATTTACACACTGACCACTAATACCAAAGATGAAGAACTTGAAGATTTTTACCAACTTCTGCAGTTAGAAATTGATCAAACATGCAATCAAGATACGTTGATACTTGCTGGTGATTTGAATGTGAAAGTTGGAAACAAAGAAGGATCAGTACTTTGGAAAGTACAGCCTTGGTGATAGAACCTATGGAGGAAATTGCATGATAAATTTTGCAAGACAAATGACTTATTCATTGCAAGTACCTTTTTTTTAACAACCTAAACAGCGACTATATACACATGGACTTCAGATGAAATACACAGGAATCAAATTGACTACATCTGTGGAAAAAGATGATGGAGAAGCTCAATATCATCAGTCAGAACAAGGCCAAGGGCTGACTGCAGAACCAACCATCAATTGCTCATACACAAGTTCAAGTTAAAGCTGAAAAAAATGAAAACAATTCCATGACAGCCAAAATATGACCTTGAGTATATCCCCCCAGAATTTGGATACCATCTCAAGCAATAGATTTGACACATTGAACACTAATGACCAAAGACCAGATGACTTGTGGAAGGACATCATACATGAAGAAAGCAAAAGGTCATTAAGAAGACAGTAAAGAAAGAAAAGACCAAAATGGATGTAAAAAGACTCTGAAACTTGCTCTTGAAAGTCAAGTTGCTAAAGCAAATGGAAGAAATGATGAAGTAAAAGAACTGAAGATTTCAAAGGGTGGCTTGAGAAGACAAAGTATTATAATGAAACGTGCAAAGACCTAGAGTTAGAAAACCAGAAGGGAAGAATATGCTTTCCATTTCTCAAGCTGAAAGAACTGAAGAAAAAATTCAAGCCTTGAGTTGCAATTTTGAATGATTCTCTGGCCAAAAATATTGAATGATGCAGGAATCATCAAAAGCAGATAGAAGGAATACATAGAGTTCTGTACCAAAAAGAATTGGTTAACGTTCAACCATTTCAGGAAGGAGCATATGATCAAGAACTGATGATACTGAAGGAAGAAGTCTAAGCTGCACTGGAGGCATTGGTGAAAAACAAAGCTTCACCAACTGATGGAATACCAATTGAGATTTTTCAGCAAAGGGATGTAGCGCTGGAGGTGCGCACTCATCTATGCCAAGAAATATGGAAGAAAGCTACCTGGCCAACTGACTTGAAGAGATCCATATTTGTCCCCACTCCAAAGAAAGGTGATCCAACAGAATGAGTAAATTATCCAACAATATCATTAATATCACATGCAAGTAAAATTTTGCTGAAGATCATTCAAAAGCGGCTGCAGCAGTACATCAACAGGGAACTGCCAGAAATTCAATCCGGATTCAGAAGAGGACATGGAATGAGGGATATCATTGCTGATGTCAGATGGATCTTGGCTAAAAGCAGAGAATACCAGAAAGAGATTTACATGTGTTTTATTGACTACGCAAAGGCATTCAAATGTGTGGATCATAACAAATTATGGATAACATTGTGGTCTTAGGCTAGGTTCTCTAGAGAAGCAAAACCAGTAAAGTGTATAAATATATATGTACAGAGAGATTATATCAAGGAAACAGCTCACGTGATTGTAGAGGCTAGAACATCCCAAGTCCGTGGATCAGGGTAGAGGCCTCTCCCAAGTCACACAGCCACAGAAGCTGGCAAGCCCAAGACCGGAAGGTCGGAGAGCAGGGCTCCCACTCACAGGCCGTGCAGATCAACGAATCCCAGGTTCAGCAGATAAGCTGACAGCTCAAGTCCCAAGAACGGGAGATGAGATGACAGGAAGCAGCTGCAGGATCCAGAGAGAGCAAAAACCCAGAACGTCTGGTTAATTCAGATGCAGGCCACACCCCCAAGGAGACTCCCTTTCATCTGATTGGCTACTCACAGTATCTTCAATCATGGGAGTGATTACATTAAAACACTGAGAATCATGGCCCAGCCAATTTGACACACAATCTTAACCATCACAATTGTGAAGAATGGGAACTCCAGAACACTTAATTGTGCTCATGTAGAACCTGTAGATAGACCAAGAGGCAGTCGTTCAAACAGAACAAGGAGATACTGCATTGTTTAAAATCAAGAAAGGTCTGTGTCAGGGTTGTATCCTTTCACCATACTTATTCAATCTGTATGCTGAGCAGATAATCTGAGAAGCGGGACTATATGAAGAAGAATATGGCATCAGAATTAGTGGAAGACTCATTAACAACCTGTGATATGCAGATGACACAATCTTGCTTGCCGAAATCAAAGAGGACTTGAAGCACTTACTGATGAAGATCAAAGATAACAGCCTTCAGTATGGATTACACCTCAACATAAAGAAAACAAAAATCCTCACAACTGGACCAGTAAGCAACATCATGATAAAAGAAGAACAGATTGACATTGTCAAGGATTTCATTTACTTGAATCCACAATCAACGTCCAAGGAAGCAGCTAGTCAAGAAATCAAACAATGTATTGCAACGGGCAAATCTGCTGCAAAAGACTTCTTTAAAGTGTTAAAAAGCAAAGATGTCCTTTGAGGACTAAAGGGCACCTGATGCAAGCCATGATATTTTCAATCGCCTCATAGACACGGGAAACTTGGACAATGAATAAGGAAGACCAAAGAAGAATTG
Organism: Trichechus manatus latirostris; assembly: GCF_000243295.1. NCBI lineage: Eukaryota > Metazoa > Chordata > Mammalia > Sirenia > Trichechidae > Trichechus > Trichechus manatus. The sequence goes on from NW_004444194.1 coordinate 1,898,552, forward strand.
ATGCCTTTGAATTATGGTGATGGCAAAGGATACTGAATACACCATGGACTGCCAGAAGAACAAACAAGTCTGTCTTGGAAGAAATACAGCCAGAGTGCTCCTTGGAAGCAAGGATTGCAAGACATTGTCTCACGTACTTTGGGCATGTTATCAGGACGGGCCACCCTGGTGAGGGACATCATGCTTGGTAAAGTAGAGGGTCAGGGAAAAAGAGGAAGACCCTCAATTAGATGGACTGACACAGTGGCTGCAACAATAGATTTAAACATAACAACGATCATGAGGATGGCGCAGGACCAGCAGTGTTTTGTTCTGTTGTACATAGGGTTGCTGTGAGTCAGAACCTACTCAACAGCACCTAACAACAACAACAACAACACTATCACAAAGATAACAGTCACACTTACACATTAAACCAGTGAAACAGGCATACATGCAGTGCCACACATGCAATTGCGTAGAATACCATTACACAAGTTTACAATTTCACAGACAAAAAACACAAAGACATACATCCACAATTATGGTTGCAAAGTCACAGGCACTCAGCCGCCTATAGTCAACAGACATATAAACACACACAGTCACAACACAAGCACTCTTGCAACCACACAGACACAATCATATACTGAAACAGAGCATAACCACATGGAAACATCCATGTTGTTGTTGTTGTTAGGTGCCTTCCAGTTGGTTCCAGCTCATAGCAACCCTATGTACAACAAAAGGAAACACTGTGCCATCCTCATAATCTTTGCTATGTTTGAGCCTATTGTTGCAGCCACTGTGTCAATCCATTCTGTTGAGGGTCTTCCTCTTTTTCGCTGACCCTCTACCAAGCATGATGCCCTTCTCCAGGGACTGCTCCCTCCTGATAACATGTCCAAAGAATATGAAAGCAAATCTCACCATCCTTGCTTCTAAGGAGCATTCTGGCTGTACTTCTTTCAAGACAGATTTGTCCGTTCTTCTGGCAGTCCATTAAAAAAAGAAAAAAAAAAAAAAACCAAACCCGCTGCCATCGAGTCAATTCCAACTCATAGTGACCCTGTAGGGCAGAGGAGAACTCCCCCATAGGGTTTCCAAGGAGCACCCGGCAGATTTGAACCCCTGACCTTTTGGTTAGCAGCCATAGCTCTTAACCACTATGCCACCAGGGTTTCTCTGGCAGTCTATGGTATATTCACTATTCTTTGCCAACACCAAAATTCAAAGGCATCAATTCTTCTTCAGTCTTCTTTATTCATTATCCAGCTTTCTCATGCGTATGAGGCAACTGAAAATACCATGGCTTGGGTCAGGTGATATTAATGATATTGTCTAATAATTTCCACATTCTGTTGGATTACATTCTGGTGGATTCAAACTACCAACTTTTGGTTAGGAGCTGTAGTTTACCATAACTCTTAACCACTGTGCCACCGGGGCCCCGTGTAATAGTATGACTGCATATTTGTGTGTGTGTCTGTGTGTTTCTAGTGGTGGTGTGTCTATATATGTGTCCATGTGACTTGGTTTATGTGCAGTTGTGTGTAATTATGTATCTGAATGTGATCATGATGCTACGTGTGGTTATTCTCCCCTTAGTGACTCTTTGAGCATTTATGTGACATGTATTTGAATCTGGGTATATAGTATTGCTTGTATCTGAAAAGTACACATCTCACGTGACCCACTCATTTACCAGTTTGGGAAACTAAGGCCCAGACAGCAGAAGGGTCTTGCTCAAGGTCACAGTGGAACAGGTACAAGAGCAGGGACCAGGACTGGGATTCAGGTCTCCCGACTCTCAGGCCAGGCCTCTGCCTACTCACAAACAACTCTTCGCACGTGGACCCTCCGTCGTTGTCTGTGTACAGTGCTCTGCCTCTGCCATCTCCAGCTGAGTGTGAAGGGAGTAATTGTTGGATTGTGTCTGAGTGTGATCACTGGAATCAAGTGCCTGGGACCTGGGTGCTCCTGAATTCTCCCACCTTCTGGGCCCTTCTCATCCTTAATTTCCAAGTAAAACAATTTGAACCCCCACCACCACCACACACACACCCACACACACACACCCACACACACCCACACACAGCAGGAAACCCATCACTGCCCTGAATTGTCTAGGATTCTTCATAGTTCTCGGTCTTCTGGTCACCTCCCTCCTCCTAAGCCAGTGACATCTCTCCTTTCACCCCCTCTTTTTCCTAAAGCCCTCTGCCCTGGAACTAGTGTCGGTGTTGAGGTTCTCCAAGGCTCAGGAACTGTTGGTGGGGAAACCTGATTTTGATTTTGGGAAACCCAAGTCGAGGCTGAGACCTTGCCGCTCCTGGAAGTGCGTGTTCCTCCTGGCCTCACACTCCCAGGGGCCTTGTCTCCCAGCCAGAGGGCCCTGTGTCTGGATGCTTGGAATCATACAATATATGGCCTCTTGTGTCGGGTTTCTTTCACTGAATATAATGTTTTGAAGGTTCATCCACATTGTGGCATGTATGAGACTTTCTTTTTTTGGCTGAATAATATTCCATTATATGAATATACCACATTGTGTTTATCCATTCATCTGTTGATGGACTATTGGGTAGTTTCCACCTTTTGACTATTGTGAATAATACTGCAGCGAACACTGGTGTACAAATATTTGTTTGAGTCCCTGCTTTCAAGCCTTTTGGGCATACCTAGGAGTGGAATTGCTGAGTCATATGGTAGTCATATGAGTTCTATGTTTAACTTTTTGAGGAAACGCCAAACTATTTTCCACAGCAGCTGCACCATTTTACATTCTCACCAACAATGTATGAGGTTCCAATTTCTCTTCCACATTCTCGCCAACACTTGTTTCCATTTTTAAATTATAGCCATCCTAGTGAGTGTGTCTGGAAACCCTGGTGGCATAGTGGGTAAGTGCTACAGCTGCTAACCAAAAGGTCGGGAGTTCAAATCCACCAGGTGCTCCTTGGAAACTCTATGGGGCAGGTGTACTCTGTCCTATAGGGTCACTATGAGTCGGAACCAACTCGATGGCAATGAGTTTTTCTTTTGTTTGTTTGTTTTTTGGTTAGTGTGTCCAGATACCGTTTACATTGCTGCCCACCCACCTGGTGGCACATAAATTTTTGTCTTTTTGTGTGATGTGTGTTTGTGGTGCACCAACTCTGTGTGATTGTCTTTGGTGATATGTCTGTGTCTGGGTAAGGTTGTGTGCCTTCAACTCTCAGGTGTCTGAGTCCCTGTTGGAGTGGTTGCCTGTGTTTCTGTGTGCCCCCTGTGGTTGGGCATTGGTAACTCTGCAATTGTGTGAATAATTACCATGGTGACAGTGACAGGTGGTGTGACTATGGAAGGCTGTACATTCTGTATGGTCCTGTGGATGATTGTATCTGCGTCTGATTTTATGACATAGAGCTGTGTTACTACATCATTGTGTGTTTGTGAATGGTTGTGTGGTGTTTTATGCTTGTATGTCTGAGGCTACATCTGTGTTTGATGGGGTTGTGTGCCTGTATCTTCTATAGCTCTGTGACAACAATCCCTGCATGTCTGTTTGATTGTATCAGTGTGGTTGTGTAACTGTGTGGTTGTGTCAGTGCTTTGTGTGGCTATAACATTGTGCAACAAATGTAGTGCATGGTTGTGCTTTTATTGCTGGGAATTGTGTATCTGTTCATGGGTAAGCCAGAAACTGTGGTCTGTGATTGAGGGACCAGAGACTTGTGTCACTATATAACTGAATGGCTGTGTACAACTCTGAACTATGTGTGATGTGTGTCCATGTCCCCCTCCTGGGCTCCCAGGGTCCCACAGTGGAAGTCCCTGGTGCAGAACCTCAGATCCCTCCCCAGTGTGGGGTGGAAATCAAGCAGCAGCCAGGCCCAGGGCAGGGGTGGGTGCAGGTCTCCTGCAGGTCAGGCACTTCCTATGGCCCCATGCAACTGGTTCAGCGCATCCTGGAGAGAGGGCGAGCTTTGCCCTCTGCAAATCGCTTCACACTGGGCAGATGTAGTTACACCAGCCTCAGCCTCCCCAAGCTGAGTTCCTTGCAGCAGCACTGAACGAGGGGCTATGGTAGGTAATGTGGGGCTGATTGGCAGGGGCTCACTCCTGCCACAGAGTCAGACCCTGGGAGCTCACAACCCAGACATTGTAAAGCCAACCTAATATGAAGTCCCAACCCCCAGCCCTCCTGCTCACTGGGGACAGAACTTTGGCTGTTCTGGGCCCCCACCTGATAGCAGCCCGTGACATCTGGGGTGCTTGATAATACTTGCAGGGAGTTTGTGCCAAATCCCGCCACCAGCACGGTTGATGCTGTTTATAGAGGGAGAGGGCTTCAGGGCCCTGCTTAGGGGAGAGGGGGTCCTGCAGCCCCTTCCCAGAATACCCATTCCACCTGTCACCCCCTCTCCAGAAAGGTAAACTGAGAGCAGGTCCCCAAGTCTGTCCTTCCTTGGGGACCCAGTGTCTCACTTTACCCAGTAGCTGAACCCCCAACCCCTGAACCCCCAAGCCCTGACATCTAACCCAACTCTGGATGCAGGGGCAGTCTTTAAGACCCAGCTTCAAACAGGCTGAGGTGAGTTCTGTTCCCCAGAAATGGTAACCCCCCTTCTCCTTGCCTGCCCTTATCAGGGGCTGCAGCCAATCAGCTGAGTGCTGAGAGGAGTTCTCTGAGGGGCCACCAAAGCCTCAGAGCCCACAAGGCAGCTGAGGGAGAGGAGGCCTGAGGGCCCAGGGTGGGCACCCAGACCTTGGAACCACCATGGCCGCAGCCGAGATGGCCTTACCCTCCATCAGCACACTCTCCGCCCTGGGCCCCTTCCCGGACACACAGGAGGACTTCCTCAAGGTGGGGCCAGACGGGGCCTAGGTGGGCTGGCTGGGCTCCAGGGCATGGCCACAGAGCATGGGGGTCGGAGCCTGAGTCTTGGCCTGGACTCAAGAGACCTGGCCAGGACTGGGGAGTGGGAGGACTTGGTCTGGGGGGTAGGTGGTCAGAGAGGTTCAGGGACTCATTTCTGTAGTGGGAAGCTGAGGCTCTGACTTGAATACTATGAGTCTGAAGCTCAGAGAGACAACCCCAGATAGCAGAGGGAAACACAAACGTTTCTAGGGAATGGCCCCAAATCCCATTGCCATCAAGTTGATTCTGACTCATAGCGACCCTATAGGACAGAATAGAACTGCCCCATAGGGTTTCCAAGGCTGAAATCTTCAAGGAAGCAGACTGCCACATCCTTCTCTGGCAAAGCACCACTGGTGGGTTCCAACCGCTGACCTTTCAGTTAGCAGCCTAGCGCTTTAACCACTGTGCCACCAGGGCTCCCAGGGAACGGCCAAGGTTTGGGAATTAACCTTGCAGGAGGATGGGGAAGGAGAGGGAGGTTCTGGGGGGAAACTGAGGCAAGGCTGGGCCCCAGCCTTCCATATCTGGCTGTCATCCCTTCCCCCATGCCCTAGTGTGCCTCTCAGGCTCTAGATAACAGAGGTCTTATCTCCTGTCTCCAGCCAGACCCGAGCAACCTCTGTGCCTGGAGCTGGGAGGGTTGGGGGGGGTGGTTATGGGGGCGGTGGGACAGACTGACAGGCAAACAGACCCCTTTCCAGAGTCTCCAACCAGGCTGTCCCCATCAGGGCATCTGGATGAGCCTTCATTGGGCAGGGTACCCGGGTGTCTGCTGAAACCTCGTGTTGACGGTTCCCTTCCGCAGTGGTGGCGCTCCGACGAGGAGCAGGACCTGGGCCCGGGGCCCCCTGGCCCCACAGGGCTGCCCCTCAACGTGAAGCCGGGGTCTGAAGACGTGCCCAAGGAGGACGAGGACGACCAGAGGGACGAGGCTGTCGCCTGGGACCTGGATCTCCTCCTCACCAACTTCCCTGGCCCGGAGCCAAGCGGCGAGGCCAGGACCAGCGTTCTGGCTCCAGGCGATGGCCCGGGGGAGCAATACTCGCTGCCGCCTGAGACTCTGGGCGCGTACGCCAGCAGCCAGGGGCTCGTGACTGGGCTCTTGGGTCCAGAGGAGCACCCGGGCTGGGCGCGCCCGGCCCCCCGACCCCAGGCCCCCGACGCCTTCGTGGGCCCAACCCTGGCCCCGACTCCCGAACCCAAGGCGCTGCCGCTGCAGTCGGTGTACCCCGGGCCGGGCGCAGGCTCCTCGGGCAGCTACTTCCCGCGGACAGGATTTTCAGTGCCCGCGGCGCCAAGCGCCCCCTACGGGCTGCTCTCTGGGTACCCCACGCTGTACCCGGTGCCGCAGTATCAAGGGCATTTCCAGCTCTACCGCGGGCTCACGGCGCCCGCGCCGGGCCCCGCCGCGCCCCCCCACTTCCTCAGTTGTCTGGGACCTGGGACGGCTGGCGCGGGGCTAGGGGGCACCGCAGCCGACACAGGAGGAATCGGAGAGACCGCGCCATGCAAGCGCAGCCGGCGCTCGTGGGCGCGCAAGAGACAGGCGGCGCACACGTGCGCGCACCCAGGCTGCGGCAAGAGCTACACCAAGAGCTCCCACCTGAAGGCGCATCTTCGCACGCACACGGGTGAGGGAGCGGAGCCCTTGCGCAGTGGGCGGAACTAGAGGCGGGGCCCGGGGAGAAGAAAAAGGGACCAAGGCGACCCGCTAGAGGCCAAGTCCTGGCAAAGGGGGTGGGCCTGTAACGCAGGAGGCGGAGCTAGAGGCAGAGTCCTGAAGCAAGGGACAGGGCAAAGAGCAGAGAGCAGGCCTGGAACCTCAGGGGCAGGGGCAGAGGGCAGGACAGCGGTGCGGGAGGGGGCTGTGGGCACACAGAGGGCCTGGAAAACTTGGGAAGCGCTTCAGAGCTGGGAACTGACGAATAAGCCCTTGGCGCAAGGGGCGGGCCGAGGAACCGAAAGCTAGTTGCGTAGGGGGTGGGGCTAGAGGAGGGACTGCGAGGAGCGGACAAGTCTGGAATGCCAGGCGAGGCCAAAGACACAAGGTTCAAAGTTGAGGCAAGAGGGGAACGAAGTCAGGGGCTCAGGTGCTTTAGTCAGGGGTATAAAGCGCAGGTTGCTTCGCATGTAGGCGGAGCCAGACGTGTAGGGGGTGTGGCTGAGACTCAGGATTTCAGACACTGGGACAGGGCAGGTGCAGGTTTCAGGGTGCAGAGGAGGGTCACAGAAGACGGGGCCCAGATGTAGAGACAGGCCACGAGGGCAGGGGGAAAAGCTGGGAAACAGAGGAGAGGGCTGGGCATAGAAAGAGAAGCCAGGTCCCAGCGAGAGGAAGACAGGGGCCGGGGCTATGGAATAGAGGCGGGGAGGGGGCGGGGCCTATGGTCACGGGTCAGGACAGAGGATCCGGCCAGATGTACTGACCATTTCAAGGGCTCAGGGGAGTAGCCAGGAGTATTAGAGGCAGAGTGTAGACCACCCGAGACAGAGTAGATTTCGAGGCTCAGGGGCCAAGAGCAGGGACAGGGTTGGGCAGCAGCTGGAGGTGCCCGTGGTGCAAGGGAGAGATTGGAGGGCTGGTATTAGGACGCAGGGACAATGTACCAGAGCACAGGAAATGAGGACGGGTGTGCAGCCAGGTGCAGGTGCAGAAGGAAAAGGGTCGGGGTCACAGAGGATGAGGCCTGGGTGCAGACGCAGGGCCGGCACCTCTGAGAGAGGGCCTTCTTACATTTTGCGCCCTAAGCGCCTCACTCACCCTGGCTCTGGCTTGAGCATAGCAAAGGAGTGCAGCAAGGTGCCGGGGCGGAGACTTGGGGACTGGACAGTGGTGCTCACGGCCCCTTCGCCCCCAGGAGAGAAGCCATACGCCTGCACGTGGGACGGCTGCGGCTGGAGGTTCGCGCGCTCTGACGAGCTGACCCGCCACTACCGGAAGCACACGGGACAGCGCCCTTTCCGCTGCCAGCTCTGCCCCCGAGCATTTTCGCGCTCCGACCACCTTGCACTGCACATGAAGCGCCACCTTTGAGCCCCTCCCGGCACCTGGACCCGCCCGGGGCCTGGGGCTGGAACAAGAGCAAGTGGATCCACGCGGGGTGGTTTTCCTCCGGACGGACCCGTGCCTGGACTCGCGGCATCACAGATCTAACAAAAGATCAAGGCTCAACCCATACATAGAATTGGGGAAGCCTCAAAGGAAGCCCCTTACATGTTCTCAGTCACATGGAGCCACACAGAGACGTCCAACAGTCACATAGACCCAGCGAGACAGACCTCCAGATAAACTGACTCAAATGGACAGTCAGACAGCTAGACCCTCAGACCAGCCCTGAGGCCGTCCTGGACAGCAGGAAGGGGCACGTTGAGAGGCTTCCCAAAGACCCTGGGTCTAGAAAGGGGCTTCACATCAAGATCCTTCCTGAAGCTCTGCATGGTGGCAGTGCCCTCCGGCCATAGCCCTCCACCCCGGCCTGGCATCAGCTGTGAATGGTTATGGGTTCTGTAAAAATGTCCCCCCTCCCCCCATAAAGCTTCAGTGTTGGCCTGACTCTGTGGGTTTTGGGGATTTTGGAAGATGGGAGGCTGTATCCCCAGAGATGATATTGGGAGCCGTACACACTCTCAGCTCCTAAACCCCAGCGACACCCCTCACTTCAGGCCTTGCTGCTCCTCCCCGCCACCACCATCAGGCTACATGGTCATTGTCCCCCGCCTTACACGTGCACAGAGACGGTCTCCTTCCTTTTAAGAGCGCCTCAGCCTGGGCGCTCAGAGTGACCCTTTGGCTAGCTCAGGGGGATGTAGGAAAAACGTGCAGAATGAAAAGGGAAGAATCAGGAAAGGTCACAAAGGGTTGAGTCCCGTGCTAAAAGCAGGAAAGGAGAAATTCCAAACTTGTGCCGGGGAGCCCCGAGGCGGAGTGGACAGAGGAACGTGGAATACCGCGAGGTTCAAACGGGAAGCGGGACTGAGGGGAGGGTCGTGGGCTGTGATTGGCTAGGAGCGGAGTCGGAGGCTGGACACAGACAGCCTGGCTAGAAGCGGGCGTGGTTTGAGGAGAGAGATCCAGAGGGTGGAGCCTATCAAGGACTGAGTAGGCCCGGAACAAAAGACGGCCCCAGGACCGCCCAGTCGGGGGCGGGGCCTCGCCCCTGGAGAACCAGGGCTGTTCGTCTGGACCCTGGGGGCTGACCTCTATCCTCTGGAGACTCTGGCCCGGGTTCTAGGCGAATTTGGAGAAGTGAAAGCCGCACCTAGCAGGGCCTGGCCAAGCTCGTGACCCGCCACCCTGCCATCACGAGGCACATTTCCTCATGGCCGCGCTGTGCCCGCTGCTCCTGGCGGTGCTGATGGGGGTCCCTGCAGGGACCCTTACCTGCTACGGGGACTCGGGGCAGCCAGTGGACTGGTGAGGGCGCGGGCGCCAACCGTTTCCCCCACCCCCGCGCGGCGCCAGGGGACTTCCAGGATTCCTGAGCTCCGGGGTGAGTGTCTAGGGTTCCCTCTCTTCCCCCTACCCCATTTCTGTCCGCTCCCCAACCTCCAGGTTCGTCGTCTACAAGCTGCCGGCCAAGAGCGGGCCTGGGGACGCGGCCGGGAGAGGGCTGAGGTACAAGTACCTGGACGCGGGCTCGGGAGGCTGGCGTGACGGCGCGGGGCTCATCAGCAGCTCGGCGGGGGCCGTGGGCCGCAGCCTGCTGCCACTGTACCGCAGCAACGCCAGCGAGGTGAAGGGGCGCGGGGACAAATCTAGGGTGTGACTCCAGGGTGGGTCCCGCCTGGGGGGAACATTCACTTTGCCCCCGTCTGCCCCCCCCCTCCCCCCAGCTCGCCTTCCTGCTCTACAATGACCAGCCGCCTAAATCCAGCAGAGTTTGGGACTCTTCTAGCCGTGGGCACACAAAGGGTGAGGCCTCCGTTGGGGTTGGGGAGGAGTTCATGGTTTCCCCATGAATATTCCGCAGCTGACCCCTGACTGTTGTGGGAGCCTGCTCGTTCAGGCCTTAGAGGTCTATATCTTCATTTTATGTAAACGTTGTCATTCCTCTGTACTATGAGAATTGACGGCTGGGGAAATTGAGCTAAGCAGTGGTCCTGACACTGCCTATACCCTTTCCAAGCCCCCTGTAAACTGTAAATTCCGGGTCACAGATGTGCTTACTGATACCTTGAGCAGTCCCACTGATCCCCCTCTTCTGGTTCAGGGGTGCTGCTTCTGGACCAAGAAGGGGGCTTCTGGTTGGTCCACAGTGTTCCACGCTTCCCTCCACCTGCCTCCTCTGCTGCCTATAGCTGGCCTTATAGTGCTCGACGTTATGGCCAGACCCTGCTCTGTGTGTCTTTTCCCCTCACCCAGTTCCTGACAATTGGTGAGTGGGGACAGGGAGGCAGGGCGAGTCCCCGATTCCCAGGTCAGAGACTGAGCTGCCCCCACACTTCCTCCTCTCTTGCCCCACTTCCAGGCAGGCAGCTGTCCTACACCTACCCCCTGGTGTATGACTACAAGCTGGAGGGGGCCTTCGCCCAGAAATTCCCTAACCTGGAGGAGGTGGTCAAGGGCCACCACATTCGCCATGGACCCTGGAACAGCAGTGTAACACTCACATCACAGGCAGGGGCCACTTTCCAGAGCTTTGCCAAGTTTGGAAACTTTGGAGATGGTGAGCCCTGAGGTTAAGGGTTGGGGAACTCTTTTATCTGTAAAGGGTGTGTCTGGTGTGTGTGTGGCTGAGAGCAGACCCAGAATAGGGAGACTGGCTCTCTTTGGGAGCCATAATTACATGAGAGATAAAGTACTGACAGACCTGAGTTCAGATCTTGGTTTCTGTGTGTGATGTGTGATTTAACCTGAGCCTCAGTTTACTCGTCTAAAAAATGGGGCTGCTGTACTTACCTTACAGGATTGTTGTGATGCTTCAATGAAGTGATGCATATAAAGTGTTTAGGAAGGGCTGTTGGTTAAGTGGGGCCCTGGTGGCACAGTGGTTAAGAGCTACGGCTGCTAACCAAAAGGTTGGCAGTTCGAATCCACCAGCTGCTCCTTGGAAACCCTATGGGGCAATTCTGCTCTATCCTATAGGGTCACTGTGAGTCAGAATCAATTCAACAGCAACAAGTAGTAGTAGTAGTAGTAGTATTGGTTAAGAGCTCAGCTGCTAAGCGAAAGGTCGGCAGTTCAAACCCACCAGCGGCTCCCTGGAAACCTCATGGGGCAGTTCTACTCTATCCTATAGGGTCACTGAGTCAAAATTGACTTGACAGCAACAGGTTTGGGGGTTTGGGGTTTTTTTGGTATTAATGTTAATACTGTCATTTTTTGGGCTGCCAAGAATTAACAACTGAGGAAACTGAGCTCAGAGAGGGAAAGTGGCTACCCCAATATCTAGCAGTGACCCTGATCCTGCCAATGCCCTCTTTCCATCCTTTGCAGACCTGTACTCTGGCTGGCTGGCAGCAGCCCTTGGCAGCAACTTGCAGGTCCAGTTCTGGCAAAATTCTGCTGGAATTCTGCCCTCTAACTGCTCGGGTGCTCAGCAGGTGCTGGACGTGATTCAGACAGCCTTCCCTGGGCCAGCTGGGCCAACCTTCAGTGCCACAGAAGACCACGCCAAGTGGTGTGTGGCCCCAAAAGGACCCTGGGCCTGCGTGAGTGACATGAATCGGAACGTGAGAGAGGAACATCGGGGCGGGGGCGCACTGTGTGCCCAGCTGCCTGCTCTCTGGAAGGCCTTCCAGCCATTGGTAAAGACCTGGGAACCCTGTAAGGAGCCCTGGTGATGCAGTGGTTAAGCACTTGGCTGTTAATTGAAAAGTTGGTGGTTCAAACCCACCAGCCACTCCACGGGAAAAAGATGAGGCAATCTACTTCCATAAAGATTACAGCCTTGGAAACCATATGGGATAGTTCTACTCTGTCCTACAGAGTTCCTATGAGTCAGAGTTGACTTGATGATGGCAATGGGTTTTGGTTTTTGGGAACCCTGTAGGGAATAGAGCAGAGCCTTCTCTCCCAGAGACTCAGCAGAACATAAGAGATTAGGCTCTGGAACCAGTTTGGACTTCAGTTTGAATCCCATAATCCTAATCCTGTGAACTTAATTATATGCCTTAACCTCTCTGTGACTCAATCTTCTCATCTGCAAAATGGGAATCATAACACCTACCACTCAGGAATGTTGAAGAGTAAAATAAAATTGGTGGATTCAGCTGTTAGCCTTTTCTTTAGGCAGGCAGTGGGACTCAACATGTTGCAGGCCAGCTGTTGTGTAGGTGAGGCTGGAAGTGGAACCACAGGAAGGGCCCAGGCCTCCATCCAAGACTGGAGTTGCACCCTCAACAAGCACAGCAGCACAGGGGATGGGACACCGTGGTATCCTGCCCTGCCAAGGGAGGGAGGGATGCATGAGCCCCAGAAAGTTCACGCAGCACTGATGCACTTTATTTATATGTGTACATATGTTTACAGGTAGCTGTACAGCATAGGACCAGAGGCCCACTTGGCTATGGGCCTGGGGGTGCAGGGCAGGGTGCCCCTTTCTTAGTCAGGCCTGGAGGGGGCACAGCTTCAGCAGGGCATCGGGAGGACATCCCCACCTCGGGCTTAGTCCCCGGGACCAGGAGGGAAGCAGGTGGGGCTGGAGGCCCTGTGCTGCTGGGCACACTCTTTGATGGGGCTAGGACAGAGGCCTGGGGTTCTGGGCAGAGCTTGGGGGAGGTGGGCTTGGAGCGAGGTGTACTCAGCATGGTCCGCTCCTCCACCACCTCCAGCACCCAGCGCTCCCGGCCTCTGGGGGCCTCAGGTACTGGAGGCGCCAGGGGCATGGGTTGCTGCATCTCCTTGGAGTCTGTGCCGGGAGGCTGGGGCGGCTCGGCCTTGGTCCCCAACCGGGCAGGCTCCACAACTATAGGCACCAGGGGCGTGCCCGCCTCACCCGAGCTGCTGCGCCGGCCAGTCTCATGTTCCTGTACTGGACTTAGCGCTGCCTTGGCCACGGCCCTGGCCACCCCGCCTGTGCCATCCTCTGTCTGCACACTCTGATGCCGCATGCTGCCGCCATCCCGCTCCAGGGTCCGACCCCCCGGAGTCGTCGCGCGGGGCGGGGTACAGGCCTCAGCCCCACCTGGGGACTCCTTCTCCTTGCTCGACGCCAGAGGCCTGGGGGTTCCCTCCGGCAGCAGCGGGTCCGTGCCCAGGCTCAAGGGCGACTCCTGGCGACCCAGGCGGCGGACTGCAACCTGCCGGGGCGTACCAGGCCCCTCAACTGGGGGCGTCTCGCCGTCGGATTCGGCGAGGCTATGCAGCGCCAGCTCGCCATGGAAGTCCTTGCGGAAATCCGGGTGGCCCACCTCGAGGCTGTGTTTGCGCAGCGCACCCTTCTTGTCAGCGGCCAGCGAAGCTCCCAGCTTCTCCGCCGACTGCACGCGCTTGAGGAGGGGTGAGCGCGGGGGCTCTGCGCTCTTGGGGCGTGGGCGCACGACCGGCGGCGACGAGTGCAGCTTGGCCGGGAAGCTCTGCGTCGTGTGCGAGCTGCCTACCGTGTGGCCCGGTAGCGGCGGCGGCGACGCCTGCGTTGGGGACGGCGTGTGTGCCAGCGGCGACAACGGGATGTTGCCGGCTGACTTGCAGCGCGCGGAGCGGTACTGGCGGTGCAGCTTCGGCGAGAGGCCGTGCAGCGTGCTGGGCCGAATGTGGTGAGAAGCCGACGACGCCGGCGAGTTGGGCGTGCTTGAGGCCGGCGAACTGCTCTGTGATGAAGCGCCTGCAGGTGAGAGAGGAAGTCGCAAAAGCAAGAGAGGGTGTAGGATACGCTGGGCACATCCCCTCGCCCGCCAGCCTTTACGGTGGTACCCCTGCGCAGGCGCAGAGCCTACCTAGGTAGGCGGAGTCAGGCGTGGAGCGGTAGCTGTGCGTGGGCGAGCGCGCGGGCAGACCGTGCGTGGGTGAGCCCGGGAGGCTGTCGCTGGACGACAGCGAGCGGTTCAGAGACGACAGCGAGCGGCTAGTGTGCAGCAGGTTCGACTGCTTCGTGATCTTCCGGAAAAGGGAGCTACGCTTCTTGCTGGGGGAGATGGAGCAAGAGCCACCTACCCTTGACCAAACTCCCAGCTCCTCCCACTCAAGGGCCGGCCAACAGGTCTTAGAACCGCCCACTCCTCTTAGTCCCGCCCCCTCCAGCTAAAATATACCTGTCAGGACAGGAAGAACTTCGCTTAGCTCTGCCCAGCTTGGCTCCTCCCACCTGAGCCCCACCGATCCCTTTCTGGCCACTGTCAGTCCAGGCTGGAAACACCCATCAAAACAGAACCAACTTCTAGCCCCTCCTTCACCAGCTACAACTCATCTATCAGGGCAGGAAGAAATTCACTTGGTTCAGTTCTGCCTGGCTTTTCTCACTCAAATCCCCACCTACTCATTTCCCAGGACAAACCCACTTATCAAAACTGAAGGCTCTCTTGGAGCCACCCACCTCTCCTAGCTCCTCCTGTAAAGGAAGAAACTATTTCAGTTGGCCCCGTCCTACCTGGCTCACACGTTCCAAAAAGAATTCCCTTCTTCTAAGCTTCCAGTCCAGTCTAAACATCTAACAGGGCAGGACCATCTCCTGGCCCCACCAATCTGGCATGGCCCCTCCCTTCCAGCGTGGACTCACCCGTCAACTGCTGGGCCTGCCCACCTACCCAAGACACTCCCAGAATCCTTTTTTCCCCATCTAGAATCCAGGTGCAGCTTCCTTTCCTGCTTCCTCCCACTTTCCTGTCTTCTTGTCTTTGCTTTTCACCAGTGGCCCTGGCCACCTTTCCTGCTCACTTCTTGGGTTCACTAGGACACTTCCTGCCTTAGCCCCGCCCACTCCTCCAAGATGCTGATATGCTGTTGATAGTCCCGCCTACCTCACTTGTCACCGCCTACCTCTCCTGGCCCTCCTTGGCAGAGGGTCGCTTGTTCCTACGAGCCATCTTGGCCTTGTAGCTGCTGCGCCTCGCAGGGCCAATGCGGATGGAGGTATTCTCGAAGGGCGTTGTGGTCACCGCCACCTTGTTGCCGCTCTAGGGGCAGAAGGGAGGATGCTTAGGCTGCTCAGGCAGCTCCAGGTCCCCAGGATCTCCCCCACACCCTCCCCTGCACTCACTTTAAGGATCAGCTCCACGACCTCAGGATGCACCATGCCATGCACAGGCTCTCCATTCACATGGGTGATGAGGTCTCCGGCACAGAGCCCTGCCTCTTGGGCTGGGCCCCCCTCTTCCACATGCTGGAGATAGGGTACCCCACAGGGGCAGGGTTAATAGGATTGATAACAAAGAAAACTTCCAAAGCTTATGTGCCAAACACCTAGGTCCACGTGCACTGTAATTCTCAAAAAACAAAACAAAACAAAACAAAACCCACTGCCGTGGAGCCGATTCCAACTCATAGTGACCCTACAGGACAGAGTAGAATTGCCCCCATAGGGTTTCCAAAGCTGTAAATCTTTATAGCAGCAGACGGCCACGTCTTTCTCCAAGGTGCGGCTGGTGGGTTCGAACTGCTGACCTTTCGGTTAGCAGCTGAGCATTTTAACCACTGTGCCACCAGGGCTCTGTCATCCTCACAACACCCTATATATAGTAATTATTACCCCCCTTCTACAGATGAAGAAGCCAAGGCTCAGGGAAGTGACAAGGGGGTCACAGAGGATTCTCATTCGGGCTGCCTGGCTCTAAAGTGGGAGTTGTCCTTCATCCCAGGGGGCTCCTTTTCTCCCCCGACACACCCCAGGACACAGCCCCCCCCCATGAGTGCTCACCCAGACGATGTGATGGACACTGTAGACATCTGAGTCACCCATGTAGACACGGATGGCACGCAGTGTGAAGCCATACTTCTTCCCTGAGCGCTGGATTGTGATGGGGGAGCGTAGCCCACTGACAGCTGGTGAGTAGTCCCGGCTGGGTGATGAGTCCCGTGAGGATGGGTTGGAGGACAGAGATCGTGGGGACATGGGGCTGGCCAGGGGTGAGCTGCTGTGCGGGTCCACTGCAGACACAAACTATGATCAGGGGTCAGGGCCAACAAGATAAAGACCTCCCAAGTCAGACAATGTCCCAGGGCAGACTCTCATCGGTCCACCCCTGAACCAATCACTGCGGAGGGGAGATATGCAGTGTTTTTATTGGCCAGTCCTGGCTCAAATAGGAGCATCCCCTCCCCTGCCAGGTGGGGCCCTGCATCACCTGCAGGAATCATGACAGACAAGGCAGTGGCCGAGGCTGACTTGATAACTTTGCCCCCGGTTCGAGATGGCCGCTTCTCTACTGCGGTATCGCCTGTCAGCTGTTGGTGCCGTGCACGGCGCAGAACCAGGTCATTGGTAGCCCTAGAGGCTGATGAGTCTCCATCCTTCAGGGGTGGGCAGAGGTCTCCTGGGTGTGGGCGATCAGCTGTGACAGACAGCATGTGGGTTAGGGGCCAGGCCAAGGCCAAGGACTTCTCACATGCTGTTCCCTCTGCCTGGAATGCTCTTCCCACTTCTCTCCACTGCTGCACTGTGAGTTTCATGAACGCAGGTAACATATGCATTCAGCACTGCTCCTGATACAGAGAAGGTCTCAAATACATGTGTTGACTGTCTGATCATGGCATATGGGGTGCTCCTTATGTTGTTGAGAGTTTCAGGTTTTAGTGTGAACATTAAATGAAATTTTGCATATACAGTACCAGGCTCATGAAATGCTCAATATATGGGCACTGGAGAATTGGGGGAGCCCTGGTGTTGCTGTGTTTAAAGTGATTGACTGCTAACTGAAAGGTCGGTCGTTCGAAACCACCAGAGGCTCCACAGGAGAAAGAGGTGGCAGTCTGCTTCCACAGAAATTTACAGCCTTGGAAACGCTATGAGTCGGAATAGTAGGGATAGCAGTGGGTTTTTTTTTTTTTTTTTTTT
>NW_004444194.1:1915466-2046088 GCF_000243295.1 Trichechus manatus latirostris
TTTGAAGGAGACCTGGTGGCGCCGTGGTTAAGAGCTATGGCGAGCTATGTATGACTGCTAACCAAAAAGTTCAGCAGTTCGAATCCACCAGCCACTCCTTGGAAATCCTATGGGGTAGTTCTACTCTGTCCTCTAGGGTCGCTATGGGTCAGAATCGACGCGACGGGAACGGGTTTGGAGAATTGGGGAAGGTGACACAAGGGGGCACTCACTGGTGTCAGGGTCCCCAGAGCTGGGGTGGGAGTCCCCTGGAGCCGCCTCCTTGGGGGCGCGTGCATCCAGCGAGCCTGGGGGATCGGAGCTGGGCCGGGGAGGCCTGCGCAGCTGGACCTCATCCTCATCCTCTTGAGGTGAGCTGAAGCGGCTGGGCTCTAGCAAGGCTGAGAAGCGGCGGCGCGCGCCAAGTGGGGGGCTGGCCTCCCCCTCCAGAAAGCTGGCCTCGGAAGCCGAGAAGCGCTTGCTGCGCAACAGGGGTGTAGTTAGAGGAGGTCGCCCCTTCGGGCCCGTCCAGGGACCAGCCCCGCCCCTGCTCACATCTCCGGGGAGCCGCCTCTCCAGGGCTTCTCACGCAGAGTCAGGCCGCCCAGCCCTTCCCGCTTGCTGGCCACCTTCTCCTCTGGACCCTTGGCGCTCGGCTCCCGCTTGCTGCCTCCTGCCGTTACAGGGGTTTTGGGCTCATGCTGCGACAGCTGCTCCATACTGCTGTACACCTGCAAAGAGGGTGGGAGAGGACAACAATAGCCCCTAGGTCCTGTCTTCACTCCTTTCAACTCCTGGACCCGCCCTAACCACGCTCTGCCCTCCCAAGGCCGGCCCCGCCCAATTCTGGCTGCCTCCCCAACTCGCCTTTCTTTAGCTGAGTTCCAACCTCGTTAGGCCCTGCCCCATTTTAGGCCCTTCCCTGCCCTATGCCCGGACCAATCTGGTCTCCACAAAGCCCCGCCCCCTTCCAGACCCCACCCAATTAAAGCCACCACCGCCCAGGCTAGGCCCCGCCCCCGCAAGCTGCTCCTGAAAGCACAACCTTGGCCGGCCTTCCCACGCCCTCACCCAGGCCACGCCCAACTTGAAGTCCCGCCTCCGCGGCTCATCCTCTCCATCTCCGGCACCTGCCCCTGCCCTGCCCAGGCCTAGCTCCGCCCCCTTGTGGGTCTCACGTCTACAACTGTCCAGGTTCCCCATAGATTCCTCTCAGTGCCAAAGGCCCGTTTCATAGACGCCCCTTCCTGCTTCCCCCAGAGCTCATCAATCCCAGACCCTCACCACCTCAGGAACTTCTCCAGTTTAAGACTTCGGGCGCCTGGAACCCTGCTACCAGGAGCTTCCTTGGCCCGGCGCTACTCCAGGCCAGCCTCCTCTGCCAGTGCTTCCTCGGTCCAGGTCCTGCCGCAAAGCCCCGGCCCCGCCCAGGCCGCCCCAAGCCCCACCTGGGCCCACCTTGCTGAAGCGCGGGGAGCAGGAGGAGAACTGGCGGATCTCCACGGGCTCCTCCTCCGTCGTGTCATCCTCATCATAGGAGTTCACATGGTGATACCTGTCCGAGCGGGCTGGGGAAGGTGTGTGGGCCATGAACTAGGGATCAGGACCAGTCCTCAGATCACATGTCAGAGGCCCTTTCTGGTTCAAGCCGGGCCAGCAAGTCAGGCCACACCTCTGCCTCATTCTTGGATCTGATCCAGGCCCTGCCCTCAGCTGGGTTCTCACACCTACCCGGCGCGGGGGCGGGGGCAAGGGGAGATAGAGTGGGGGAGCTCTCTCGAAGTTCTAGCCCTGCCTCCAGACAGGCTACACCCCAGATCCCACCTCCGGTGCTCTTCGCCCCGGCCACATCAGGCCAGCCCAAGTCTCTGCCACATGTTAGGTCCTAGCACCTCTCCTAGGCCAGGCCCAAACTTAAAACTCACCTCTGTCTAGGCCCCAACCCTAACCCAGTCTCATTTCTTACCTAGATCTCAGACTCAGTCAGGCCCCTATACCAGGCCCGGTCCATATTGTCCCACCCCAGGAGCAGGCCACACCCCCATCGCAACCTCAGCCCCCCTCATCTAGGAGTCTGGTCTCATATCTAGCCCAAGCCTTACCGCAGGCCACCTCTCCCTGTATCCCACCCTGCATCCAGGCCCTGCCTCCTGTCCCCGCTCACTGTCGAAGTAGCTGGTGTCATCCTCGGACTCCAGGTGGGGGATGAACTCAGCCTTCTGCCTCAGCAGCCCTGTCCAGTCCAGGTCTCGGAAGAAACTGTGCTGCTTAACCTCATAGGCTCCACCTGGGCAGAGGATGGAGAAGGGGAGTGAATTCCAGCAAGAGGTAGGCCTTCCACTTCTTTCTTTGCAGCAGGCCACAGCACTTGGAGCTCAGGCTGGGTCTGGGGTTATGGAGCCCTGCTCCCACCAAAGACCCCTGGCCCTCAGCCCTCAGCCCTCAGCCCCTCTGCACAGCAGCCCCCTTACCTGCCCCAAGCCGGACCAGGGGGTTGGTCTGCAGGAGGCTGGATATCAGGAGCTGGGCATCTGTGGGCAAGGCCTCCTCCCCCTCGGGCCATAGAATGTCATCTGCAGGGCAAGGATGGGGCTGGGGGTCATTTCCGAAGTCCATGGGGCCCTAGGCAGGCAGGCCCACCCACTGCAGAGGCACGCACCACTGATGACCTGTCCAAAGAGCTCCTCGGGGGTGTCTCCAAAGAAGGGCACGCAGCCCACCAGGAATTCGTAGAGGATGATACCCATGGCCCACCAGTCCACCGGCTTGCCGTAACCCTGGCGCAGGATGACCTCGGGGGCGATGTACTCTGGGGTCCCGCACACCTGGGGGCAGGCCGTTAGCCTGCGCCCTGGCCGTAGGAGGGGCCTCGGGGGGTACTGTGCCCCCCACCAGGCCCTTGTCCCCACGGTCCTGCCGGGTCACTCCACCCACAGCGACCCCCATGCCTGCACACACACCTGTTTGTCCAGGAACTCCCGGGCATCCTTCTCAATGTGGCCTTCATACAGGTTGGTAGTGAGGCTCATGAGCCCCATCTTAGAAAGGCCGAAATCCGTCAGCTTTATGTGACCCATGGAGGTAATGAGGAGGCTGCAGGCACAGGTGGGGCTCTCAGAGGCGAGGCCCATCCACGTCACCCCTGGCCCTCCCCGTTAGGCCTTCCCAAGAGCATGGAGTGATGGAAAAGTTCAAGGCTCACTTGTCAGGCTTGAGGTCACGGTGCACGATGCCATAGTTGTGCAAGTACTCCAGTGCCAGCACTGTCTCGGCAAAGTACATACGAGCCATCTCCACAGGCAGCGCCCCGATGTTCTTCAGCAGGGTGGCGCAGTCCCCACCTGCAGGGGAGGGAGCAGGCCCTTGTGAAGAGGGAGGCACCCGAGGCCCAGAGCCAAGCACTCGACACACATAGCACCAAGTCTGCTCTCATTTTACAGATAAGGCAGACTGAGGCTCAGAGTGGAACCTCCCTCTCCCCAGGTCACACAGGGAATTGTCATCTACCAGGCTTCTCTTGCCTTCTTATCCATCTTCCAAAGTTGGTGTGATCAGCCCATTTACACTGAGGGGGACTGAGGCTCAGAAAGTTGATGGGGTCATGCAGGGAGTGATGGTGGAGGTGGGGTTTGAACATTGGTCTGACTGGGACCAAAGCCTGCCTGCTTATTGACTGCATCTGGGAGTACAGCCCTCACTCTCCTGGCATCTGAACCTTGAGGGTTGAAGAGTCTTAAAATGCAGATTCCTGGCTCCCACCGGAGTTACTTTAATGGACATTTGTATTTTAGTCTCTCCAACATCCATTCCTCCTTTTTTCTTACAAAGGGTCAGATTTCCTTCCACATAAAGCAGCTGGGTCAGCATGTAACCCAAGCTGATCCAGTGAGTTGAGTCAGCCCTTGGACTTTTGGGACACAAAGTTCTTTTTCCACAAGGATTACTAAACTGGTAGGATATAAGCTAGAAGCTGTAGGGTGGCAACCTGCTACATTGGTGATTGTCTAGAGGGACACCTACACATGGGATAGCAGAGTCAAGAGATGGTGACAGATTCCTGACGACATGTTTTGTTTGGATACCTAGATACAGCCATTCCTGAAGGTGAATGATTTTTCAATCATATGTGCAAATTCATTCCTTCTTCCCCTCCCTTTCTTCCATCCTTTCTTTCTGCTTGACCCAGATTTAGCTGGGTTTCAGACTTTCTGAGGGGACCAGGAATCTGTATTTGGCCACAACCCCAGGTAATTCTGATACAAACTTATGCTGAGAACCAAGATGGGTTGTATTCCAGATGATACACTGGGGCTGGGCCCTGCTCAGGAGGCACTGATTAATCACCAACTGTGTGCTCAACCCACCAAATAGATCTTGACTCTGCCCACTTCTCTCCACCTCCTTTGCCATCAACCCATCATCACTAGTCTTGACTCGTGCAGTCGTGCCTGCCCTGGTCTCCCTGCTTTTGTCCTCCCTACAGCAGCCAAATGGATATTCTAAAAACATAAATTAGACCATGTCAATTATGCTTAAAATCCCCCGGTAGCTTCCTGCTGCACTCAGAATGAAATCCCAACGCCATTCGGGCCCCTGCCAGGGCCTGCACACTCAGTCATGTCATCTCTCTGCCCTGAACTCCCCCAACCCTCCCCCAGCTCACTTGGCTCCAGCTCCATTGGTTTCCTCAATGCTCCTCCAAATCTAGACACCTAAGAGACTTGGGGTTCCCCTTTCCTGATATAGTCCAGGCTTGGGGAAGCCTTCTGTCCACCGCATCACCATTTCCTCTTGAGCCTTATGGTCTTCGCTGTCATTCACTACATGAAATGAACTTGTCTCTTTTGGCTTCTTTATTGTCTGTAGACACAGACCAGAATGTAACCTCCATGAGGGAGAAGTGTGTCTGTCTGGGATCCCACTGTGCCACCAGCACTTAGCACAGCATGTGGCATGAGGTAGATTATTAGGAGACATTTGTTGAGTAATGATTGACTAAGGCTAGGAGGTGGCATAGCTGTAGCACCATGAGATCATGCGTATGCCATAATAACCACAATACATGTGTGTCTGGGTGATGGGTAGGTTAATATTTGGATGAATACATGCATGGATGAATGGATGGAGGAGTGGATGGATAAACAGGTGAAAATATATAGACCGATGGTTAGATGGGTAAATAGATGGATAAGTAAACTGATAGATGAATTATAGATGAATAGTTGGATATATATGTGGATAAGATAGATGTGGAATGGATAAAAACACGGATGATAAAGGGATGGATGGATGGGGAGATGATGCATTAATAAATAGATATTGGATAGCTTGATGGATGGCAAGTGAGTGGGTAAACACATGGATGAATGAATGGGTACACATATAAAAAGCCGGATGGGAAGATGGATGAACAGATGGATGGATGGAGGAAACATAGATGTATGGATGGATAAACGGATGGATGAATCAAATAGATGAATAGATGGATGAATAGATGAGGAGATGGATAAGCAAATGAATGGATGGAAAGATGGATCTTTGGATGAGTGTATTTATCCTTGGATAAAAGGAAAACAGATAAATAGATGGCTGGGGTAAATAAACAGGTGGAATTGATGGGCAGATCAAAGAATAGATAGATAAATAGCTAAATAAACATATGAGTGGATAGTAAATATGGTTAGATGGGTGGTGACTGGGCCTTAGGCAGGCCACCCAACAGCCCTGGCCAGTGTGTACCCTCCATCTTCCCTGAACCCTTGGGGGCAGCCACACCTTCCACATATTCCATGACCATGCAGAGGTGGCGCCGGGTTTCAAAGGAGCAGAACATGCCAACCACAAAGGGGTTCTCGGCGAAGGTGAGGATGTCGCGCTCGACAAAGGCCTGCTGGATCTGGTTGCGCAGGATCAGGTTCTGCTTGTTGATCTTCTTCATAGCAAAGCGTTGCCGTGTGTCACGGTGCCGCACCAGGTAGACAGCACTGCAGGGGGTGAGAGCGGGGACCGGCCGTCACCTCCGAAACACCCGGCCTCCGCCACCCGCCCCCCGCCAGAGCCCCGGGTGGCTCACCCGTAGGCACCATTGCTTATGAGTTTGATGGTCTCAAAGTCATTCTCCCCAGGAGGTTTCTTGGCCTTGGTGGTGGTGCTACGACCCTGAAGGGGAAAGATGGTGATCATCATCATCATCATAAGACCGGGACTCTCATTATTCCACTTTACACATGGGGAAACTGAGGTGCAGAAAGGATGGGTCCTTCTTCCAACTGCCACAGTGAAGGAGCTCAAGATCAAGATTTGAACCCAAGACTGTCTGGCTCTGAAGCCATATTCCTAGTTTCTTTCTATTAGGAAAGATGGCAGGAAGCCCACAAAATGGAAAATATCCCTAATATATAAAGAACTATCAGAAATCAATAAGAGCTGAAAAGAAAAAAAAATGGGCAAAAGATGTGAACTATAATTCATAAGGCTCTTAAACATATGAAAAGATGCTTGATCTCACATAGAACAGAAAGACAATTTAAAACTACCCCAAGATGCCATTTTTCTCCTAAAAAATTAGCATCAAAATCCAAAAGGTTGACATACTCTGTGGACAAAGGTCTGGGGAAACAAGCACTTTTATGCTTTGCTGTTGGATGTGTAAATTGGTACAACCCCTATGGAAGGCACTCTGGGAATATATATATCAGAATATATATGTATTATTTGACCCAGCCATTTCACTTTTGAATTCACGATACACATATGCTTGCACATGTTAAAAATAACATATGTACAATCTTGCTTACTGCAAAATTAGAAACAATTCATGTGTCCATCTATAGGAAACCAGTTAAATAAATACATGGTGGGGCATCTGTATAAAGGAATACTGTGTCAGTGTTAAATAGAATGAGTAATCTCTCTGCACACTGATTCAGAAAGATTTCCAAAGTATTTTATTGAGTAGAAAAAATGCAAGGGACAGTATTACAATGTGCTACCCTTTGTGTAAAACAAGTAGCAAAATAGAAATATCTAATCATATTTCGGGGCTCTACGGCAGCAGGGGACAAAGATGAAAGTAAGATTTTCACTGTATCTCTTTTTTGCAAATTATTTTTATTTTTAGTAGGGACAAAGAGATATATTACATAAACATTATCGTTGTTCGTTGCTATTGAGTCAATTCCAACTCACGACTACCCCATGTGTGCAGAGTAGAACTGCTCCATAGGGTTTTCAAGGCTGTGACGTTTTGGAAGCATATTACCAGGCCTGTCTTCCCAGGCACCTCTGGGTGGGTTTGAACTGCCAGTCTTTCAGTTAGTGATCGAGTGCTTAACCATTTGCACCGTCCAGGGACAACAACGTAAAGATTACACACACACACACACACAATCTATCTATGAGATATAAAAATATTGAACTTGTATGTGCCTAAGAAGGTAGCCTAAAAAGATCTGACACAAAAATCAACAGAATTACAAAGAGAAATTGGTCAAAACAAGGACTTAACACATACTTCTCGGTAACTATTAGATCAATCAGGGGGAATCAGGGGGAAAAAATTGAATAAGGATATGGAAGATTTGAATCACTCAATTAACAAGTTTGATTGAATGGAATTATGTAGAATCCTGCAAACAATAATTAGAGATAAATACCTTTTTAGAGTTTTAGACTTTTGAGTCATGTCATTCCATTACCTATTCAAAAAATTAAACAAAATGGCATGTATAGTGAGATTCTTTTAAAATATATACATAAAGAAAAGATGTGTGTGTATACGTATGTGAATGCATAGACACAAGGAAACAAGGGTCATAAACCCAAGGTACCTTCAGAGGCCAAGAAGGCTAGGTGGGGGTCATGGGGGGCTGGGGGGAAGGTACCCCATATCACAGGACAGCCTCACTCAATGCCAGTCAGTTCTACCACAGTGTTGTCAGACCTTCTGATTTCTGAATAGAAGGCCCAAACCCAGATTTTAAGGCAAAATCTTCTGATTTTTATATTTTTCCTCAAATTTTTTAAAAACACTAGGAGTTCAGAGAAAGCACATATGTGGCCATTATTGCAGGCAGTCTCCACCAGACATCTGGAACACCCACCAAAGTGTTGTTGGCCTGGGGGTGGAATTATGGTCCTTTTCACCATGCTGAGTTGTTAACACACATGATGGCAGTCAATCCACTCAAAAGCCCTGTGCAAAGTTCCTCAGTAAGTTAAACATAGACTTACCATATGACTCAGTGATTCCATTCCTAAGTATATACGCCAAAGAACTGAAAACAGTGTTCAAATACTTGTACATAAATGTTCATTAAAAAAAAACAAACAAACCCATTGTCATCAAGTCGATTCTGACTCATAGCGACCCTATAGGACAGAGTAGAACTCCCCATAGGGTTTCCAAGGAGCACCTGGTGGATTTGAACTGCCCAGCTCTTAACTAGCTCTTAACTAGCAGCCGTAGCTCTTAACCAGTATGCCACCAGGGTTTCCTAAATGTTCATAGTAGCACTGTTTACAACAGCCAGAAAGTAGAAACCCAAATGTCCATCAACAGATAAATGGATATGCACAATGTGGTATATTCATATAATGGAATATTATTCAGTCATAAACAGAAATGAAGGTCTCATACATGCTATAATGTGGCTGAACCTCAAAAACATTATGCTAAGTGAAAGAAGCCAGACATAAAAGGTCACATATTGTATGATTCTATTTGTATGAAATATCCAGAATAGGCAAATCCATACAGACACAAATATATTTGTGGCTGCCAGGGACTGGGGAGAGGGAGGAATGGAGAGTAACTACTTAATGGGTATGGGGTTTTCTTTTGGGGTGATGAAAAAGTTCTGGAACTTAGTGGTGATGGTTGCCCAATATTATGACTATACTAAACACTACTGAATTGTACACTTTAAAATGGTAAATGTTTCTGTTATATGTATTTTACCACACACACACACACAAAATTCCATGCAAGAAAAGCTATTACTAACCCCATTTTACAGACGTGGAAACTGAGGCTCAGGGTGGAGGACCAAGAGCCAAAGAGCACACAGCCTAAGGAGCAGAGCCAGCAGGTGAGCCCAGGCCTGCCTGCCCATGAACCAGAGTGCTAAGGGCCTCTTGGCCTTACCTCGGAGAGGTCGTCTTGCTCGGGCGTGTTGGAGCCGCCACTGTCCTGTTCCTCCAGGTGCACCACATCTAGGAAGGGGGTGACAGTGAGCTAGGGGCTAGGGTCGAGCCTACTTGCCCACAGTCCCCCTGCGCCCGCCAGCTGGCACCTGGGAAGGGGTCACGGGTGAGGCCAAGCTGGCGGATGATGTAGCGGGGGATGTCCGTCTTGACAAGGTGGCCCTCCTTGGCATGGCCCTCAGCTGCCTCCAGCAGGTGGTAAAACTCCTCGGGATTGAATTCCTGAGGCAGGGCAGGGGCGGCCTTGCAGTAGGCTCTGAGGGGCCCCCGCCAGCCCCCCGCCCATGCCCAGCCCCCTCACCAGGCACTCCAGCAGCCTCGCGGGGCGAGAGATGATAATAAGCAACTTCTTCACCAGCTGAATGACAAAAGCCACCTCCAAGCTCTCGGAGCGCTCATATGCCTGGGGCAAGGGGCACAAGAGTAGTAGGATTCATAGGCACCCTGACTTAGTCAAGCCCCCCTTCCAACCCCACAGAGTGCACACTGCTGCTGCTGTCCCCATTTTACAGGTCAGAAAAGCAAGGTCCAGGCCACAAAGTAAAAATAACAATTATTATTATAGCAAACACTGGCCTAAACCCTTCCCATATATCCGCTCATTCAATCCACCTTCTAAACAGTCCTCTGATCTCTCTGCCTGGCATGTTCTGCTCCCAGATCCCCACATGGCTCCCTTCCTCATGGAGGCCTGCCCTGACTCCCCCATGCCAATCTAAAATTGCATCCCACTTCCCGATGGCCCCCTCAATCACCATTTCCCTTCTGTACTTTTTCTTTTTCTATCACAAGACATCCCTTCTAACATGCTATATATTAATTTACCTATCATGTCTATTGGAGCCCTAGCGGTGCAGTGGTTAAGAGCTCAGCTGCTAACCAAAAGGTCAGTAGTTTGAATCCACCAGCCGCTCCTTGGAAACTCTACGGGGCAGTTCTACTCTGTCCTTTAGGGTCGCTATGAGTCAGAATCGACTTAACGGCAATGGGTTTGATTTTGGTTTGGGTTATCATGTCTGTCAGGGCTGGGACAGCGTGAGGCGAGTGAGAGTGTCGAAAAACGCAGTCATCAAGATGACTAATACTGTAATGCAATACTTTTAAAAATCATAATTAATGCAAAAAAATCCATGATAAACAAAATATCCAAATTTTAAACAAAGACAGGGTCCAACAAGGCCATGCTGAGGCATTTTGGAACTTGAGGCAGAAGGCAAACTGTGCACCAGTCTATGTATTTTAATGTATTTTTAAATAACTATTGATTTTAATAAAAACATTATTGATGAGTTTGTTTCCTTTAAAGCCAGGGAAGTAAAATGATAACAAATTCGGTTTTTTTTCTTATAAGCTTAAAATAATGTGGTTTGATTACACCTACTTTTCAATTTTTTGACTACTTGAATATTCTGGGGGAAAAAAAAATAACTAATTGCCTCACCCTAGCCCAGCCCTGATACCCATTGCTTATCTTCTGACCCTTCCTGCTCCCCAAGGGCAGGGGTTTTTGTTTATTTCCATCTGATTCTAGAGTTTCTAGGTCAGTTCTGGGTCCATAGTAGGTGCTTACTAAATACTCATGGAATTCATGAATGAGTGAATCCCTTTCTGACAGCAGAAGGACTAAGTAACAGGGAGGTTGAGTGGCTTGGCAAAGTCTGCACAGCAAGTAAATGAGTCAGGATGCGAACCCAGACTGGCTGAAGTCTGTGCTCTCAACTTCTACGGATCTCAAATCCAGGAGTGACACCAATGTGCTGTCCTGCGAGTCTGGGGCTGAGGGCCTGAAGCGAGGAGCCCAATATTCTGGTTCCTGCAGCCTTCTTCAACCCAATCCCCTCACAAAGGTCCAGTCTCATGGCTTCTCTGTTCCTGGAATTTCCCAGACTGCCTTCCCACCTCAGGGCCTTTACACATGTTGTTCCTCCTGCTTGGTGCACTGCACACTTCTCCCAGCTCTTCTCATAGCTACCACTTCCTCATTATTCTTGTCCCAATTTCAATGTCACCTCCTCCAGGGAGGCCTCTTGGACCTTACAAGGCAGTCCCTGACACTCTGTCATTACCCTGTTGTATTTGCTTCAAAGCCCTTAGCTTCAGCTGAAATCATCCAATTCCTTGATCTATTTCTTCCATGTTTCTTGTCTGCCTCCCCCACTTGAATGTCAGCCCCATCAGAGCAGGCATTTTTAACCGTTTCATTCACTACCGTATACTCTGCATAGTGCCCAGCACACAGTAGGCAATCCATTATCATTGGCTTGTATGGGGACATTAGCATTAGCACCTTCAATTTCAGTTATTCAGGCATTCATCCAACATTTACTGAGTACCTACTGTGTGTCCCCCTCTATGCTTTCCCCCTCATATTTTTAACATTCCAGGGGGGGAAACAAGAAATAAGACAAGCAAAAATACACAGTATAACAGACAATCCAAGGAGAAAAATAAAGAGGAAGTGGGCAATGAGTGTAGCAGAAAAATTTTAAATGAGAGAGGGGGTCTAGGAGGACACACTGAGAAGGGAACTTTGAGTAAAGACCTGAAGGAGCGGAGGGAGGTCGAATTCCTGTCTCCCCCTCATCAGAGCTAGGGCAGGGATCATGTCCTCCTCATCCACCACTGAATCCTCAGCTCCACACCAGAGCCTGGTGCATGGTCGATGCTTTATGAATGGATGCGGGGTGAAGGGGGGGTGAGGGGTCGGGAGAGGCTTGTGGGTACAGAGCCTGAGATGCACTCACGTCCTGCAGCAGCTTCTCCAGATTCTCCTGTAATTCGTAGAAGTAAACGGTGGTGATGAGGCCATCGCGGGACTTGGCCAGGCAGTCCCGGGCCAGCTCGATGATCTGGTGGTGGATGAAGCTGAGCACGCCATCGGCCAGCGGCAGCACGCTGTCAGGCTCGTAGGCGCGGGCAAAGTCGCGCAGCTTCTCCTCCATCTGCGCCGTGGCCTGCGGGAGGGACGGAAGCAGGTGAGGGTGCCGGCACCAGCCGCCAGGGGGCGCGCGGAACTAGGGCGCGCGGGAGCCCGGACCCGCCGCCTCACCTTCGGGAACCTCTCCTTGTAGACATGGTTCATCATCACGATCTCGTTGTCGTAGGAGGAGGGGGAGCGCCCGGGGCTGCGGGGAGAGAAGGTCACCCTGTCCAGTCCCCCCATGTCTAACCGTCACCCATCATGTTGCAAGCCCAGTTTATCGGTAGGGACAGGGGTCTCGCAGTGCAGCAGTGCAGAGGGCCCCAGACCGCCAGCTTGGAGGGGAGACCAGGCCCACCTGAGGCTCCGCGAGCGGGGCCGCACGGCCGGTGAGCGTCGGCCGCCATCCTCGTCGGTGATGCTCTCGGTGCTGCCGAAGTGTTTGGAGAGGAAGTGGAGTTCATCCACGGTGGGCTGGTAGGGCAGCTGGTGTAGGCGCTCCTGCGAGGAGCAGGAAGACTGCGGGGAGGGGCGAGGCCAGTCAGAGCCACGCTGTGCCCCCACAGCTAGGGACCCTGGGCCGGGACTCTCGGGGCTAGTGGGCCACTGGGCAAGGCTGGGATCAGAGGCTGATCCCTTGGGTCCCCAGGCCCAGGTTGGGACTCTCGGTGACAGGCAGACAGGGACAGACACGGATGCAGACAGTGACACAGATACAGATGTGGCCAGAAGGAGCCTGTTAAAACCTGAGTCAAGTCATGTCCCTCCTCCGTCCAGGGCTCCCACTTCACTCAGGTTGAACACCCAAGTCCCCACCTTGGCCCACCGGGCCCTGCTCTGTCCTGTCATCTCCCTGCCCTCCCCTCCTCCCCTCTGCCCCTCACTCACTCAGCTCCAGCAGCACCAGCATCCTTGATGATCCTAAACAAGCCAGGCATGCTCCCACCTCCCGGCCTTTGCACTAGCTGTTCCCTCTACTGGGAACACATCTACTATGGATCGCGCCTTCTCCTTTAAGTCTTTGCTTAAATGTCACCTAGTCAGGGAGGCCTCCCGGAACACACACCTGTTACTCCCTATTCCGTGCCCTGTTTTGCTTTGCTGATCTATTTATCTCTTGATTTACTATATTTTTATTATTCCTTTGTTATTGCTGTCTGCTCCTTGAGAGCAGGGATTTGGCTCTGCTTGGTCCCTGGTCAGTGCCTGGCTTGCAGCTGGGGCAAAACACAGACCGACAGACACACAGACATCAGTGGAGAGACACAAGGACATCCACTTGATTCTGCTGGCAGTCAGAATGATCTTTTCAAACAGCACCCCCCTGCTTATTTATTTTACTTAGATCCACAATCAACACCCATGGAAGCAGAAGTCAAGAAATCGAATGACGTATTTTATTGGGCAAATCTGCTACAAAAGAGCTCTTTAAAGTGTTAAAAAGCAAAGATGTCACTATGAGGATTAAGGTGTGCCTGACCCAAGCCATGGTATTTTCAATCACCTCGTATGCATGCAAAAGCTGGACTATGAATAAGGAAGACTGAAGAAGAATTGACGCATTTGTATTATGGTGTGGGAGAAGAATATTGAATATACCATGGACTGCCAGAAGAACGAACAAATCTATCTTGGAAGAAGTACAGTCAGAATGCTCCTTAGAACTGAGGATGTTGAGACTTCGTCTCATGTACTTTGGACATGTTATCAGGAGGGACCAGTCCCTGGAGAAGGACATCATGCTTGGTAAAGTAGTGGGTCAGTGAAAAAAAGGAAGACCGTCAATGAGATGCATTGACACAGTGGCTGCAACAATGGGCTCAAACATAGCAATGACCGTGAGGATGGTGCAGGACCGGGCAGTGTTTTGTTCTATTGCACATAGGGTTGCTTTGAGTCGGAACCAACTCGACGGCACCTAACATAACAACCCCTGCTTAAAGCTCCGCATCCCATCAGTATCTATTAAAAATATATTTTTTAAATGCCCATGCCCTATGGCCTCCAGAATCACAACTTTAAATCATTCAAAACGAAATTTTAATACAATTTGATAAAAAGCAATAAAGCCTTACTAAGGCTCCCCACTATGTTTAGAATAAAATCCATCTCTCCACCCTGACCCACAGAGTCCCTGGGTTAGACCTGGCTGCTAACTGAAAAGGTAGCATTTCGATCTACGCAGAGACTCCTCAGAAGGCCTGGCCATCTACTCCCGAAAAATCACCCATTGAAGACCCAGTGGAGCACACTTCTACTCTGACACACATAGGGTTGCTATGAGTTGAAGATGACTTCACCGCAACTAGTACGCTGACCCACAAGTCCCTGCCTGCATCACCTCCATCGCTCAACCTCCAGCACAAAGCTCCAGCTGTACAAGGCTACTTTCAACTTTCCAAATGTGTGAAATTCTCAGTGGCCTCTTGGGAGTTTAGACATGCTGTTCCCCTTCCTGGAACACCCTTCTCCCCCTTCTTCCATCTGCCAAATGCCTGCTGACCCTTTGGGTCTTGTTTTGATGCCATTTGTTCCAGGAAGCCTTCCCTGACCCCCAGCTGTGTCACGTTCCTCCCCTCTGCAGTCACCATCACAGCTCCAACCACCCAGCGTTGTGAATGCTTTCTTACTGGTCTGTCTCCCTCATGACTGAGCTGTGTGAATTCTTGGACCTTAGTCCAGCTCCTAGAGCCCACCCACCCCATGACAGTCATATAATAAATGTCTGCTGAACAACCTACCAATGGATGGATGAAGGAACCAGAAACACAGGTAGCAAAGGGGCAGATGGAGAGAGAGACCTTGGGTACTGCGGTGGGTAAGCAAATGGGCTCCAGGCCAGACTGTGGGGACGAAGGGCATGGCCTGGCCCTGGCTAGCTGCAGACCCTTGGGCAAGTAGCTTAACTGACTGAGCCTTGATGTCATCATCTGTAGAATGAGTCTGAGATGACTACGACCCCCAAGACGATGTGTCAAGGGCAAAGAAAAAAGCTTTGGGAGGGACCTGTAACTGGCTATTAGATGGATAGGTGAACATCCTTGGAGGAAAGGAACCCAAGGTCCTCATTAAAGCCAGCCTGAGCTGCTAGCCTGGGTGTGGGCCTGTGAGGTGGAGGTCTCCTCCCAAAGCCCCCACTCGCCTGCTTGCCACACTCACCGAGACCGTGGAGCTGGGCGTGTTGGTGCCATAGCCAGAAGAAGGGAGTGAGGCCAGAGACCAACGGCGTCCATCAGCCCTGAAATCCAGTCGAGGTGCTCAGTGACCGCCAGTCTCCCCCAGCCCCCTCCCCAATCCTTGGGGTGTGACAGAATCCACTGACCACAGCCAGGGCAGGGGATAGGGGGATATATCTGCTCCCCAAGATTCCAGTCACCTCAGAGTCAAGGAGGTAGAGAGGAAGTCTTCCAGTCAGGCACCCCCAGACCCGGCAGGAAGATCAGCCTCCCATGATCCTACCCTTCTGCCAGTCCTACACCAGACAAGCCCCCCAGAGTGGACCCCAAGGAGGAGTGGAAAAGCCCACCCAAGATAGTCTTCCCATACTGTTGTTAGGTCTTCTCATAGGAACCCTAAAATTACACCCCTAGAGAATTACCCACGAGAAACCTCTCAGAGGCAGCTTTATTGAGTCTTCTCAGAGAAGAAAGGTCCCTCTCCCAAACACACACACATTCACATTTATAACTTCACAGACAGTCTTGCGGTCACACCCAGTAGTATTAGTGTGACTAGTGTGGTCACACACTGACAGTCACACACATTCACAGTTCACAGACACCTACACCCACACATGCACAGACACTCACATATAGACACATACACTTACAGAGACCCACATACTCACACTCTGACACACACAGTCACTTGCACATACTTTCACATTCACACAGACACATTCAGGACACCCTCACTTATTCAGTCACACACAACATTCAAACTCTCACAGACACACACTTGTTCACACTCACACAGATGCACACTCACATGGACACATTGTAGGCACATCCTCCCTCACATATTCACACACATTTACAACTTCACAGACACACTCCTCCACATTTTCACTCACACGCAGATGCACACACACAGGTGCATGCTCTCTCACATAATCACACACATTTACAATCTCAGAGACGCACGTCCACACTCACACAGATTTGCACACTTACATGGACACACACACACAAGACTCCTTCCTCGTTCCTTCCTATAGTCAGTGCCCTAGGGCGTGCCCTAAGTCCTCTTCTCCCACTGCCACCACTTGGCCTGGATCCTGTCACCTCTCACTAGTACCTGTGTGGCCCCCTCCTGCCTACCCTCCACCAGATATCCCAATTCCTTCTCAAATGCACATTTGACCACATCAGGCCCAAATTTTTGAGCCCTATCTGGCTCCCTATTGCCCTCAGCTGAATTCCACGGCCCAGGGGACCCTTCACTCCCACTCGCCGGAAACTGTCCTCTGTGCCCCACAGCTCCCTGTGACTCCCACACCACGGGCCTTCACCACCCTTTGTCGTGACCCCCGTTCCCTGACCTGTCGCACCCACTCAACTCTGAGGGTAGAAATGGGGTGTCGTTCACCCCGTACGCTCAGCTCCCAGCGCACAGATGGTGTTCAGACGTTTTTCGAATGAATAGAGTTCAAAGAAAAAGAGACCCCTCTAGGCTTCCTGGTGATGCCCAGAAAGTTTCTTCAAAAAAATCAAGGAAACCTCTCTGCTTCCCCAATTCCACCAAAGGTCCGCAGATAATTCTTTTAGGGACACTGCTGAAACCCTCAGAGACCTCCCCGGGACCTCAAGAGACAGCCATAGCTGCCCTCCCCCACCTCAAAGACCAAGAGTTCCTCGATGGGCGCCACGCAGTCTGCGCTTGCGCACCTCATTTTGGCTCGCCTGTCCTGTTGCTATGGAAACGCCCGGCCCTGAGCCCGAGGCTCAGGAGACTGAGACCCTGGGCACTTGAGCGCAAGCGCTTTAGCTCCGCCGCAAAAGAAGCCCCGCCCACTCCTGGTTCCCGCTTGGAGATTGGCCCCGCCTTCTGATAGGCCCCGCCTCTGAAGCTGGGCACTCCTTCCTGTTGGGATATTAGGGCGCTCTGGGGGTCCCCTTAGGCCCCAGCACGGGTGCAATTAGGAGGGAGAACAGATGGCGGCACGTACGGTAGGTGGGGAGGGTCCCGGGTAGGGTTCTGGGGCTGCGGCGGGCAGGGACTCACCTTCGGGAGGAGGCGAACGAGAAATGGGCGGGGGTGTTGGGGGAGAAGTTGCGGGGGCTGTCCAGGGGACTGCTACCTGTGGCGGAAGGAAGGAGTGCTTTAAGCCTGGGAGGGGGGCAATCCCATCAGTCCTAATCTCCAAAACGGGTTGCAAACGGCAGCCCGTCCCCTCTTAAGTCTAGATCGGGCCTTGTATGGGTTGGCCACGCCCCCTTCCCTGTGACCCAGACTCTCTAAACTTTTTGGTTCCCAAATAAGCCCAGCCCCTTTCATCTGATCCCGCCCCTCGGGCACGGCTTCTTCTTTTTCTGCCCCCTCCACTTTCCAATCTAGTATCGCCTAGCCCTCCCCCGACCAGTGCTGGTTCATCTGCGGACTGGTCACGCCCACACATGGATGGTCTTGCTCCTTGTCCAATGCGGCTTGTCCTCTGTCCAGATGAGTTTCGCACCACCCACCTCTCGGCATGGCCACACCCCCTCTCTTATGGCCCGCCTCCTTTAGTCGGATCCACACCCACTAAGACCGGAGCACCAGTCTCACCCAGGTGGCCCGGCAGTGGGGAGTGGGGCCGCGGCAGCGTGGGTGAAGTGCTCGTCAGGATGAGGCTTTTCCGGTTACTGGTGCGGCAGCTGCGGGGAAGGCGAGGCAGAGAGACCGGGCCAGGCCGCAGCCCGGTGAACTCCGGGAGCCCAGCCAGCTGCCCTCCCATCTCAGATACCCATCCTATCTCCCATCCGCGTGTGCTTGGAGGCGCCCGGAGGACTGCTTGGAGGAGGCGGCCATAGAAGCCTCGACTGTGTGTGTGGGATGCATCTGTGATGTGTGTGCGAGAATCGCTGCGAGGATCATGTATGACGCTGTGAAGCACAGTCAGTGTGATGGTGACGTCTGTGACAGCATTGGTGCATCGATTGTGTGTCCTTGGGTCTGTGCATGACATTCATTGTGTGTATCCCCGTGTGGCATCCACTGTGTGAGTTCAACCCTGTGTAACACTGGGCATGTTCTAGTCTTAAGAACATGTATGACAATAGCTGGGTTTATCTTGTGTGACACAACTCTGCCCTTGTGTGTCTATGTGACACAGTGTGTAAAGTCACTTATCCACGTCTAGGTGTGCCATCTTTGCTACATGTTTGTCTTTATGTGATATGCTGAGTGTGTACGAGACTGTCCTTATATCTGTGTGTGATATTTACTGTGTGTCCACATGCAGCACCTACTGTTTGTGAATTTCACACCCCCTGACACTGGCATTCAGAGCATGTCGCTATGTGTGACATTCCCTGGGTGAGTCTGGGTGTGATAAAGTGTGATTTTTGTGTGTCTCGCCATCTCTGCAAAATTTCCAGTGTTTATCCTGGCATCCGTGTGAAACAGCGTGTGACATGCCTAGGTTGACATTGTATAGTGTGACATTGTTGAATGTATGTATGTGTCACCATCACATATATGTTTGTGTACATATCAGATGGCATAATCATATGTGTGGATTGCTATGCACGTGACATCTTACTAGCTGTGCATGACATAGTGATACCTGTGTGTGACACTGGGGGTGCCCCTGTGTGTCTGTACATGGCTCTGCCCTGTGGCCGCTGCCTGGCTGAGTGTGCATGGCGCCTCCTGGGTGTATCTGGGCCACTAGTGCTGTGTGTGTATGTGTGTGTGACATCATGCCCTGCATGACGCCATGTGTCACTGTCTTCGGTGTGAGGCTGTATTTCTTGAGGGGAGAGTCTGTCCTATGATAAAAGCCCCCCTTTTCTTTCTGCTTCTCAGGATCCCAGCTCCCGAAAGGAGGAGCCCCCAGCCCTCCATCCCCCTCACTCTTGGCTGCAGTGACTGGGCATAATAGCGCGTCCAGGCGCGCGCGACATGGGGAGGGGGGGACAGGCTGCGGCTATTGTTCTGAGGGTGCCAAGCCCCCCATCCTCACCCTCCCCTTCTTCCCCCACTCCCAACCAGCTGCCAGAGGACGCAGAGCCAGCAGACAAAGGCGCCGCAGCAGCCCCCTGCCCGGCGCAGCCCCCTCCCCCCCGCGGCGGTCCCTTCTAGCGTGCAGTCGCTCCCCAGCCTAGGCCAACATCGGCCCCCATGGAGCCCTCTCCCCGGCAGGAAGGAGCAGGGCGGGCACCTCTGGCGCAGCTGGACCGGGCGCAGCATCCCGGGCCCCGCCCTGCGGCAGCGGCCGGAGGGGCCTTTTTGAGGGGAGGGCTGGGTCAGGATCTGGGGGTCGGGGGCTACCTCTTGGTGCGGCGGAACATGCTGCCGCCGGGGAAGGAGGGCATCGAGAAATTGGAAAGCGCGGTCCAGAGAGAGTCAGACATGACCCGGCGGCGGCGACATGGTGGCAGGTGCGGCAACGGCGGCGGCGGCGCGGGGAGCAAGCGCGCCGGGCGGAGGCTGGAGCCGCAGCGGGCGGGGGAGGGCGGGAGAGGGGAGGGCCCTGCGGCTACCGCCTACCGGGAGGGGGCGCTGCTGTGAGCCGGCGCGCCAAGTGCAGCCCGCGCGCGCTCCAGGCGCCCCCACCTTGGACCAGAGAAAGGGCGACCAGGCCGGGGCGTCTCTCCCCAAGGCTCACCTGCTGCTTTTCCGAGGCAGGGGCAAATCCTTCTGGAAGGCAAAGGGAGCAGAAGGATAGGGGTCACCACAGACCGGCGGTCGCTGCCCACAAGCCCTTGCAGCCCCCTGGAGGAGCAGAAGCTGAATGGGAGCAGGCACCTCATCAGCATTGTCATCTTCAACCTTGGCCATGCTCTGGGGGCCGGCTCCTTGAGGGACAGGGTCCCAGGAAGATTCCTCTCCCGTCCTCCAGGCACCAATACTGGGCCAAGTACAGGAGGGGCCTCATTACAGGGCTGCTGAATTGGCATCTCAATGAGTGTTTGTGTAAATGAAGCAGGAGTCTTTATATTAAAATATTTATTGAGCGCCTACTGTAAGCCAGACCCTATCCTAGGCACTGGGGACACAGCAGTAAGACAAATAAAAATTCCTGCCCATTTGAGGCTAGCATTTAGTAGGGGGAGACAGACAATAATAAGATTAATGCAGAAGTGAATGAGAATTTTAGACAATAATAAGTGTTATGAATAAAATTAAACACGATGATGGGATGAGAATGGTTGGGAGGGGGATACGAGGGCTGCTCTGGTGAGGTGACTTTTAAGCTGGTTGCTGAAAGATAAGACCTAGCCATGGGAAAAATCTGTGGAGAGCATTCCAGGTAGAGAGAGCTACAAGGTTAAAGCCTTTGAGGCAGGAATGAGCTTAGCATGTTCAAGCATGAAATGTGGAACGAATGAATGACTCCACCCCTCCAACAGACCTGCCCCCCAGCCAGATTCACGGAGTTGAGTGGGGGTAGTTAGAGTAGTTCAAAACAGCTTTGGAACGGGAACCAGGTGGGTAGTCTTTTTCAATAATGGCAATGATAATAATTGGTGGCTATCAATTTTATGTGTCCACGTTAGAAGTTTGTATTCTGTTTGTCAAGTGTTCAGGAAGTTATTACCGGGGGTGGGGGTGGGGGGTGGGGATCTCGGCCCTTTTCATAGGAGGAAAGTGGCATCACCATTCTGCCAGTCCTGTCTCAACAGGCTGAGGAGGAAGGAAGGGGGTTGGGCAGCCCGAAAGATTTGGGTGAGAGTTTGGCTACTCCAACCAGGGGAAAATAAGAAATGTTCTAGATCCTTTCTAGGATCTTTGAAAACAGGAAGCCCTGGGATCAAATCCCAGCTCTGCCCCTCGTGACCTTGACAAATGACCTTACAACAGTTCGCGACTCCTAAAAGAGGATTCTGTGAGATGATGCAGGCAAAGCCCTTAGCATGGCGCCTAGCACATAGTAAGCGCTCGATACATACTATGCCATAGGAACAGGAGTTATTATTAATCGACATGCTGCCAGGACAGGAAATGGACTAGAGGGACCCCCTACTGCCATGTACAGAGGACAGATGTATGGACAGGGTCAAAGGATACTGTCCCTGTCCCCAGTACTACCCTTCCGAGCCATGGGTGCCCGGAAATCCACACCAGGTTTTCCTTCCGTCTTTGCAGGATCGGCGTGAATGAGCCGCAGCCTGGGTCGGCAAAACCGGCTGCGCGTCTGCAATGGCCCAAGAGAAATCAAGGCCTGGATTTTCCGGGCACGGAGTCCAGGGCTCCGGACTCGGGTACACTGCGCCTCCGAGGGTGAGCCCCGGAGGGGACCTTTAAGCGCCACTCAAAGAAGTCTTCAAACCCAGCCCCATCCGCTCAGGCCTCCCACACATTCTAGGGTCGCGGAAAGGGGCAAACGAGTGCCTGAGGATCGGAATCCTTGGCGTCAGTGTAGATAGACGCCACCTCCATCTCCAGCTGCAGAGCCCCTCTGCTAGAGCGGATTCCGCTTTTTCCCAGGATTGGTGGACGGCGCTGCGGACAGGCCGTTCGAACTCGCCCATCGTATATATGCTGTTCATATATACGATCTCAAATACATACAGGGACCCTCTTGAGCTCTCCATAGTGGTGGGACAGTTCCTAAGGGGTTGCACTTGTGTATGCAGAGTGTTTCCAGAGTGAAGTGGTTAATTTTGCAAGAAGGGAAGAATAGGGTAGTACTCTGGCAGGGCTCGCCCCGCTGTGAGGACGCCTGGGGCCGGGAGGGTGAGTGAATGGAGAGAGGGGTCTAGCCTCTCCCCCCAACACACCCACACACTCTCCTCTTCCAAAATCCTGGTCTGGGGGCGGGGCCCTGGTATGGGGGTTAGGGGGGGCAGAGAAGGCCCTCGTGGCGCCAAGCCAATGGGAGTCGGCACCGGCCCGGAGGGCGGGGACACACGCCATGCAGGCCCCGCCCCTTTACGTCCCTTTCCGGGTACCAGACGGCGCAGACCCGGCTCCGGATGCCGCAGCACTCGTTCGTTTTGCCGCAGCTCGCTGCTTTTTCCCAGAACACGTCCTCTCCCCACCCTCCCCAGCCCAGCCTGGGGGAAGGAATCCCGAGGAGGACCTGAGACGGGCCCAGGTTCTGAGAAGAAGCCATCTGGGCTCCGTTTAAAAGCTAATCAGCTCTCCAACCCATGCGTGGTTCCATCATCCAGACGCCTGGGAAGTCCGTCCTAACGTCTGACCCCCATCTTTCCTGCTGCACTGGCCGTTCAGCTCCCCTTCGTCTCCAACCTCGAAGCCTAGGCCCCTTTACACTTAGGGAATGGTCAACTGGGGGAGTCCAGAGATGGACAAGTCTCCTTAAATGAGAGCCTGAATCCTCCCCTACCCTCCGCACGCTCCAGGCTGGGGGTGCAGCCTGAGTCTGGGCCCACGCTTGGCTTTGTCTGAGCCCCCCTCAGAGTACAGAACTCGAGGCTAGGCTCGAAGACGGCCCAGAAGGGCCAGATCCCTGGCAGGCCTCGGTAAGAAGTCTGGACCAAATTCCTTTCTGAGGAACACTTGACCCCATACTAACCCCAGAAGCCCCGGCTGAAGATGGGAGCAGAAAACCTCTCTCAGCTTCAGAATCCCCACTCAGCTTGAGGTGGGACCTCCTGACTCCCGGGTTTGCCCCGCCTTTCCCATACTCCACAACAGTCCTCAGTTTCCCACTCCGCGCATTGGACCCACGCCTCCCGCGCCTGCGCAGCAGCGACCGGCATCTTCTAAGTCTGCAAGGAGCTAAAAATCGCTCCCGCCCACCCACAAGCTGGGCTGGACTTGAGGATAGCGAGGGGCGGGGGGCGGAGTGGGGTGGAGGTGGAACGAAGAGTGGGGAGGCTGCCTAGGTGCCAGTCCAATTAGGGCAGTAGGAAGAATTCGGGGGGGGAGGCAGGGTGCATGGAGGGCGGAGGAGATTCCCACGCCTCTGAAAGGGGCTCCTGAGGTGGTAAGGGGTGAGGCTGCCGCACAAACATGTTTACGGCCGCCGCGGCGCGGGCGGTCCCGAGGGGCGCGAGCCCTGGGGCAATAACTTTGCTTTGCGCCCCCCTCCCAGACTGGCGGGGCTCCAGAGCGCTGACTTCGGTTACAGCCCCCTCCCCCTCCAGTAAGCCAGTCGCCCCTCAGGCTATCCTCGAGGGGGAGCGCTCGGTTGCATCCCCTCTGTCAGATCCCCGGAGCTCCGGGCGGCGCCTGAGGGGCGGGGTCCCCAGCGCGGCGGGACGCGCGGCCACAGCGTTCCCCGCGGGCAGCATTGCTAGGCAGTGAGAGGAGTCGCCTGGGCCGACCCTGGTGCAAGTTCCGCGGCCCCTGCCCGGCCCCGCCCCGGTGCGCCGACCCCTTCCTCTCCCCCGGGCCGGGAACGCCGCGTACCTGCAGCCTCCGGCGGCGGATCAAGCCGGAATCGTCCATGGCGGCGGCGGCGGCGGCGGCGGCGGCTGGGGGGCGGGGGAGGAGCGAAGCAGGGCGGGCCTGGCGCCGTCACTGCGTCTGGGCGCCCAAGCCGGGCCTCGGCCACCGCTGCCCGAGCCGGGGGGAGGGGCCTCCAGATATCCACGAGGGAGACAGGCCATGGAGAGACCCCCTAGGAGAAAAGGCATCCTACGGGAGAGACAGTCTCATGAATAGACCCTCAGCCCAAGAAATTCCCCAGGGGAGACATTTCCACTGAGATACATTCCCTATGAGGACACCCCCTCCCAG
Source organism: Trichechus manatus latirostris (assembly GCF_000243295.1). Taxonomy (NCBI): domain Eukaryota; kingdom Metazoa; phylum Chordata; class Mammalia; order Sirenia; family Trichechidae; genus Trichechus; species Trichechus manatus. The sequence continues at coordinate 1,939,423 of NW_004444194.1, forward strand.
CGACCCCTCTAGGGAGCCACATTCCTACAGGGAGATGATCACCACAGGGAGGTCCTCTCCAGTGAAGAAATCTCACAGACCCTGGAAATCATTCCCAAGAGAGATGATCCCTGAGAGATGACGCTTCCTCTCAAAATCCCCTTCCCCCCAGGAAGAGACATTCTGGCCATGAAACATACCCCCAGGTGACATTTTATCATCCCAATGAGAGACCCCCCCCTAAAAGCCGTATTTTCGGTAGGAAATTGTCCCCACACAAGAGACCCCCCATATGCCTCAAGGAGAGACATTCTCGCAGAGCAACATTTTCACTGGGGAGACCCATCCTTACGGGAGAGATCCTGGGAAATATTCCCATGGTGATGCCCCTTCAGAAAAACGTTTACACGAATATACTCCTCCAGCGCGCAGCCTCTCCCAAGCGAAGTGCTCCTCAGGGAACCCTGCATCTAGCAACCTCCTCCCTCACCGTCAGAATTGAGGAGCCAGGCCAGGGAAGCCATATTTATAGGAGTGATTAGCTGGTAGCTGGGGAGAGGGGCAGCTGAAGCCTCTCCCTCCCCGCCTCCCCCCCCCCGGTTTCCTACAGCTGAGGCCAAATGCCCCATGCTTCGCGGAGTTGGAGAGGGGAGCGTCCGAGATCTCCCCACTTCAGATCTGGGCATTGAGGGCAAGGTAGGGAGGGGCTTCCCAGGAGTCCTGGCCCCTAGCTGGTCCCAAGGCTCATGAGGGCGTGGTCACTGGGCGGAGTGATTCCTTCCAACCGACAGCTGCGAAGGCGAGGTCCCTCTCCGCGTGTCCCTGGGGCGCTAGGAGATTTCAAAATCCATCTCCGTATCTGACCCTTTGCGCCTGTGCCTGGGTTACCTCTGTCTGTGTCTCATGTCTGTCGGCATGTCTGGTTATTGTCTCCCTAAATTCATTCCTTTCACCGTTCTCTGTCCATGGTCGGGACTTCCCTCTTGTGGCTTCATCTCAAACTGGCAGCCACGGGAGCTCTCCCTGGTGCTGATCTCTCTTGCTCCTGTCCGTGGTGCTGAAATCCGAGTTCAGGGTTGGGGGTGAGGTCAAGGGAGGGGAAGGGATACGTAGCGTCTGGTGGGAGGTACAGCTCCGAGGCTGGACTGGTCGGACCCATGAGCACCCTAGACCACCCCCAACATGCAGCAGGCTAAGAAATCTGGGCCTCCAGGACATCACTGGGGGCCTACAGACTGGTTAGAAGACAGAGTCTCCTGATTCTTTCATTGACTCAACACTTATTGCTCACCCACTGCATGTAAGGTAGTGTTCTGGGCGCTAGGAGTACAGCAGTGAAAGAGACAGACAGAAATACTGTCCTACCCTAGTAGGAGGGAGACAGACTCATGGTGGCAATCAATCCTCACAAACACACTGCAAGCACAGGCACACAAACATACACATACTCAGGAAACACAGACTCACACAAGCACATGTACACATTGTGCAAATACACACTCAGCAAACACAGATACACACAGACATACTCTGAAAGCACACATGCAAACACACATTCAGCAAACACAAACACAAACATATACACACATAAAAAACTAACACTCCACAAACACCCACATACAAACACACACTTAGCAAACATGTAGATACACACACTCAACAAATGCAGACACAAACACACACACATAGTTCCAGAACCAAGAGACGCCCAGCTGCACACAGACAAACCCTTACTTTACACACAGACACATTATTCCTACAACCCAACACGTGAGCACACACGCACACCCACATCTCCAGGGCTGGGCTGTCTCTCTTGTCTGACTCCCTCACTATGTCAGCTCTTAGAGGGTTTAGCTTTGCATGTTTTGCTCACCGCTGCATCCTCAGACCTGGCACACAGTAGGTGCTCAATAAATGTTCACTGAATGAATGGATACATTGAGGGAATGTTCACAAGGGACACACATTCACAGAAACTGCAGGACACGGATACATACCTTCATGTTTCAGGTGCAGCCACACACCCTGTTCAGCACGTGACCACGCCCCCTTGTTCACTCATGGGCGACAACCTTTATCCATTGACTTACCCACAACATTTTCATAGGGACACCCACACTGATCCTACATTCCCGCCTCCTATTTATTTCCTGATTCTTAATCAACTGCACACACTTAGCTTGGGACACATACAGGCACCTCTGCCCAGATTCTGAACACACACACAACCACCTGACCAAGAGACACACATAAACAACTCACCCAACAACCACGTACATAAATGCTCCACACACACACATAGCCATAAAACCAAGAGACACACAGGTGCACCAAATACACACATGCCACACAATTGCACCCTCACCAAACACACACACATTCCCTACACATACACAGCTTAGACCACAAGCATTAACATAAGGGCATAAATACAGATACATACACACTTGCCCTAGGTCCCTGGACCTTTAGTCAGCTGGAGGAGAGGGCAGAGCAGTGGAAAGTCCTGCCCCTGCAACAAACCACTCCCCTTTTAACTACCAGTGTTTCCTAGACTTGACCCTGAGGTGTCTCAGCCACTCATAGACTTCAGTCTCTAACAGGTGAGAGCCAGATTGGGGAGGAGGGACAGGGAAGGGGATCGTTTTGTCTCCACAGGCCCCCAGGTTCCCCTGTCTCTGGGGCTTTTGGACTTCAGCGACAGAACCCAAGTCTTGGCACTGCCTTGCTTGGCCCCAAAGACCCAACCCTGGGTGGCAGTCCCTAAGCCGATTGTGGGCTGAGAGAAGGTGACCCTGAGAAGGGACAACAGGAATCAAGAGAGAGGGAGGAGGCTGGGCAGAGATGAAGGAGGAATTACTGGAAGGAGGCAGAGTGTTGTAAGAGCTGGAGAGATTCCTCTTGGTTCTAAGGGAGGGGACGCCTGAGGTCTGAGAGGGTGGGAGATCCCACTGGGTCTGAGGGGGGTGGAGCACTATAGTCTAAGCAGAGCGATGGGGAGTGGGGTGGCCTGGGTCTGAACAGATGGATCTTATGGGGGAGGGGCTCTTGGGTCAGAGGCAGACCCTGGTGCCCCCTGGGATTTGAAGGGCCCCTGCCATTGTGAAGCCTCCTAATGAGCTTTGCAACCTCTACTCTGCCTGGCACTGTCTCCTGGCTGTACATCGGGAGGGTGCCACCCTGAGCTCCCAGAAAGAGACAGCCTAATACCCCCCACCCCAGCTGGCTCTTATCTCAGGTGGACATGGTCTGCAGGGGCCACACTCGACCCAGCGGCATGGCCTGGCCCCTTCGATTGACCCTGGCATGCACCCTGCTTGGGGCCTGTGGAGGGAGTCCTCCGATCCGAGCTAGGCCTTGGGGACATCACAGGCTGGCAGCCAATCTGGGCACAGGCCAGCTGCACCTGGCAGGTGAGTGCCTCAGACCCTGCCTAACCCCCAACATCCAGGAACCCCCACCCCACCATGGCAATTCCAGAATTTCCTTATGAAAGGGGCTTAGAGTGGCCACTATGGTGGGTGGTGGGGGCTTGTGCTGAAGAGTGGTGGTTAAGAGCACAGACTCTGGAGCCCGACTGTCTAGTTTGAAATCTAATCTCTGCCACTTCCTAGCTGTGTGACCCTGGGAAAGTCACTTAACCTCTCTGGGTCTCTCATAGCCCATTAAAAAAGAGGAGAAATAACAGACCTATCTCATAAGACGTTGTGAAGATTAAACATATGCACACTTATACCACTACCAGGGGGCCCTGGTGGCATAGTGGTTAAGAGCTCGGCTACTAATCAAAAGGTTGGCAGTTCAAATCCACTAGCTGCTCCCTGGAAACCCTATGGGGCAGTTCTACCCTGTCCTATAGGGCCTCTATGAGTTGGAACCGACTCATCCTGGCACCTAACTACAACAACCACTACCAGGCATGATGATAAATAAGTTGATAGCTGTAAGTGATTGTAATTACTTGAAGCTGCATTTGCATACCAAAAAAATGTCTTCACTTAAGTTTTATGTTTGGGAGAACTGATGTAGACGGGGGTTTCCCCTGTTCAGGGGACCCTCCCAGGCCATGTTTCTCCACCCCTACCTCAGGACCCAAGACCTTGGCTCACGGGTCTCTCTTTCACCAGGACCCTGTTGTCCCTCAGAGATAGATACACCAGAGGCGTCTGGCCCTGGAACCGTCCCAGAGCGCTGTGGGGCGCTGAGCCCCAGGTAAGTACAGCACCCTCTTGCATTTCCTCGAGTTACCCCTGTCAGGGGCCAGAAGCCCTTTCGGTCCCTGACCCATCTGGGCCTGTCTCTCACAATGCTCAGGTGCAAATCCTTCCTGGAACACCTCCAGGATGCCCTCCGGAGTCACTTCCTCCTGCCGCTCTGCGCGGAGCTCTGCGAGGGCTGGTAGGAAGGGTGGGGCCTGTGGTTGGGGTGGGCCAAAGGGCAGGGTCTGTTGTTAGCTCGACCCTGTGTTGGAAGGTGTGTGGCCTTACTAGAACAAGGCCAAGGTTTTAGGTTTAAAACAGGGGCGGGGCCATGGAGCCCCCAGCTTAAGAGCTGTATGGAGGCATGGCCTTTATGGGCTTGGTTTCTTAAGCGGCGGGGCCTCTTAATTGAAAAGAGAAGCTAAAACCAAAACCAAAGCCAAACCCATTGCCATCGGGTCGATTCCGACAAATAGTGACCCTAAAGAGTAGAACTGCTTCACAGGGTTTCCAAGAAGCACCTGGTAGATTTGAACTGCCGACCTTTTGGTTAGCAGCTATAGCTCTTAACCACTACACCACCAGGGTTTCCAGAAGCTAAAAGGATGGGGAGTATAAGGGACTGACCTGGAAAGAATGGTGTTAGATCTTCAGGTGTGGGGCCAGTTGTGACAAGGCCCTGGGCATGGGTGGAAAGAGTTGATAGTATAGGGGGTGAGATGAAATCTGAAGGGATATAGGCTTGTAGGCGAGTGGTTCTCAGGGAAGGGCATACATGGGGCGAGGCCTTGGGAGCAGGACTTCTACTAGAACGTGGCTGAGGAGCTCCTTCTCACTTTCCTCTCTCCAAACACGATCCCCAGGTTCACCACCTGTGAAGCTGATATCACCTGCGGCCCGACTTGGCTCTCACTCCCAGAGAGGAGCTGTGAGCCCGGCTGCCGTACCTATGCGCAGGTGAGCATGGGACAGAGGCCCGAGGAGGAGACTGAGACTCCCCTGGCCAGGTCCTGCCCTAACCTGCTGCAGTCTCAGAATCCAGATTGGCGCTCCCAAGGCTCTTTCCCCACTCTACCCCCTCCCAAAACCCAATCGCCATAGCAGGAGGCGCCCATACCCTGCCCAGGGCCCAGTGAGTCTGGATTTGTCCTCTCCAAAGAACCAACTCTGCCTGGATCTAGTTCATAGTGTCCCCAGGAGGACACAGAGGCCAGAACCCTCCCAAGACCCCACTCCTGATCTCGACCTCTCCCCTACACCCCCTGGTACCTATCAAGAACAACTCACCTTTCCCAACTCCCAGCCCCACCCTAGTCCCGCCCACAGCCTCCCGAAGACTGAGTTGCTCGCCCCAAGGTCCCATCCCCGCCTTGGCCCCTTCCCCCAGTGGAAGTACCGGACTTTCCAAGGCCAAATTCCTGGCCACGCCTCGAGCCTGCGCTCTGGAAGCCTCCGCCCCCAGGATACCTGAACTCCAACCACTCAGGCTCTAACTCCACCCTTTCTCCCAGACCTTCGCGGACGGCGCAGACCTTTGCCGCTCTGTTCTGGGTCACACCCTGCCGTTGGCAGCTCCTGGGTCCCGTCACTGCCTCAACTTCTCTGTCTCGGTGCTGCCGCGTCCCAAGCCCAGGCGGCGGGCCCGGGAAGCCACCTCCCCGCGCCCCTGGCGCCCTCGCATCTCGCTGATCCTGGACGCTCCAAGCAGTGGGAGCGGCAGTGGAAGCGGCAGCGGCCCCTAGGGGGCGCCTGGTCTTGGGTGGGACATGCGTCTCTTCCCCCCGCCCCCATCCAGCCCCCTCAAGACACCCAGAGCCTCACCCCTCTCCCTCCCTGCCTTCCAGATTCCCCAGTCCTGTCCTTCCTCCTTTAGGCCCAGAGACTCCCCCCGTTCCTGGTTACCCAAGAAACAACCCAACTCTCGCTCATTTTCCCCTCTCCCTCCTGAATAAAGTCGCTAGCCAGAGCACCTGATGTGGCTGCTTCTTGGAGAAATAGGTGGGAAGGAGGGCTGCCAGAAATTAACAGATGCTTCATTCCTAATTCTCAGGTTCTAGGGTTAGAACTGATTCGCACTCAAGTGTAAATGATGGTTGTCCTACACCCTAAGCATTTGTCATAACTGGGAATAACCAGGTGTCACAAATGGCGGCGGGTATCAAAAGAGGGCCCACTGTGAAGATCCCTGACCTCAGAACATCTTTCATGGCTATCCCCTGTGATTAGGGAGGTCTGGTGATGTCTGGCCTAACGCCCCTTTCCTCCCCTGCCCCATATCCCAGTCCCTGACCTAAGGCAAAGTACTGGACTCAGATTCAGAATTTGGGTTTCAAACACTACTCCTAATGTTCCTCCTTAGCCATAGGCCCTTGGGGAGACTCAGTTTCCTCACCTGTAAGACAGGGGCAATGTCCCCATTCCCTGCCCTTAGGGAAGATGAAATAGTATAAGCAGAGAAGGGCCTGCTGGAAGCCTAGCAGACAGTCCTCTTTTAGCTTCAAGAGACAAACTCATCTCAAAGTGCCCTGATCCAAAACAGTGACTAAAAAAAAAAAAAAAACCCTAAGTATGGCTTCAGGAACGGCTGTATCTAGGCACTTAAATGTTAGGATGTTCTTTCTTTCTCTTGGTTATACTCGGGGACAGGATCTCCTAACAGCAAAAATGGACTAGCAACTCCATGTTTCCAGCGGCTAAAGTGTGCCTGTTGTTGCCATCCAGTCGGCTCAACCCATGGCGACCCTGTGTACAACAGAAACATTACCCAGTCCTGCACCATCTTCACAGTCGTTGGTATGCTCAAGTCTATTTTTGCAGCCATTGTGTATTTTGAGTGCCTTCCAACCTAGGGGGCTCATCTTCCAGTACTATGTTGGACAATATTCTGTTGTGATCCACAGGCTTTTCAATGGCTAATTTTCAGAAGTAGGTGACCAAGCCTTTCTTCCTAGTTTGTTTTAATCTGGAAGCTCCGCTGAAACCAGTCCACCATGGGTGACCCTGTTGGTGTTTGAATACCAGTGGCATAGCTTCCAGCATTGTAGCAACACACAAGCCACCACAGTACAACAAACTGACTGACGGGTGGTAGAAAGCGTGCCTAGTTCTTTGTAAAGCTAGCATTGCTCCAGTTGGGTCATGAGCTCATTACTGAACCAATCACTATCACCAGAAGGATGCTGTGCTCTGATTGGCCAGATCTGGGTTATGGGCTCATACCTAAAGGCCCATGGTAGGCCCAGGTCCATCTGAACCACATGGACTGAGAATGGAGAAGGGTGGTCCCCCAAAGACCAGGTGCTAGAACTAGAAGTGGGAGGGGTACTGGCCAGGGGATCAAGCTACGTGGACTACAGAAAATGGTGGCTACTATCCCGGCTCTAAGTACTGTACATTTACCTGGGTTCAGTTCTACCATTTACTCATGCTGTAACTTTGGGCATGTTGTTCAGCCTTTCTGAGCCTCAGTTTCCTCATCTGTAAAAAGTAGATAACAATTGTTCTTCTCACAAGGTTGTTGGGAGGATTAAATTAGCCAGTGCAAGTTGTTCCGGTTATCATTGCTGTGTAACATCTCTAAACTCAGTGATACAAAACAACTATCGTTATCTTTCATGGTTCTGAGGGTTCACTGGGCTCACTTCAGTGGTTCTTGCTTGAGTTCTCTCATGCAATTGCAGACAGTGGCTGGGGCTGGTGTCATCTCAAAGACTTCCTCACTCCCCTATCTGGCAGTTAATGCTGGCTGTTGCCTTAAACCTCAGCTAGGGCTGCTGGCCAGGATAGCTACTCGTCTCTCCACGTGGCCTGGGCTTCCTCACAGCATGGCAGCTGAGTACCTAGGATAGGTGCCCCAAGGAACACTTCCCAGATGGAAATTGGCTCACTTGTGATGGCCTAGCCTTGAAGTCACACAATGTCACTTCTGTTGTTCTCTATTCACGAAAGTGAGCCACTAATGCCAGCTCATATTCAAGGGAAAGGGACACAGACTCACCTAATGGGAAGAATGGCAAATAAAATGCTTAGAAAATGCTTAGACTTTGCCTGTCACATAATTAACACATAAATGTAGCCATCACTTATTTTTGGTGTTGTTACTGTGTTATTGTAACAAGAGAATAAGGAAGGATTTCTAGGCAGGTCAAGTTGTGGGGAAGGGCATTGTGAGCAGTCTGCCTGCAAAGGCCTGGAGGCTAGAAAGCAAAGATGTCCCTTTGAGGACTAAGGTGCGCCTGACCCAAGCCCTGGTGTTTTTTTAATCGCCTCATAGGCATGCAAAAGCTGGACAATGAATAAGGAAGACTGAAGAATTGATGCATTTGAATTATGGTGTTGGCGAATATTGAATATACCATGCACTGCCAAAAGAATGAACAAATCTGTCTTGGAAGTACAGCCAGAATGCTCCTTAAAAGCAAGGATGGTGAAACTTTGTCTCATATACTTTGGACATGTTATCAGGAGGGATCAGTCCCTGGAGAAGGATATCATGCTTGATAGATTAGAGGATCATTGAAAAAGAGGAAGACCCTCAACGAGATGGATTGACACAGTGGCTGCAACAACGGGCTCAAGCATAGCAACCATCATGAGGATGGCACAGGACCGGGCAGTGTTTCATTCTGTTGTACATAGGGTAGCTATGAGTCGGAACCGATTCAACGGCATCTAACAAGGGACTCTGAGCTGGTCAGCATGCCTGGAGCAGAGCATGGGAAGTGAGGTCAGATCACGGAAGGCCTTGAATGCCAAGCAAAGGCACTTGAACCCGATAAGGGGTGAGGACCATGGAAGGCTTAAGCATGGGAGGGCCCATCAGGCTGACACTCTTGCCTGCCACTTGGAGACAGGGTGGGGAAAGGAGTGACTGGAGATGAGTGGCACCAATGAGGGTGCTAGGCAGGGTGCAGAGAGCAAGCAGGAGGGAATGAATTCCAGCGGGATTCAGAGGCATACCCACAGAGCTGTGGGTTTGTGACCCTTTGAAAATCCTCACGAGGCAGGGTTGTTGACAACCTCATTTTAAACGAGACCCTGGGAATGGATCTTCAGCAAGTCTAGTGTGGGCCCCGGACTTTGCACTTCTAACAGAGGACTCTGTGGTCTAACAGGGATGAGCAAGGTCTTTGAACAACCATTTGGAATTATTGCCAAGTTATATTTGGCAAAAAGAGTAATATGCACAATTTGGGGCATAGTTTACTTCCATTTGTGTAAAAAAAACAAACTTCAGGAAGAGAGTGCATCTGGACATGTTTGTAACATGCTACACTATCTCTGCAGGACCCACAGCCACCAGCAAGCCCACAGTGAGCCAGGGGCAGAGTGGCTGCGAAGCTTCTCAATGTGCTCCTTTCTCATTTTGAAGCATACAAATATGTTGCATATTTTAAAAGTAAAATAAAATCAATCAAGCAACGCCTACCCTGTTCAGCTTCCCAAAGGTAGTATCTGGGTCCAGCCACAGAGCATGCACACCACCCCCCTCCATGCCAAAGTACAAACCCTACTCTTGGCTTTCTTTAGCTGTTTTAATCACAAGCTGAAGAGGGAGGGGGTAGGTAAAGGGGGGACCACCTGGCTCTTAGAGGGTGGTGGCTGACTCCAGGCCGCGCTCCTGGAAGTATCGGTGGGGAAGACGGGGACGAGGGCCTTCACTGAGGAAGTAGGAAGTGATCTTCCCAAGTCCCTCCTGATCCTCTGCCGAGGAGTCCTCCCTGTGGGAGAGAGGTGACAATACTGACCCCTTTCAGGGGAAGCCAGCCCTCCCCATCAGGGCTGAGCTCTCTCCTCCCTCCATTCCACAGCACCACCAGGGCACTCACCACGTAACACCCTCTGCCTCCTTCTCCAGGATGCTCTGGGCTGTGCGCCAGCTGAACCGGACAAACTGGGGAAAGCCGAACACGGGCTCCACGTGCTTCCTCAACCACGCTTTTGTCTTGGGATCTGGTGGATGGGGTGGGCAATGGTCCCTGAGCTGCACCATAATGTCCAAGCTCCTCAGCCTGGCATCTGAGGTTCCACCACCTCATTTTAGGCTCCTTCTGCACACCTGAGTCACCTTCCACTGAGTATCTTTCTGCCTTTGCACAGGACCCTCCACTCACCACCTGCCAACAGTTGCTTAAATGGCAATTTAGGGAGACTGCCTCTAAGAGATCTCCCTGACCTCCCAAGGACAACAGTAATTAAATCAATATTTGTTGACCTAGCTCTGCAACTAATAATGAGCTTAGTGGGGGTACGGAGGTCCTTGTTTGTCTTGCTCATTGCTCCACCCCCAGGGCTCAGCCTTGCATGGTATGCACCAGGTGCTCAAAAGTGCAGAACGGATGCCCAAACTAGGTGATTTCCTCACTTTAGCCTCTCACCCAAGTTCCAATCACAGACTGGCTGTGGTGCCGCATTCCACCGCCAGCCCCTTTCTGGGCCTCAGAGAAGGATGGGAAGATTCCCTGAACCCAGACACTGAATCTTCTTATCTGCTCTTGTGTGTGGGGGGCATGATCATCCTCACTTCATGGATGAGAAGACTGAGCCTCAGAGTTGGAAGAAAATGGTGGAGCCAGGATTCAAGCAACAGCCGTTAAACAAGAGCCAATATTCCCTTCCCTTAATGGGTGAACAGGCGCCCACTTTGGGTCTCAGCCCTTCACTGGGGCTCCAAAGAGACAGCAAAGTGGGAGGAGGGCCAGCTCTGCTGCACACTGGCTGCGTGGCTGTGGGCAAGTGGTGTCCATCTCTGGGCCTCAGCCTCTTCTGCTGTGAAGTGGGATTACCAGAATAGTTCAGAAAACCTTAGAAGCACACTTAGCCCTGGCCAATTTAGCATTAGTGCTGCTGGTGCTGTCCTGGGGCAACTCCAGAGGCAGGCTGCACCACTGTCTGCTCACCATTAGGGTAGCCCGAACCATAATCAGCATCCACGTCCTGCAGTTTCTCCACAAACTGCCAGTTCTTCACTGCCTGATCTCGGGCCACCTGTGGACAGGACAGGCACTTGGAATTTCCCTCCCCCACAACAACCAGCACCACTCTCTGCCCAAGGGGGTGCTGGGAGCCAGCCCAAGCCCAGTGGGGACTGACCTTGGCACAGATGCTGGCAGCGCTGACTACGGGGTACAAGGCATCCGCCTTGGCCTTCACCGTCACCTCAATCCCAGGAAAGCACTGCTGCAGCCGCTCCTGGTACTTCTCTGGTAGCCCCACAGTGTCCACAAATACCTGTCACAGTGACAGGTGTGTATTCAGTCAACACCCCGAAAAACTGTGCAAATTATCCAGCCTCACAGCCTTTGCATTTCTGTTCCTGCTGCCCAGAATACCTTTGTTGTTTATTGTTGTAGTTCAAGTTTATATTTCAAGTTAGTCTCTCATACAAAAATTTATACATACATTGTCATGTGATCCTAATTGCTCTCCCCATACTGTGACAGCACACTCCTCCTTTCCACCTCGGATTCCCCATGTCCATTCAACCGGCTCCTAACCCTCTCTGCCTTCCCATCTTACCTCTGGATAGAAGCTGCCCATTTAGTCTCTTGCATCTACTTGAGCTAGGAGGCACACTCCTCACAAGTATCACTTTACATCCCACAGTCCAGTCTAATCCCTGTCTGAAGAGTTGGCCTCGGAAATTGTTTTATTATTGGGCTGACAGAGAATCCAGGGGCCATGCTTTCCAGGGTTCTTCCAGTCTCATTCAGACCACTAAGTCTGGTCTTCTTACTAGAATTTGAGTTCTGCACCCCACCTTTCTCCTGCTCCATCAGGGATTCTCTGTTGTGTTCCCTGTCAGGGCGGTCATTGGTGGTAGCCGGGCACCACCTAGTTCTTCTGGTCTCAGGCTGATGAAGTCTCTGGTTTATGTGGCCCTTTCTGTCTCCTGGGCTACTACTTTCCTTGTGTCTTTGGTGTTCATTCTCCTTTACTCCAGGTGGCTGGGACCAATTGATGCATCTTAGATGGCTGCTTGCAAGCTTTTAAGACCCCAGATGCCACTCACCAAAGTAGGATGCACAACACTTTCTTAATAAGCTTTGTTATGCCAATTGGCCTAGATGTTCCCTGAAAGCATGGTCCGTAGACCTCTACCCCTGCTACTCTGTCCCTCAAAGTGTTTGTATTCAGGAAACTTCTTAGGTTTGGTTTAGTCTCGTTGTGCTGACTTCCCCTGTAGTGTGTGCTGTCCTTCCCTTCACCTAAGATAATACTTGTCTACTATTTAGTGAATAACCCTCACTCTCCCTTCCCACCCTTGTAACCATCAAAGAATGTTTTCCTCTGTTTAAACCTTTTCTTGAGTTCTTATAATAGTGGTCTTATACAATATTTGTCCTTCTGAGACTGACTAAATTCACTCAGCATAATGCCCCCAAATTCCTCCACGTCATAAGGTGTTTCATGGCTTCATTGTTGTTCTTTATCGTTGTGTAGTACCAGAATACTGTTCTTCCAGCTCATCCCCACACTGGATCTTTCTTATCAATTCATATCAGGGGTCTTGGATCAAACGTCACCTCCCAGAGAGGCTTCCCCTGATCACCCTGTCATCTGTATCCATCCATCCCTTCTACATTTATTGGGCACACACTGTGTGCCAGGTGCTATTCTAGGTGCCAGGGACATGGCAGATAAAAATCCCTCCCTTGAGGAGCAGACACCTGGTGAGGGTCACAGACAAGAAACAGGATAAATAATAAAGCCTAGGGGAGAGTTGGAAGGGGTTATAACTTCAAATGGCAGCAAGGGAGGTTCAAGGAAGGCCTCTCTAAGGTAGTGACATTTCAATAAACATCTGAAGGAGGTGAGCAAATGAGATGTGCAGAGGTCTGGGAAAGACTGCTTTAAGCAGAGGAAACCACCAGTGCAAAGGCCCTGAGGTGGGACCACATCAAATATGCTGGAGAACAGTAGGAGGCCACATGGCTGGAGCAGAATGCTGAGAAATAAGATCAGGAAGGTAACAGGGGCAAGTGGTGTCTTTGTGGCAGTTGCCATTCTCAGAAGTCACCTTTATTCTTTAGTTTACCAGCTGATCGTCCATCTCCTCTGACCAGGCCCTGAACCCGAGGGCAGAGCCTACGTCTGTCTGCTCCAGGGCTGCCTTGCCAGCTCCTCCTGCTGTGGGTGGGCCTCAGCTGTCTCCTAAGGGAGGCCTCCCGTTACCTTCCCTACCTCAAGTATTCCCCCTTGTTATTATCTCAAAACAGCCTGTTCTGAACTAAAACAATTCCGGAGGCCAACTCTTCAGACAAAGATTGGACTGGACTGTGGGACATAAGATGATACTCGTGAAGAGTGTGCTTCTTAGCTCAAGTAGATGCATGAGACTAAATGGGCGGCTTCTGTTCAGAGGTGAGATGAGAAGGCAGAGAGTTAGGAGCTGGCTGAATGGACATGGGGAATTAGGGGTGGAAAGGAGGAGTGTGCTGTCACAGTATAGGGAGAGCAATTAGGGTCACATAACAATGTATGTATAAATTTTGTGAGAGACTAACTTGAAATGTAAACTGTCACTTAAACTACAACAATAAACAAGCCAACAACAACAAAAAAAAAAAAACAGCCTGTTCTTTGCCTCAGTGCACTCAATGCAATGCTGACTTATGCTTCTCTGTGGTAATTTAATCTCTCTCCTACTCAACTGTGAATTTTCCTGATTTAACCCTGTAATTAGCAAATTAAATGTCAGACAGAAAGGGGAAGAGGGGTGGAGGTGGGGGGCCAGGGAGGAGGCTGGGGCAGGAGTCCAGGTGAGGGTGTCCTGGGCTAGGATGGAGGCTGTGGGCAGGTAGACAGATGTGGGGTTTGTTCTGAACGCTGAGTCTTTAGGAAGACAGATTAGATTGGAGGGGGGGACTGGGGGCACCACACTGGTCCTTGGTGGGACACACATTTCAGGCAGAAACAGGAGTAGAAAACCAACAGCAGCAACGAACATTGGTGAGGCACTTGCCATGCCTGATGCTGAACCTGCCCACTGTACTTTTTCACCCCTATTTTATCCAGAGGTGATCAAATGGGTGCAATCCAAGTACCAGAACACTTAGGCTCACCTGGGTGACTTTCACGCCCTGATCCAAGGCGTACTGCACCAGCCCAGCAGCCGTATCATGGGACAGGGAGTTCAGGTTGTATTTGACCCTGAGGTGCAGGAGCAAAGCCTCGTTAACCCTATTCCAGCCACAGAGCCAAACCTGCCCATGCTCTCTACCTCCCCCAGAGAGCTGGCTGCACCTCCATCCCGGCCACTCCAGGGGTGGGGGGACCCCTCACCGCCCAAGCATGCTGGTAGAGATGAGGTTTGGAGACAGCACGTCCAGCGCCCAGCCCACAAAGTCCTTGTCCTCTTCCATTTTCACAAAGAGCCGGTCCCGCTCGCTCTCCGACAGAGTCTTTGAGTCTAGGAGGAGAGTTGGGAGAGAAAGTTCCTGGTTCTCTCAGCTCCTGCCCTCCTCCTCCAGTTCTCACTTGAACCTGCATATACCCTGGAACCACCTCCCAAGACATACTCCCCCGACACCCCAGGCTTACCTGCTACTTTCAGGGCCTCCAGATCTGCCAGCCGGGACAGGGGGCAATAACAGATGGCGTAGACCATGGGGCCTGGGGAGGAGGTGTGTCAGGTTTCTGGAAGTAGGGGTGGCTCCCGAATCCAAGCAGCTAGCCCATGAAAGCCCCCATCCCGGTTCTATCATCACCGCTTTTTTCGCTCACTGGCACAATGCCATGGCCATCACCATTATCACGCCCCTCCACCACCCCTGGCCCTTGGGGCGCACCCAGCACAGGGCCACGGCCCGCCTCATCCACGCCCAGGACGCAGGGCTCCTTGCGGCACACCGCGGGCACAGGCGAGCTCAGGCGACAGCGGTCCGTATTGTCTCTTTCCAGCTCGCTGAGATCCATGCCGCCGCTTCCGCCGCCACCTCGGCCGCCGCCACCATCAGCAGGAACCAGGGCTGCAAGCGCAGGACTTGACGCGGGCTCAGCGTCGGCGCTGGCTCCTGACCAATCGGCGCGCAAGACACGCCCCCGAAGCAGCTGACGTTCGCGCAGCCGTCGTCGCTGCCGCGCAGCTTCCTGGGAGTTGTAGTTCTCAAAATCGACAGACCAGCGCCTCTGGTGAGGAACACGGTAAACCTGGCCGCTATCCAAACTCCCTTGGGCCGGCTCCGGACCCCCGCCCACAGGAACTAGTGGAAGGAAAGGGAAATAAAAGGAGAAACTGAGGCAGGACAGGGAGGACCCAGCCGTGTAGGGGTCTAGACGGTCAAATATAACTACGCACTCAAAACACGGGTCTCCGCATCACTGGATCTGGGTCCCCCACTTGCATTCAGGCCCTTGTACTCAGGATTCGTGGCCCCCACACAGTCTAAACTCCCTGAACTAGGTACCCCCGCTCCTACCCGACCTCAGGCCGTTATCCTTGGGGTCCCCACCTTCCCTGTCTTGGTCGCTCACTCGGAATCGGGATCCCTGACCCCCGCAGCGTCCCTACCTCCCACCCTTTCTCACTCGGGCTGAGCCTCCTCCACCCCCGAATTGGGACCCCAGACCCCAAAAGGTTACAGTCTCGGGCTCAGGGTTTCCACTCATCAAGCAGGCTCATTCCCCCAACTCAAGGTTCATGCCCTCCCCTTCCCCTAGCCCGCCACAGCTCTTCTCCCTCTTTCCCCCAATCTCAGTGAGGCCCACTTCTCCCAGTCCTGTCTGACCCTTACCGCTTCTCTCCCTCTATCCCCAGGTTTCAGCGGGGCTGTCGTCCGCGGTCTGTGAGTCACGGCGCTTCACCAGGCTAACGTCCCTTACTCAAGGTCCCAGTTCACCCCTCTGTCTCCCCCATTCCTGTCCCCTCCTGCCTTTCTTCTTTACTCCCCGGTGTCAGTGGAGCTCCTGGCCTCTGCCCGTGGGTCTTCGTCCCCCACCAGGGTCAATCCCGCTGACTTTGGGTTCCCACCCCACGCAGCCCTTCTTCCGTTTTCCGAGCCCCACCCCTGCAACTCAGGCCCCTGAACTTGACAGCCGGCTAGGCCCCGCCCCCTCTGCGCCCGTCTCTCACCTGGGCTCAGGGCCTCCAGTTGCACTCGATCAGCTTGCAGGATGGACAATCCTGTTGCCGCCAGGGCCGCACCTGCACCAGGTTCTCGCTGTCCATAAACACCGGGCCTGGCGCTGTGCCCTGCACCTCGCGGCTGCGCTCCTCCCTCCCCAGGTCGCAGAGACAGCGCCACTTTCCCCACGGGCTCAGGATCGAGTCCTCCACGTCTAGGGGTGAAGGGCTGAGATGAAGACCCAGGTAAAGGGGAAAATTCCCCCTATGCCCTGGTCTAGCCACAAGCCAGGTGAAGACACTGAGACCTAGAGAGAGCAAGCCACCCTTCTGAGCTGACACATCTGATGAGTGGTCCAGTGAGATACAAACTGACACTTCCCACCTGCAGCAACCTGGCCAGTTGGGAGTGTGGTACACCACCCTCAGTGCTTGTCATCAGAAGCTGACTCTGGCCTTCAGGGGCGTGCGCTTGGCCTATTCAGTCGGCACCATGCCACCAGACCAGCAGGGCTGTCAGGTGGTAAATTAAACAACATAATGAAGATACTTAAAGTCCCTGGCACTGTGCTAGCATATAGAACAAAAACAATTCTGATTATCACTTTTAAAGTATCTACCACTTACTGAGCACTTACTGGATATCCTTTATGAGAGCTCTTTTGCTGATTCTTCCCTAAGCCTCTATGAGACAGGTCTTATCCTGATTCCACCACTCACAAGGTCTTGATACATCCCCTACAACTCTCTCCTCACCAAGCCTCCACCACACTGGCCTCTTTCCATTCCTCCCTTAGGTCTGTTGGCCTTTGTACTTAATGTTCTCCTTTCCCGGCACATTCTTTCCCCCTAATCCTTGCATTTTTGGCGTTTGCTTGTCATTCCGGCTGCATTGGTTATATATCTTTTTCACCGGGGCCTTCTCTGACTTCCCAAGCTTACCAGCCTCCTTCTTTTTCTATCTCTGCTCTTCCTAGCACCTACCCATGAATTTATGGATGTGTCTGCTTCTGTGCTTATTGCCTGCCCAAGCCCCCTCTCCAGTTGTGAGCTGCTTAAAAGCAATCTCTTTTCCAATTTACAGACAGGAAAATTGAGTCTCAGAGAAAAGTAACCAGCCCAAGGGAAGACCGCCAGGGAGGAGTAAGGCAGGGATCTAGAGTCCGTGGGAGGAGGTATGCTTGCAGCCAGCTGGCAGAGTAGGGTCATGGGGGCACCATTCGGCACCGTCACCCCCGCCGCCTGCGGTTACCTTTCTGCTGCTGCAGCCGCCGTAGCTGCTCCCAAGTGTCGCCTTCGCCCTGCTCGCCAAAGTACTGGTAGTCGGAGGAGACCTGGACAGGCGTCGCCAGCAGCGGGAGCATCAGAGGCAGCAGCAGCAGCGCCGCCGGGCTCCGGGCCATGCCAGACTCCAACCGCCCACCGCGTGCTCCCGGGCCTAGCATCGCGCGGGTCCGCAGCTCCCGCACTACCCTCGCGGGCCGGCGCGGTAGTCACGGTCGGCGGCTGTGCGTTTCCCCTACCGCCCGCAGGTGCGTAAATTTGACGAGTTGCGCTCCCCTCTTCTCCCGGTGCAGTGGACCCGACCGCTCCGCTCCTCCGCTCCCCCCACCTCCTGCGCCTTGCGCGTCACGGTTCGGGCGGTGCATAAAAGGCTCCGTGGCCTAGGGCGCTCGTGACGCTGAGAACGAGAGTCTGCGGGTGTGGTTGTCTGTGCGTTCGGCCCTAGACCACGCAGGTATAGACAGCAGGTGTGCACCCGGCTGGGGGAAGCCCCTTTCGAGCAGCTCCGGCCCTATCCGGCCCTTATCGCTGGCCGCCTTTGTTTTCCTCCCGCCGCCGTGGCCGCCTTTGTCCTTGAGGGGGAAACCGAGGCCGGAGCCTTGGAGTACAGGCCTGATTGCCAGGCTCCCCACCCCCTGCTCGCGGGGGCTTCGTTGTCTCCTTCCAGGACTGGGGGCTTGCGCCACCGCGCTCCGGCGGGCGCGCTAAGGGGGCCAGGCAGCAGCGGCCCGGCCGCTAGTGCTCTTGTCAGTGGGTGGGTCCCTGCAGCCTCAGTGTCGCGTAGATCCGGTACCAGGGAGGGTGGAGGTCGGTGCTGCTGCCTGCGCCGCCCTAACGGGGCCCCACACGCAGCATGACCTTGGGAAGGGAAGACAAAAGGCCTTGCTGGGCGCGCTGACCAGGTCGGGGTCTCAGCTTTCAGTCATGGCCTCCGGCAACGCGCACATCGGAAAGCCCGCCCCCGACTTCCAGGCCACTGCAGTGGTGGATGGCGCCTTCAAGGAGGTGAAGCTTTCTGACTACAGAGGTGAGAGCGGCCTGGAGGGTGCCCAGGGAATGGGGCCTAGGCATAAGAGTGTCTGGGCCCTAACTCCTCGTTTACCCCTCCCCACCCAGGGAAGTACGTGGTGCTCTTTTTTTACCCGCTGGACTTCACCTTTGTGTGTCCCACCGAGATCATTGCTTTCAGCGAGCATGCCGAAGACTTCCGCAAGCTGGGCTGCGAGGTGCTGGGGGTCTCTGTGGACTCTCAGTTCACCCACCTGGCTTGGTATGATGGGGGACGGGAGGAGGGTGGTGTGCAGCTAGGCCCACACCTTAGGGCCCGAGCTGTGTGACCATTGCTCAACCTCTGGGCCTCCCATTCCTCATCCTGAAAATAATGGAAATAATGACGCCATCCAGTTCCTAACCCTGATGACAGTAATTAGCATTAGGAAACTAGTTGCTTGGCGCCAAGAGTTGCAGATGCTTTATCTCACTTAGTTTTTGGGAGGGAGGCTGTATTGCCGCATTCCACGAAGGTGGAAACTCCAGTTCAAAGGAGTAAAGGGCGGGGCCCCAGGTTACAGGGCTAGAGAGCAGCGCCGGGATTCTAGCACATGTTCCCTGCCTCACGCTGGAAGTCAGAAGCATGTGTGAAGGCGCTCCCCTGCAGCTCGAGTGCCAGTCTCTGGGCTTTAGTCTTCCCAGCCACCAGAAACAGCCCCTGCACCCACTACAGGGTGGGGTGGGTGGGGCTCCCAGTTCTCGGCTCTAAAGCCTCTTATCTTCCACCCCCAGGGGCCCCCCTCCAGTCCTTATCTTACTCGGGCACAAAGGGTGAGGGCCCTGCTGTGTCGGGCTTCCTGAGATCCTAGTCCTGTCTTCCCAACCCCCAGGATCAACACTCCCCGAAAGGAAGGAGGCTTGGGCCCCCTGAACATCCCCCTGCTGGCCGATGTGACCAGAAGCTTGTCCCATGATTATGGTGTGCTGAAGGAAGATGAGGGCATTGCTTACAGGTACTGTGGGGCCCTCAGTCGGGCTCTGGGAGACTCATCCCCAGGGTGAGGGAACCATGCTTGGGCGACGCCCTCTCTGCTCCCAGCTGTGTGGCTGGCAAAAGGTAGGTGCTCTCTGTTCTGGTCCTGGGAGTTCCCAGCTCCTTACAGTGAGCCTTGATGTCTTCAGGGGCCTCTTCATCATCGATGGCAAAGGTGTCCTTCGTCAGATCACGGTCAATGACTTGCCTGTGGGGCGCTCTGTGGATGAGGCTCTGCGGCTGGTCCAGGCCTTCCAGTATACGGATGAGCATGGAGAAGGTGAGTCGTTCACACACAACCCCACTGTCACTCATGCAAACATTTACTGCCTGCCCTGCCACCTGAGCAGGGAGATGTTAGGGTCCCATGGACAATTCAGCTCAGGGCCTGGTCTTCAGGAAATGCCTCATCTGGTGGGAGAGATACCCCAATACAGTACAAGGATGGGGAGCTGGGAGGTAATACGAGCCAAAGAAAGTATTTGAGGAAGTGCATGCCGAGTCAGGCTTGAATACTGTTAGCTGGGTCAGAGAACCTTCTCATGTGGAAGGGATAGTCTGGCCATAGACTCTCAAAGTCAAGCAGGGCTAGGCTGAGGGACTGAGATTGGGTTGAAGGGCCTAACAAGAAACTGAGGATAAAAGCAGGAAAATTATCAGCCAGAAAATACTGCAGCTGGGCCTGTGGGGATAAACACAGACAACAGAATGGTGATTGAATGGAGGGCTTCTCTCAACGTGCATATTCTTGGGCCTGAACCACTAGGCCCAGAGTTTTTCTTCTGCAACTCAGGCTCTTGTTTTGTCTCTGTTGGTCCCCTACTACTGTCCTGCCTTGAACATGGGGCTCACATGTGCATCCCTATGTCTTCCCACAGTATGTCCCGCTGGCTGGAAGCCGGGCAGCGACACAATCAAGCCCAACGTGGATGACAGCAAGGAATACTTCTCTAAACACAACTAGACTAGCAGGCAGAGGACAAGTTTGCGCCCTCTGTCCCCACCTGTGCCCCTGCCTGGGTGCCCCATGCTGATCCAGGAAAGGCCAGACCTGCCCCCTTAACACTCCTCAATCTGGGACCCTGGAGGGCCGGGCTAAGGCCCTCTCATGCCCCCACCTGGAAGCTAATGAATGGTGACCCCCCCCCTCCATGGAGCTCACCAATTGGAGCACAGGCCTAAGATGGCCAATAAATTATTAGGAACAGGTGCGAATCTGTGTCGGTGTGGTCTGTCCTGGCAATGCCCTCCACCCCCGTGTACCTTCTCTGGGCTCTGATCTGGGAAACTGACCCTGAAGTTACTTCTCTCTACCACAAGGTGGCAGCCTTACCCCATCCTTACTGTTAACTCTCCTCCCTCTTTCTCCTTGACCTGAGAGGGGTTTGCAGGCAGGAGGGGGCTCTGTTTGCCCCTTGCAAAGAGTAGTCTCAAGATGTTCTACATCTTGAAACTTGGCCTTGCAAGGCAGAGCCCATACCTTGCCATAATCCAATCTGAGTTCAAATGTCCTTTAATAGCTGTGATCTTCCCTGGGTTTCCTCATCAGTGATTGGGAATAAAGACAATCAAACCATATCACTACACAAGTTAAAGGAGATAAAGTATGTGAAGCCCAGGGTTGGGTTCCTGCTTGAGGTTCAGTTAATGGTTACTAGGATGGTTGCCTTGGGCAGGACAGAGCCCAGTCCTGAGCTATATGCACAGCCCCTGCTGCGGGCTCTGCTCTACTCCAGCCTGGAAGGGCTGCCTGTCTACCCTTGGCAAGGGTGACAGGGTGAAGGGTGGAAGGGTGTTAGGCAAAAGGCAGGTGTTAGGAGCAAGGCAGTGTTCCCAGTGGTTACCACACTACTGCACAGTTTGATGCTGTGTAGGTTCAGACAAGTGACTTTGCCACTCTGAGACCCAATTTCCTTCCACAGAACAAGGCTGATATACTCATTTAACCCACAGACCCACTATTAATATTGCTTCCCAGCCTAATCCCCTCCAAGCGTCACTCATGTCCCTCGGAATTTAATCTACACTCCTCCCCAAGGCCTATGAGGCCCTGAGTGGCCTTCCCTGACCTCATCTATCCATCCTGTGGCTTGCTCAGTTCCAGCCACCCTTGAGCTTCTTTACAGGCTGATCTTGTTCTGGCCACAGGAACTTAGAAAGCGCTGTTCCCTCTGCCTAGCACAGTCTTCCCGGGATTTTCTCAGGGCCACCTCCTTCAAATCTGCTGAAAAGTTGCCTCACTAAAGGTCCACCCTCCCGATGTACTGGCCCCATCACCAAGACCTGGATCTGTTGTTTGTTCTTCCTAGCACTTACCGCTATCACAGAATAACGTTTATTGCCTGTCTGCCGTGGTCCAGGTTGTGTCTCCAGAATCTGGTTGTTCAGTGTTTTATAAATGAATTCATGAAGTGCCTGTTCTACCCACCCCACCCCTATGGCCTGCTCTCTCGGTCTGTGTTTTTCTCTGCTGCTCTGAAGGCTTCCAGCCGTTGCCGCAGCCGCCCCCCACCCGTCCCAGCAGCGGGGGTGGGAGCTCCGTGCGAGGGCGGTGGCGATGCCCGGCGGCCCAAGCAGCTGCCCCGGCAGGACCAGACCTGGCAGTCGCCCCGCTCCCGGCCTGGCACCCGGGAGGGGAAACTGGCAGGCGGGCACCGCCCTTCCTGGCGGGGGTGGGGTGGAGGACGGCGGCGGCAACCACACGGAGGCTGCAGCACCCCCGCCTGGGTCAGGTCAGACTGAGGGGGCGTGGACGCGACGAAGCCCCGGCGCCAGCCTAATGGAGGAGTCTGGGGGTGGTTCCCGGGGCCCAGGAGCGCGGCCCGCCCACCGCGGGCGCTCTGGACCCAGGCCTGGGGCTTTCCAGGCCAGGCCGACGCCTGCCCGGGAAAATCCCGGCCCCCTTCCCGGCGCCGCTGCCCTGCCCGGCAGAGCGGGGGAGGGGATTCCCGGAATCTGCCCGGAGACCGCCAGCGCGTCACTAGGCAGAATCGGTCCATGTATGGGAAGCACTTCCGCTGCGTCAGCGGGGAAAGCCCCGGCGTGCGCGGCTGGGCGGGGCCGCGTCTGCGCACTCCGCGTCTCGCCCCAGGGATCCTGCCCGCGTCCCGGACCTCCCCCCGGGGACCAGGGGACTCAGGGAATGAGGGCTGGACCCCCGGACTGGGGCACCAAGATGCCTGGACAGGACTGGAGACGGGAATATAGGTACTGGAGTGAGCCCCGAACAGTAGTGGGGTGAGGGCAGCCCAGTACTTTCCTCCCTCCGCCCTCCTGGCTTGGAAAAAAAGACTCCAGAAATTAATAAAGAACCATTTTTTTTTTACTTAAATAAATTCAATAAAAAGTCAGAACAACAAACGCACACACACACACAAACACATCTTAAAATAAACTCTTTAGAGACCAAGTGCGTGTTTCTTCTCCACAGTACGGTGCAGAGGGGGGAGGGCTGGGGGCGGGGGTCCCCTCCCCAGTGTCCCCGCGGGCTTGAGTACCGGGCGGCGGGGCCAGCTCCGCCGCGATCGCCCCCTCCTCCCCTCCCTGTTAAATACACAAATATATTATATTCAATATGAATCGAGTCTGTTTCCAGCAGAGAAAAAAAAAAAACATACAAAAACGTGGAAGAGGGAGCTTGTAAACATCGAGGTGGAAGGATTGGGCGAGAGCCGGTAGGCCGGAGTCCAGTGTGGTTTGTGGCGCCCCTAGGCCCCGGGGCCAGTGTCCATCGCCTGCCTCCTCGCCCCCTGGGAGGCGTGCGTCCAGCCGTCCAGGCTGGAGGGGTGTCCGTACGCTGGGGGGAGGCGCTCAGAAGGCATGTCCTTTGACCCCGAGCAGCAGCTGGCAGCCGTTGCTGACGTGGGTCATGACCTTCTGTTTGAGCTGGGCCACCTGCTCCCGGAGGAGGCCGGCCGTGTTCGACAGCCCTGCGTTCTCGGCCTTGAGTGTCTTCACCTTGTCCTCCAGGCGCGCGATGCGCTCCAGCTTCCGCTTCCGGCACTTGGTGGCCGCCAGACGGTTCCTCAGCCGCTTGCGCTCCACTTTGATGCGCTCCTGGTCTTCCATGTTGATGGGAGACACCGGCGGCGTGGCGTCGCGGCTGCGCGCCTCGGGCACCGTCTGTGGTTCCTCTTTGAAAGTAGAGGCGCCGCCGCGGCCCAGGCCCAGCTGCGCAGGGTGGCCGCCGGCAAAGGGCGGCGCGTGTGGGAGGTAGCTGATGGTGGCCGTCGGGTACGAACTCCCGGTCCCGACGGCGGCCCCGGAGCCTCCGGAGGTTGCAGAGGCCGGGGAGAAGCTGCTGAGGTTGGTGTAGACCGGAGGGGGCTCCGGACCGGCGTAGACGCCGCCGGGCCCGGCCGGAGGACCCCCGCTGGCTCCCAGGGACACGTTGGGGGGCGTCACGTGGTTCATCTTGTGCAGGTCGTCCAGAGCTTTGACAAAACCGTCGGCGAAGCCCTCCTGTTCCTCGGTGACGCCTCCCCCTGCACCCCCCGCACCTCCACCGCTGCCACCCCCACGGGGGTAAAAGTACTGTCCCGGTGGCGTGGGCGTCGTCGTGATCACGCCGTTGCTGTTGGGGACGATCAGGCGCTCTAGCTCCGACGAGGCGAGCTTGAGCGACGCGCCCGTGTCCGAGCCCTGGCCGGAAAAGTAGCTGCTGCCTCCGCTGCCCTCCGGTCCGGGGCCCCGCGCGGCAGTCGCTTTAAGGCCTCGGTAGGGATCGGCCAGGTTGAGCGCCAGGCTCGGTTTCAGGAGTTTGTAGTCGTGTAGAGAGAGGCCGCCGGGGGCCCGGCCGTAGCCAGCTGCTGCGTATGAGTCGTCGTGGTAGAAGGGCTGTTCCATTTTAGTGCACATCCGGGCGGCCCGGCGGGCTTGGGGGAGGGGGGGTCCCTGCAGGGCCGCCCCGGGCCTCGCTGCAGCGAGCGGCGCGCTGTCCGCGGCGATGACCGGACTGGGTGTCGGAACGCGCGATCCTGGCGACTGGTTCGGGCGGGGGGCGGCCAGCCGGCGGCTGTACGCGAAAGCTCTACCCGGCTTCCCGTATTCTTCTCGCCCTCTGTAGTGCGCTCGCCTTCTCGGCGTCGTTTGCCCCTGCTCCCAGTTCCCTGCAGACTCCGATGTTGTCCTGGCAGCGATCAAGGTTCCAGCCGCTCATCCGAGCCTCTGGTCTTTATATCGGCTGTCAGCTGCGGAAGTACGCTCGGATTGGCGGTCACCCGAGCCCGGCCCCCGCGCCCCCCTCTTCGAGCGTGGGGAAGGGGAGGAGGCGGCTCGCGTCACTGTCAGGAAGCGCGTGTCCTTGTAAACAGCGGCCACGGGCCTGGTGGCGCGGCGCGGCTGCAGGGGAGGGGCTGGGGGACCCCGGAGTTTGCGAGAAAGGAGCTGCTGAGGGGCACGAGGCACCTGGGGGAGGGGCTGAGGAGGAGCGATGTCTCCCTTGGAGTACACCGGCGGAAAAGGAGGACCGGGTACAGAGGAAGTGTGTATCTGTTTGTGTGTATGGGGGGGGGGGTTCGGGGGGTCCCAGGGTGTACGCGACAGGCCTGATGGACCCGAAGTATTCGAGAGGAGTTGGGAGGCTGAGAATACCCTGGGAGCCCCCAAAAAACAAGGGAGGGAGGGCTAAAACGGGTAAATGGGAAGGGGTAGGGAGACGCCTGGCACAGGCGTTGAATTGGGGGGGGGGGTTTCCAGAATTTTCACAGGAGGGACTTAGAAAAATTGAGAAAGGGAAAGATTAAAAAGGGTGCAAGGGGAGGAGCTGGAGGACCTATTATACAAGAAATGAGTAGGGATGCTGGTATCCATGGGAGAGTCTGAGAGCCCTCCCTAAGTGGGGAGGGAATGAAGGTGGGGGGATTTAGATATGCAGAAAGTGATGCGGGTCCTGGGGTACACTGGGCCAGGGAAAATATGTGGAGTAGAAGATGGACACATGTTTGTCGAGGGCACTAGGTTGAGTCACTGGGGTAATCTGCGAAGCCCTGATGGAGTTAGAAGGGTTGGGACACCTATTCATAGCTGAGGACAATGACAGGAGGGTCCCCAGCTGAGATATGCGAGGAGGGGGCTCCCAGCATCCTGGGGACCGGGCTGTGCTAGATCTTCCGTGACTAACGCCCCCCCTTCGTGGTGACACATAGGCGCCCGAATACTCTGTCCCCAGTTAAATGGCCTCCCCCAGTGACCCTGGGCTTGCCCGACACCGTGTCAACTCCCGGGGCCTGGACCCAGCCCGATGGCCGGGGCGCGGTCGCCCAACCCCACTCCCTTCCTTAGAAACAGGCTGGGGAAAGAGCGCGGCGGCAGGAAGTGTGGCAACAGCCCCCGGGGAAGGAGCCCGGCCCTGCCTCATTTACTCGTATCCTACCGGATCATGCACCCCGCCCTGGGTCCGGCCGGGTTCGGTGCCTCAGAAGAGGAACCTGGGCGTGCGACCCCCGCTGAGGCCAGAGCGCGCCGGGCCCGCTCAGCCGCAGAGACCTGCTATCACGGTCCCCCCACTCCCAGGAGCGGTTCTGCTCGCGGCGCCTGCAGGCGACCTCGGAGGCAGAACCGAGACCTTTCCATTATCCCGACAGAGGGGGGCGCAGCCCGGGAGCCGTGCTTGGTCGCCACGGCAACGGCCGGAGTCCGCCGGCAGAGACTGGGGGCGGGGCGGCCCCCGGAGTTTCTCTCCCTGACGCCCATATAAGGGCACAGGAAGGGGTGGGGCCAGCGCTGTCCCGGGGCCCCGAGCCAGGAACCTGGTGCACCGGTATCTGCCAGGTCCCAGGGCGCGCCAGGGCCCCCGGACTGGCTAGTCCCGACCAGCCCCGGCCACCGCCCCCGGAGCCCCCACGGCCACCTAGCCCGGCCCCGCCTAGTTGCTGTGGGGCCGCGTCCTGCCAGGCTGGCCCGGCCCGGCCCAGGCCAGCCTGGCAGGTCTCCACCTGCCCGCGGGCCTGGGTCGGACTTCGCCCGCGGCCCGACGGGGCGCGGAAGGGGAGGGCCGATGGCTGGAGGTACCCCCGGCGCCTGGGCAGGCTGGCACGGCTTCCTCCTCCCTTGGGCGGGGTGCCCTTCCCGTCTGCCAGGAGGTCTGGGCACCCCCAACACACACACTCCTAGAGGCTGGGATGCCTCTTCCTCCTTCACTTAGTGGGTCCCATCTCCCAATCCAGAAAACCTGGAGGGAGGCCCCTTCCTCCCCAGGATGTCTCCCTCCCCTGAAGGCACCCCCCTCTGCCACCCCAGTCAGAGATGAACTGAAAATCCAAGGGGAGAATCTGAGGGAACCCAGCACACCTTCCCCAGGAAGAACTGGGTATAGATTCAGATGGTGAGGATTCTAGTTAGACTTAAAGTGGGACTTTCAAGCAGTTAGAGTGTGAGCCACTAGAACAAGAGGTGACGGGCCCCAACTGGGGAACTCAGGGGAAAAGCTCTCTTTCTGTACCTCCTAGGCCTCTGCCTTCTGGAAGGATGGAACTTTCTTTGGGGTAGAGAGGCTGAGCCTGAGGGACAGGGGCTGGCAGACCTTTGTGGGGCAAGTGCCTGCCGAGCTCACCCAGTGTGGGGGAGAAAAGGAAAATGAAAGAGACATAAAAGAAACTGAGCTGTATGGGGGCAAGGGGAAGTCCAGCAAAGCAATGGCCTTCGGGAGGAAGATCCCATGAGAAGGTGGGGGTGTCCCGGGCTCTGAAGGGTCCCTGTGACCCCTAAGTGCCCCCTCCCTCTTCCCCTTGTGTGACTGCTCCCCTCCCCCGCTCTAGTCTCAAGGGAGATTCCAGCGGCCGCTGAGTCTGGCGGGCTTGCTGCCAGGCCTGTGTCTCCCGCCCATGCTAATAACTGCAGCTGACATCTGGCTGGGCCCTGCGGGGGTGCATAGGGCAGCGTTGGGGGGCTGGGAAAGGCAGGGCCAGAGGGCAACACCTCACCTTGGGAAGCCGACCTGCAAGGTCTTACATGCCAGGAGGCTACAGTGAGTCAGTCCTGGCCAGCCAGTGCTGAGATAGGCCATGCCAGGGGAGTCCTGCAGAGTGGCAAGGCCCTGCCAGAGAGGGTCAGAGATGGAGGGCAAGTCCCTGAGGCCAGCAAGACAAGCAGAGTGGGTACATGGGAGTGAGGGGTCAGGGCAGGGAGAGATGCCAGAGAGACAAAGGGGAGCAGGGTTAGCTTCATGGAGACAGAGGGACTCAGAGACACTTGAGATAGCCAGACAGACTGAAAAAAAATAATGATTATTATTATAATAGCTAACACTTATATGGTGTTTACTTACTTATATGACCAGGCAGTCTTCTAAGTGGTTGACATGTAGTAAGTCATTAAATGCCTCCAACAACCCAGCAAAATACATGCTATTTGTATCCCTATTAACAGAGGAGAAACTGAGGCAGCGAAGCTTAAGGAACTTGCCCAACGTCCCACAGCTATAAGTGGTGGATATAACCCAAGCTGTCTGGCTCCAGAGCGTTAGCTACCGTCCTGTAGAGAATCACAACCAGAAAGTCAAGGATGGGGAGAGGGGCAACCAGGGAGGAAGGGGACCTTTGTGGAGCGCCAACTGTGGGCCTGGAAATCCTGATGGTGTACTGGTTAAATGCTACTACTGCTAACCAAAAGGTTGGCAGTTCGAATCCACCAGGCCCTCCTTAGAAGCTCTATGGGGCAGTTCTACTCTGTCCTGTAGGGCCGCTGTCACTATGAGTTGGAATTGACTCAACAGCGACGGGTTTTAACTGTGAGCTAAGCTCTGCAGGCCCCTTCACGAAGGGCCTCCTTTAATCTGGAGAGAGATGGAGTTGGACACAGGGAGAATGGGTGAGGGTGGGTGTGCACAAGCCAGCATGGGGTCGCTGGATGCACCCTGCTCAGGTGTTTGGGCAGGGGGTGGGGTTTGGGCTGTGGAGGGAAGGCGGGGGCCCAGCCAAGCTGGTACAGCTGGTTCCAGGCTCCTGCCAGTCTCACCCTTGTGGCCTGGGCACCACCCCCTCACACCGTCCCACTGGCGCCAAGGCCTGACCCCACCCCCCACCGTGAGGAGGTCGTGAAGCTATCCCCCTCCCCCGCCTGGCCTGGGCACCCAGACTGACAGTGGGTACTGCCCAGGTCCTGAGCTCCAGACTGGCATCTGGCTGGGCAGTCTGTGCCCAGGCTTCCCCCACCTACCAGAGACCCAAGGCCTGGGGGGCAGGATAAGAGGAAGTTCACCCACCCCCACCCACGGGTCTCTCTGGGGCTTTTGGCCTTGGCATGAGAGACTTCCTTCTTATAAATAGCCTGGTGACCCCCTCTCCCCAGCCCCACTGACCGACAGGGCCCCCACCAGGAAACTGGGCCTGGGGCTGCCCTGAGTCAGCCAGTGGGCAGGCCAGGGCGAGAAGCCACAAGCCTCGGCACCCAGCCTCCCCCGTCCCTGCCCCTGGGTGTGGACAGGCAGCTGGGCAGGAAGAGGCTGAGGATCATGGAGGCCTCCCCCAGGAACCCCTGGCCTGCCAGCCACCTCCCTCCTCCACCGATGTGGTTTGGGGGGGTTCAAAGTGCAGGAAGTACCCCTCACCCCTCTCCAGGAGAGGAAGCTGCTGGGTTTTCTTGGAAGCAGGAAGTAGAGTTGGTCTCCTCAGGCTGACTCAGCTGGGCATGGGGGGAGTTTCCCACAAGCTGATTCTGCCCCCCTCCCCACTGCTGGTTAGGTTTTTGGGGGGCCTGAGCAACACTGGGATCCCGGTGGTATCCTCTTTACAGGGGATGAGATGAGAAAATAGGCCCAGAACCCACCAGGGGTCAAGGTTGCTGAGCTAGGCCTAGTAGGGGAAGTGACAAACACCAGGGGGGAGGAAGATAGGAAGGGAAGTGTGGGTGATGTTTGGAGAGAGGAAGCGCCAGGATCTCTGGGGGGCAGAGGACAGGCTGGGAAGCCCAGAGTCCCACAGAACCTCAGCACAGGCCCAGGGGCATGTGTGTATCTGCTCTGCTTGTGGACTTGCATGCTGCCGGCCTGTTAGGACGCGTGAGAATGTGTGTCTGTGTGTTGGCCCAACCCTGCAGAGGGGTGTGTAGGGCCTGTCTGTAGAGGATTCTGTTCTGCTTTGACTATGTGTGTGGGAGGGTGTGTGTGTGTGTGTGTGTGTGTGAGTGAGTGTGTGTGGTTTATGGAATGGGTTGCATGTGACTGGCCTATATGTATGTGTCTCTAGGTTGCTTGGGAGTTCATATGGCTAACCTATTCATTTCTGATGTGGAGTGTATATGTGTGTATGTGAGGTCTGTGGCTGGTCTATATGTGTATGTATGTGTGTGTGTGAGGTCTGCGGCTGGATGTGTGTGTGTGTGTGAGAGGTCTGTGGCTGGTCTGTGTGTGAGGTCTGTGGCTGGATGTGTGTGTGTCTGCATGTGTGTGTGAGGTCTATGGCTGGTCTATGTGTGTGTGGGGTCTGTGGCTGGATGTGTGTTTGTGTGTGTGCACATATATGCACTATTAGACAGGTTCTGTCAGAGTGTCCCTGTCCAGATGTGTTTATGAATGTCTGATTGTGGCCTGTCCATGCCTCCCTGTGCTGGGTGTGACTGTCTGGCCAGATCATGTCTGTGAATGCGTTCATCTGCCTGTATTTGCCCCATCTGTCAGCAGATCTTTTGGGAGGTTACTGCAGTTTGTGTTACCTGTAAGGTGGTGCGTATCTGTAAGGCTGTGTTATGGTGTCTCTCGGAGCATCTGTGAGTGTGTGTGCAACGGTATGTTGGGGCTGGGGCTCTCTCTAATGGTGGGTGGGTGTGTGCCCTCTCTGTCCATCCATCCATAGGTTAACGTTTGTCTCTCTTGCCTCTGAGTATCTTTTTGAGTTGGCGATCTTGTTAGTGTGTGGTGTATGTCTTGTCTTCTCAGTGTCGGGATCTGACAAAGTGTGTGTGCATGTACGTATACCTGGACATCTCTTGGACTGCTCTCGGGATGTCTGTGTTGAAAGGGATGTACCTTACCTCTGAGTTGACCAACACACAGGTCTTACCTGCTTGTGTTGGATACACAGTTCTCCGTGTGTGTGTGTGTGTGTGTGTGTGTGTGTGTGTGCATGTGCGCACACGTATCTTGCCCTTGCGCCTGTAGCCTGTCACGTTTATGTCAGTGTGAGTGTGAGCACGCCATGGTGTCTGTCTTGCTGTGTGCTTATGATCTAAATGGTCAATGTGTTTGCCAGTGCATCTATCTTGTCCATGTGCCAAAGCCATGTATCCGTGTCACGCACACACAGATAAATTGACTAGGCACACAGGCATCACCCGTGTCTATGTGTTTCTGACCTATCGATGTCTTTGTGTTTGGCAGCATGTTTGTCTTGCTTGTAGGTCTGCTCTGTCACTATCTGTGTGTGTCAGCTGTCACTGGGTTCTCTTGCCCAGACGTATGTCTGACCCCAAGTGGGTCCCTGGCTGGCAGTCTCTCTGCGGCCAGGGAGACAGGGGTTTGTGTGTCTGGATGGGCTCACTTGGGGTGACTGTGTGTGTGTACACTCCTTGACACCCCCCCCCCCAGTCTGGCCACCCTGGGCTGTGTTTACTCTGCCTCCAGCCCGTGTCTGCCCTGTCCCGAGACGGACCCTCCCGTTTGTCCAGCCAGCAGTCCACAGGATGTTCCCGAGACACCGTCTCCATCCGCCATCCCCTCCCTCGGGCCACCCTCGGGTCAGAACCCAGGCGTCCAGGGGGTGGGGCCGCAGTGGGGGGGGGGCCTGTCAGGCCGCGGGAATGAAGGTGGGGGGTGGGGAGGCAACGAGCCCAACAGGTTCCGCCTCATTCCTGCCCCACCTCTCATTTCCTGGGTGCCCAGCGGCACAGGGGGTGGACAGGATGAACCCTATGGCCTCAGAGCCCTGGGTGGGACAAGGTCTGCCTTGCAAGGACTCATTTTTGCTGGGCATCCTGACACCCAGGCCTGAGAGGCAGGAGGGGCATGGGCCTTCTGCCACCCAAGCCCCTCCCTGCTCCTGTGCCCAGCCCTGGATTCAGAGTCCCCTCCATTATTCACTTAATCCCAACAACAACCCAAAGAGCCAGGCATAATTCTCTCTCCATTTCCAGATGGGGAAACTGAGGCTCAGACAACAATGAGGGCAGCATCAGGATTTGAACCCAGCTCTGCCAGCTACTCAAGACCCCCAGCTAGCTCACCAACCAACTTCCCCCTCTCTAGAAATCACAGATGTGCAATGAAATAGGAACCCAGGCGCCGTGAGCCCTGGCTCAAGGGGGGCGCAGGGCTTGCTCTGAGTCAAAAGGGGCCACTGAATGAAATGAATAAGAAACGGCTTTAACCGTTTCATCGCCACGGCTCTGCCAAAACTTCCTGTGGGCTGGGGGGGGGGGGGGCGTTTAGAGGCTGGGTTCCTGGAGGCCTAGGGTGGTGGTGAGGCTCCGCCAATTGTTGGGGGGAACAGACGGGGGGAAGTGCCTCGAATGATCCTGGCGAGCGGGATTTAATGGGAGACACCGCCCCGAAGCTTCTCTCGCTGGAGAGGGAGCCCCTCCACCCGGAGTGCAAGGTCCCCAGGACTTGGTTCACAGCCCCCACTGCCTGGAGGGGGTCCCAGAGTCTGCAGCCCCCTCCCCAGGGACCTGAGTCACAGACGGGGAAAGCCGCGATGAGTGAGTCACTGGGGCAGAAAATGGGGAGGGAGGCTGGCTGTGGCTAGGGGACCCCCGGGCTGGCCTGAGTCACGCACACCCTAGCCTCACTGACCCTAGTCCCCTTCCCCGGAGACCCAGAGCGGGAAGCTCAGTTCGTGGCTGGAGCTGGGGTGGGGCGCGAGGAGGAGGAAGCCCGCTAGTTTCCATGGCAACTGGGGGGGTCTCAGCTCGATGAGGGCTCCCTCCTGAAACAGGGACGGCCCCGCGCGCAGGGGAAGCCCCCGTGCGCTCTGTCGAGAGGCCACAAGTTTCAGATGGGGCAGGAAGGGGTTAACGGCGCTCTTCTGGATTTCGCCCGCTCCGAAAGTCCCAGGAGAAACAGAGTTCTGCCCCGCGCACCCCCGCACGCGCAACCCATCCCCCGCGGTCGCCCACACAAGCGCGCATGCAGCCATGCATCCACTCCCTCCCGCTCTCACGCACGACCGCGTCCTGCTCCACGCACGCAGCGACCCCCGTCGTGTCTCACGTCACGTCACGCACGACGCACGCGCCCCCGCAGCGCGGGGTGGGGCGCTCCCAGCGGAGAGCTGCAGCAGGACAGACGCCGTTGCGCACATCTCCACCTCCGCTGAGCTGCCTGACCGTGATATACACACACACACACACACACACACGCACGCACACGCGCGCACACGCGCGCACACGCGCGCACGCGCACACACGCGCACACACACACGGTCACGTAGACGAACAAACCCTCTGACGGTGTTACAGAGCCACAGGATACACCTGATACATGTTGGCACAAACCCTCAAAAGGCCAGCCAGCCCCCGCAGTGAACATGGACAAGAGTACACTGTCACACATGGACACATGAGGCCACACCGAGACACAAATAGTTACACAGACACAATGTCACATACTGTCTGTGGCAGGGATACAGACAGGACGATGTTCACACATACACGGACTCACTCTGATAAACCACACCATCAAGGCAAAGATAGAGCCGGACACAGATACACACAGTCATGGATACCAGGACCCTGGTTGTCACGCCTGTTACACAGAGTGCAGAGGCACAGAAACACAAAGCCACGTAGAGACACGTGGTGGAGACAGACAACAAGACAGTCATGTTGTCACGGGGTTATCACAAATAGGGCACACCAAATAGAATACAGTCACAGAAAACAAACTCACAAGGCCGCACACAGGAACACCCGGATTGTCGCAACAACATAGACAAACCAAGGCCACACACGACAGGGTCACATAATCACAGAAAGACACACAGTGAAGACAAAGTAAGCCACACAGACACACAACATAAAGCCACACTGAGACACTCATTGTCACAAACCCACTTTTCACACAAAGACTGACACAAGGATATAGACACAAAACAATGTCCTCTACAGAGGAGCATGTGGTAGACACAGACACTAAACCTGGAGACACAGAGTGAGACTCAAACTCTCTGCGGACCATACAGGGCACACCCAGAAACAGAGGCATCAGGCTACCCCTTCGCCCTGACTCCGGATGGTACACGCAGGGGCGAATGGAGTCACAACCTCCCACCCCATCAAATCACACACAGCCGGTTGCACAGACTCCCAGGGTCCCAAGACACACCAAGACCCAGGTGGATGCAGACACGCCTATGCCCACACAACCACAGACACAGTCTCACACCTACACAAATTCGAGCACACAGAGACGCACAAACACAAAGAGGGAAGAGATGACCAGGGAATTCCTGGCGGGATGTCAAGGGCTGAGGTGCAGGAAGCCTGCCAAAGTCCCCCATGGAATGGGGCATGGGGTCCATCAGGTGGCTGTGTTCAGCCAAGGGGAGGGGGTAGGATACTGTCCTCCTGTTGTGTGAACCAGGGTCCCCATCCCAGCTCTGATGACTGGGTCCCTGCCCAGATGTGAAGGCCACAGGGGGTGGGCAGGGACCCAGCTGTGGCCGCAGGGAGGGGTTGAGTCACCCGCTTCCCAGCAGTACAACCCAGGCCCAGCTGTTCCTGGAAACAGGCAGGAGGGGGTGGGGTCCCCAAATTGGCTGGGGTCTACTGGCCAGGGTCCACACTGTGGGACTCCTGGTCTCTATGGGGAGGGTTATGGCCTCTCCTCCAAATGGAAACCTCCAGACCATCCCCCAAATGGAGGGTTTGTGGCCCCTTTCCCTGAACAGAAGGTACCCAGATTCCCCCTAATAGTGGGGATCTCAGCATCCCAAAAGGATTGTTGTTCCTCCCTGCCAATATGGGAGCTCCCTTCTTTCCCCAAGTATGGGCCTCCCTGCCACCAAATGAAGGGTTTGCTGATCCTCTCCCAAATTGAGGGCACACAAACTCTTGCCTAAATCTGGGGACTCTTGGCCCTCTCAACATCTGGGACTCTGATAACATCATGCCAACATTAGAACAATTAAAGGCCATTCCTCAAATATTTGGATCCTCAGATTCCCTCTAGACATCAATATCTCTGCACTTTCTGCAAGCCTGGGGACCCCACCCACAAATATTTGGTGTTCCCAGCAGACTCCTCAACATTGAGGAGACTAGGCCCTCCCACAGATATTCAGGATACCAGCCTTCCATCCTTGTAACATCCGTGGTTCCTGGCTCATCTCCCATTACTACCTGTGAGCAGGATGACCTGGTTTCCCCTTATTGGCAGCGCCCACTCCTACAGTGGGAGCAGGATGGAGGAGCCAGCGGCAACTGTTCTCACACCTGCCGGAAGGCAGCCCAGCCCGGAAACTCGCACTGCTGACCCTTGTCCCCACCACCCCCACACTCTTGTTCCTAGGCCAGAGGCTGGAAAGCATCGTGGGAAGGGTGTGGGGGTGTGGATGAGGCTGACGCCCCTGCATGTGTTCTGCTGCAGATCTGGGAGGGGTGTAACCAGTGTCTGGTTGCAGAGTGACTGTGCAATGAAAGAGGGTCTGCTGTCACCCTGCCCACCCCACACAGGAACTAGGTGCCCCAGCCAGACTCTGAGTAGGGGGAAGCAGCACCCCTCCTTTCCGAGCAGGACCCACCCCCAGGACAGGACCTGCCCCTCCCCCTGGGTATTAAAAAAAAACCAAACAACCAAACCCCTTGCCATCGAGTGGATTCTGACTCACAGCGACCCTATAGGACAGAGTAGAACTGCCCCATAGGGTTTCCAAGGAGCAGCTGGTGGAGTAGAACTGCTTACCTTTTGGTTAGCAGCTGAGCTCTTAACCACTGCGCCACCAGAGCTCCCCTCTGGGGATAGCTAACAAAAACAAAACAAAAACTCAAACCCATTGCCATGGAATTGATTGACTCATAGTGATCTTATAGGACAGAGTACAACTGCACCATAGGGTTTCCAAGGCTGTAATCTTTACGGATTTTGAAGAATTGATGGCTTTGAATTGTTGTGTTGGCGAAGAATACTGAATACACCACGGACTGCCAAAAGAACGAACAAATTTGTCTTGCAAGAAGTACAGCCAGAATGTTCCTTGGAAGCTAGGATGGCGAGACTTCATCTCATGTATTTTGGACATGTTATCAGGAGGGATCAGTCCTTGGAGAAGGACATCGCGCTTGGTAAAGTAGAGGGTCAGCAAAAAAGAGGAAGACCCTCAAATGAGAGAGATTGACACAGTAGGTGCAACAATGGGCTCAAACATAGCAATGACTGTGAAGATGGTGCAAGACTGGGCAGCGTTTCATTCTGTTGTACTTAGGGTCACTATGAGTCGGAACCAACTCGATGGCACCTGACAACAACAACAATCTTTATGGAAGCAGAGTGCCACATCTTTCTGCTGTGGAGTGACTGGTGGGTTTAAACCGCCGACCTTTTGGTTAGCAGCCAAGTGCTTAACCACCTAGGATATTTAAATTGCTTAATGAAAGGACTGCAAATAGTAGACACAAAATATATGGTGAATGTGATTTTATTGTTACCACTATTGTTATCCACCACCTGTCTGTCAATTGTGGTGGCTTGCATGTTGCTGTGATGCTGGAAGCTGTCACCAGTATTTCAAATACCAGCAGGGTCACCCACAGTGGGTGGATAGGTTGCAGCGAGCTTCCAGACTAAGACAGAATAGGAAGAAAGGCCTGGCTATCTACGTCCAAAAAACCCTATGAATCACAACAGAATACTGACTTACAGAGGGCTGGAAGATGAGCCACCTAAGTTGGAAGGCATACACAATAGTCACAACAATGGACTCAAACATACCAAGGATCATGAAGATGACACAGGATCGCTCAACCTTTCCTCTGTATTGGCCGACTGGAGGGCAACTAATAACAACTACTACTACATATCGTTATCACTTTCCTTTGAGCCCCCTCCACCGCGTGCTCAGGCAGGGTCTCAGGATGGGTTCACCCTCTCCCTTGAAGGCCTCATCCCCGCGGTCTGTGCGCCCCCTTGTGGAGACGCGCAGCTTCAGCGGCAGGGGAACGCTGGGCGCGGGTATCTGACAACGGGGAATCCCAGGGGTAGGCCGACCCAGGCTGGGCACGTGTGTCTATTTATTGCCCAGGACATGTATCTGGTTGACCCTTCCTGCTCCCAACCTAGTACCACACCTGTGTCCCCTAGTCTACCTCTGGGGCAAGACTCCCAAGTCCTAGCCACCGGGAAGAGCCCATTAGAATCCCACCTTCCAAGTCCCGCATGCACACTAAGGCTCCAATCATAAGAGAACTCCTGTCACTGCAAGAGGGAGGTAGTTAAACAGAATTCCTTACAATTGAAAGGAAAGGAAGCGAACGCGCCTGTATAAAACAGTGAGACAGCCCGACCTCAGATGTTGATCGTGAGGGTCCCCAACCCTCAAATGAACCGAGGGAAGAAGGGCGGCGAGCCACCTGCAAGCTGCAGGAGGAACGCCAGAACGCTGCCCGGATCCAAGATGGTGGTGCTGGAGGCGTGCACGGGCGCCAGCAGAAGATCACGTGATGAGGGCGGGCCCAACGCCCAGGGGGAGGGGTGGGACGGGGCGGCGCTCTAGGCCGAGCGGGAGGTCGAGGGTACGGGCGCTCGCTGGTGGCAGACCCGGCGGCGGCTGCGGCGGCAGCGGCTCAGAGGCTGGGGTCGAATCCGATCGGGAGCTATGAGTGTGGACAAGGCCGAGCTATGCGGGTCTCTGCTCACCTGGGTAGGTCGGGGGCGGGGCCGGGAACAGGTGTGCACCCGCTTTTCTTGCCCGGAAGCCCCGACCCTTTCTCCGCCCGCCGTGTTCTGGGGCTGGGAGGAGGAAGGGTCGTGGGCCTACGAGGCCGTTGGACTCTGGTCTGAGCACCCGCTCCCGTCACGTGGCAAGTCTGCGTGGAAAGAACAGGTGAGGCCCCGCCCCTCTGTGGCTGGGTCACGTGAGGCGAGGGCATAGGTGAGCCAACTAGTAATGTGTTCCCTGTGGGGCTCAGATGACTCGTGGTTCCACCTTCCCCTGGTTGCGTGGGGTTTGTTGGGCAGAGGTGAGGTAAGGCCACGCCCCCTCTGGTCCCAGGTGAGTAGAGGCCCCTTCCCTGTCGAGCTGGTGTAGTGGAGCAACAGGCTAGTCCCAGTCTAACGGCATGAAGCTCCTGCTGACGTCAAAGTCTGCAAAAAGGGGAGTGGCTCGGTGGTCCGAGGTGCTAACTCTTCCCCTTTTTCTTTCACCTCAGTTGCAGACGTTCCACGTCCCGTCCCCCTGTGCCAGCCCCCAGGACCTGAGCAGCGGTCTTGCAGTAGCCTATGTGCTGAACCAGATGTGAGTGGGGCTGAGGGCAAGGGCCCTAGAAAGGTTTCTCCAGCTGAGCTCATCCCACCTTCTCACCCCCAGAGACTCTTCCTGGTTCACCGAGGCATGGCTCCAGGGCATCTCAGACGACCCAGGTCACAACTGGAGACTGAAGGTGACAGTTGGACTCATGACTGGGGAACGGGCTGATGAAGAGATGTCCAGGAAAGGGTCAGCTAGACACATGTCCTGG
Source organism: Trichechus manatus latirostris (assembly GCF_000243295.1). NCBI lineage: Eukaryota > Metazoa > Chordata > Mammalia > Sirenia > Trichechidae > Trichechus > Trichechus manatus. The sequence continues at coordinate 1,977,578 of NW_004444194.1, forward strand.
GTGATGCACAGACCGACCTAGGGAGGGAAGCAGATTGTCAGACACACGTCCAATGGTCATTCACTCTGTTGAGCATCCTGCCAGGTATAGGGATGCAGCAAGGAATGATGCAGACCGAAATCTTCCCTCACACAGCTGACAGTCTAGTGATGTGGACAAACAATACATACACAAACATAAAAATTCATTTCCAACGGCAATGAGTCTTAGGGAGACAATAAAGGCAGAGTCATAAGAGAGAGCTACTGGGGTGGCTGTGTGGTTGGTTATTTGAGATGGCCTGTTTCCCACATGAGATTAAGAGGAAGAGTATTCTAGGTATGTTGTTGTGTGCCATCAAATCGATTCCAACTCATAGCAACCCTATATGACATAGTAGAATTAGAATTGCCCCATAGCACTTCTTAGGCTGTAATGTTTATAGGAGAAGATTGCCTGGTTTTTTCTCTCTTGATGTGGCTGGTGGGTTTGAACTGCCGACGTTTTGGTTAGCAGCTGAGCCCTTAACCAATGCACCACCAGGGGCTCCTTATTCCAGGTATCGCATTGCAGTCAAGTCTATTCCAACTCATAGCCACCCTCTAGGACAGAGTAGAACTGCCCTATAGGGTTTCCAAGGCTGTAAATCTATAGAAACAGGCTGCCACATCTTTCTCCCGCGGAGCAGCTGGTGGGTTCCAACCGCTGACCTTTCAGTCAGCAGCCGAGTGGTTAACCACTGCGCCACCAGGGCTCCTATTCCAGGTATAGGCAACAACAAAGACAAAGGCCCCCAAGTCATGAATAAGTTTGGTGTGATGGAGGAATGGTAGGGAGGCTGGACCAGAGAGTGTAAGAAGGAGAGAATGGTAGGAGATGAGGTCACCAGGGCCTGGCCGGCTGGGGGCAAGGATGCAGACTCTATTTTACGTGCTGTGGAAAGTCGAGGAAAGGTTATAGTAGAAGAAAGACACAACCTGGATTGAGTTTTAGAAAGCTCCCCCTGCCTACTTGGAGAGGAAGGGCATGTAGGCAGCATGGTGTAGGGTGAAAGAGGGCTGGTGCAGTAATCCAGGTGACAGATGATGGTCGCTAGGGCCAAGGGGAGGTGGTGCCAGCAATGAGAAGTGATTGGATTCTGGGGACACATGAACAAAGATGGTTAAGTGGACAAGAAGCACAGACAGCCAGGGAGAATGTCCCCAGGGGAAGGGACATTCAGACAGAGAATGAGGACAAACAGGAGAGATGACCAGGGATTGAGAGATGAGGTGGAGAAAAAAGGATAGAGTAGAAAGGGTGGGGTTGCCTAGCCCCTTCTGAGGGGCTCTGGACCCCGACACAGCCCTTGTCCCTCCCCAGGTCGGCAATCTGAAGACGATTTTACAGAGCCTGGTGGAATACTCTCAGGATGTGAGTAACTGTAAAGGGACTTAGTTCAGATGGAGGACAGTGACGGTCTGTGAGTCCCTGACAGACCCCTCAACCTCATCCTCAGGTCCTGGGACACCCTGTGTCTGAGCAGCACCTCCCGGACGTGAGCCTAATTGGCAAGTTCTCAGACTCTGCAGAGCTTGGCAAGCTGCTTCAGCTGGTGCTGGGCTGTGCTATCAGCTGCGAGAAAAAGCAAGGTATAAAGGGGGCAAGGGGGTCTCCAGGGGACGACCTGAGGAAGTCCTCTTTCCTCCCACCACCTTGGGTCCAGGTCTCAGTCTCCCCTGCCTTGATCTGCAGAGCACATCCAGAGGATCATGACGCTGGAGGAATCAGTTCAGCAAGTGGTGATGGAAGCCATCCAGGAGGTGGGTAGAGGTACCCAGTGTGTCGAAGAGTATCAGGGCATGGGGCAGCTCCAGGGCAGAGGTAATGGGGCACAGGCCCTGCCCTGGGAAGGTCTGGGCTCTGCCTGGAACTAAGCTGGCCAAACATGTGTCTCATCTGTCTGCCAGCTCCGAGCAGCTCCAAGTCACAAGCCAGCCAGTTCAAAAGGCCTGGCCTCCCTGCATGATGGACACAGGGCAGCCTTAGGGGCTGGGTTATCGGAGAGAACTGGCCTTGGGGACAGGAGGATGGAGAGGTTCTCAGGCTGGATCATGGAAATATTGAAAGCTGCCCTCAAGGGGCCCAGCTCATCTCTGTGCTTCCTCCCCAGCTCATGACCAAAGACACCCCAGACTCACTGTCCCCAGAGACATATGGGAACTTTGACAGCCAGGTAAGAGACAAGGGAGCAGCTTATTGAGGTTAAAGGTCACAGTCCTTCAGGGCTGCCTAAGGAGAAGGAGCTTGTCCATAAGCCTGCAAACCATCCCCATCCCTCAGGGACCTACCTAGCCTCTTCCTTTGCCAGGTCCCCAGGGTTCCTGAATGGCCCTTCCCCAGTCCCCTGGGGTTCCATCTCTCTCTCCTTAGATCTCGAGGGGTTCTTGGCTCCTTCCTCTCTGGCCCTAGAGACCACAACCTCTCTTCCCCCAGTCCCTCCCCTAGATCCCTGAGTTCCTCGGCCCCACTTGCCCATCCCCTCAGTCCCGCAGGTACTACTTCCTGAGTGAGGAGGCTGAGGAGGGGGATGAGCTGCAGCAGCGCTGTCTGGACCTGGAGCGGCAGGTGGGGCCACAGTGGGGGGACACTGGTGCTCCTGGGGCAGGGTCCCCGGCATAGCCCCCTCCAAGCTCCAGCCCGTCCACGCTCTCCCCCCAGCTGGCGCTCCTGACAGAGGAGAAGCAGAGCATGGCACAGGAGAATGTGATGTTGCGGGAGCGAGTAGGCCGGCCCGAGGGTGAGGGGGCCATGGGCCTCACTGCCAAGAAGCTGCTGCTGCTGCAGTCCCAGCTGGAGCAGCTGCAGGAGGAGAATTTCAGGTGTGGTCAGGTGGGGATGGGGCCAGGCAGACCTGGGGACTGGGTGGGTGCTGCCCCCTCACGTGCCCCCTCACCTCCCAGGCTGGAGAGCAGCAGGGAGGATGATCATCTACGCTGTGTTGAGCTGGAACGGGAGGTCACAGAGCTGCAGCAGCGGAACCAGGCGCTGACCAGCCTGGCCCAGGAGGCACAGGCCCTGAAGGATGAGATGGATGAGCTGCGGTGAGTGGTGGTCCCTGGGTCCCCACCCCACACACACTGTTTCCAGAGTGCCCCTGCAATGCCACAGCACCTCTGTAACCCCCAAAATGCCCAGTGGGCCCCCACAATGTCTCCCATACTCCACAGTACCCCCCAGACCCTACTGTACCATCCTGGACCCTTTGTGTCTCCTGGACCCCACCAAGCTCCCTGAATTCCTGGTGACTTCAGGATCCCATAGTACCCCTTTGTTACTCCACATTGTACCCCTCAGGCTCTATAGCATCCCTGTGACTCCAACAAGCCCAGGCCCCTCATGATGTTCCCCAGACCCACTGCACCATTCCAGGCCAAATCTGGCCCCTGGGTCCCATGCTGCCCTCCATGACCTCTGTGCCCCAGGTGCCCATGATATGACTGTATCTCTTTATAACTGCTTAGCACTCCTGCAACCCCAAAATTCTTGGTGGGCCTCCAGAGCCTGACCTCCCAGACCCTGCTGTGCCTTCCATAACCTCAAAGGGCTCCACTGAGACCCCACAACATCCCTGTAATGCTAAAGTGCCCAGTGTGTCCCCATTGCACCTCCACAGACCCCACAGTACTGTTGCCCTACAACGACCCCCTCACCCTACAGTGTCCTTGGAGGCTCCTCAGCCCCCTCTGGAACGCAATCACTCCCTCTATAGCCCCATAGCCCTTCTGTGTCCCCACAATTCTACCCCTGAGGATCCTTGATTATGACCCTGTTCTAACCATTGATGTTAGGGATCCCTGATACCCCCTAAAGGTCCCCAACAGCATCAGCCCCCCAATCCCTGACCCCATGACCCCTTCACCTTGAACCCAAATGCCCCAGGCTGATACCTTCCCCTGCCCCCCCCGAAAGCCCGTATCCAAGTATCCAAGCTGAAGCTTGACCACAGGCCCCTGCCTTCTCCCTTTCTGTCCCCTCCCCCAGGCAGTCCTCGGAGCGGGCTGGGCAGCTGGAGGCCACGCTGAGCGGCTGCCGGCGCCGCCTGGGCGAGCTGCGGGAGCTGCGGCGGCAGGTGCGGCAGCTGGAGGAGCGCAATGCGGGCCACGCCGAGCGCACGCGGCAACTGGAGGAAGAGCTGCGCCGGGCCAGCTCGCTGCGGACCCAGCTGGAGGCGCAGCGGCGGCAGGTGCTGAGGGGCTGGAGATGGGCGGGGCCAGCGGCGGGAGATCCTGGTGCCCGGGGTGGCCGCGCCCCCTCCCGTGCGCCTTCTTATTTTGTCCCGCCCCCAGCTCTGTGCTGAGTCGGCCCCTCCCCCTCCCCCTTATTTTTGTAGAGGTCACGCCCCTTTAGGCTTCAGTCCATCCACCCAGGTCTGCTGACCTATCTGTGCTTGTAAGCCCCGCCCCTTCCCTAAGTTGCTGTGCCCCCTCAAGTTCTTTGCCATGAGTCATTCTGGCCCAGTCCCTGAAGGTGAGCACGGTACTCGCTCCCTGCCCCTCCTTCCAACCCTACAGCCGTTATCCCTCTCCTCTGTTAGGTGCAGGAACTGCAGAGTCAGAGGCAGGAGGAGGCCATGAAGGCCGAGAAATGGCTCTTTGAGTGTCGCAACCTGGAAGAAAAATATGAGTCAGTGACAAAAGAGAAGGAGGTGAGGCTGAGGTCCTGCTTCCTAAACCCAGCCCTGCCCCCTGTGGGATAGCACAGTTTCCCGGAAGCCTGGGGTCCTTCATGTGGTTCTTGCACCCCATTCCTCCAGCGGCTGTTGACTGAGCGCGACTCCCTGCGAGAGGCCAATGAGGAACTGCGCTGTGCCCAGCTGCAGCCGCGGGGGCTGTCCCCGGCGGGTGAGCTGGAGGCTGCCCTGGGGGGCCTGGAGACTTGGGCCTGAAAAGGGGTATTCTGGGGTCTTACCTGGCCTGGAGTGCTGTTACCCAAACGCAAACCAAACCCATTGCCATCAAGTTGATTCTGACTCATAGCGACCCTATAGGACAGAGTAGAACTGCCCAACAGGGTTTCCAAGGCTGTAAATTTTTACTGAAGCAGACTGCCACATCCTTCTCCAGTGGAGTGGCTGGCTGGTGGGTTCGAACTGCCGATCTTTCGGTTAGCAGCCTAGTGCTTAGCCACTGAGCCAGGAGGGCTCCTCAGAGTGGTTAGGGCAGGCTAAAAGGGCTTGTTTAGGCAGGGGACAGAGCTAGACCAGTCTGGGAGGGAAGCCAGAGGAGAATGGGGCAGCTTGGGCAGGGGCTTAGCATGGGGAAAGGGCAAAGAGGGGGTGGGGCTTGTGTCAAGCCAGGCTTTTGGCTGAACTTGAGCTCTAAAGGTGATCCTTGGAAAGATGACCCTTGGGGCAGTAGAGGGGTGGCGGAGGAGTGTGCAGAGACCTGAAGAATTTTTTTTTGCATTCTCCAGACCCATCACTAGATCCCACCTCACCAGCTGTGGAAAATTTAGCAGCAGAGATCCTGCCTACTGAGCTTAGGTATCCTGGGAACTGGGAGCTCTGGCTTCACTCAGGCCTGCCAGGGTCTGCCCTCAGCCTACCCCCAGTGCGCAAACTCTATCACTAACTTGGACTCAGCTCCTAATGCCAGCGCAGTTCTAGCCCCATCTGCTCTCCTAATTCTGCTCTTACTTGGCCCACGGCCTCTAGCCCTGCTGCATGGTTTTACCTCTCCAGTTCCATCCTCAGTATACAAATTAGGTCCAACTCCTGTGGCTGGACAACCAGTGCACAAATCCTATGGCTAGCCACACCCATGTCCCTGCCCACATAGCTCTAGGCCTCCAATTCCCTGTCTACCAGTAGCTCTGTCTACCTCGGCTGTCACTTGGATCGGCCCTAGAGCCTTAGTTCTGCCCTAGACCCTATACCCCACACTTAGCTTTACCTCCTGGCTCTGCTCCCTGGCTCCAGTCCTGCTCTTAGTGTAGTGTTTGCTAGGTTCAGTCCCCTGTGCCTTGTCAGGACTAATGCTGCCCACCCCGTCCCCACTGTTCTTGCCCCTATAGCCCCGCCCTTGCCTGGCTCTACTCCTAAGTTCAGTTTACAGCCCTGCCCACTTTGGCTCCTCACCCATGCTTTGGCCCTGTCCCCGGTACTCCAATCTTACCCCATGTTCCAGCCCTTGCTGGGCTCTTCCCCACAGCTCTGTCCTACCCCCCACCCCAGCCTGGGCAGGCCTGAGGGGTAGCTGGTCTCCAGCCCTGCTCACCCCTCGTTGGGCAGGGAGACGCTCTTGCGGCTTCAACTGGAGAACAAGCGGCTGTGCCAGCAGGAGGCGGCAGACCGTGAGCGGCAGGAGGAACTACAGCTCCACCTGGAGGAAGCCAATCGTGCCCGCCACAGGCTGGAGACACAGCACCGGTGAGGGACTGGAGGACGGGGCCCTGTGTGCCTGGAGGGCGCCGGGCAGGGGGATGCAGACACTAAGCGGCTCTCACCCCACAGGCTGAACCAGCAGCAGCTGTCGGAGCTGCGGGCCCAGGTGGAGGACCTGCAGAAGGCCCTGCAGGATCCGGGGGTGAAGAGCGAGGACGTGAGTGCCCACCTCTTCCCTGCCTGGCCCTCCCTCACACCCTACCAGTAACCCTCCTCTCTCTCCCCCACCGCTGCCTGATGCCCTGTGCAGGCCATTGTAAGTACAATGGGCGAGGGTGGCACCCCTACCCTGAACCAGGAAGGGGTTCAAGACCTCTGAACCCCTACTTACCTCCTGCTTCTTCTCTTCCCCCAGCCTACCCTGCTGAAGAGGAAGCTGGAGGAACATCTGTGAGTCCCAGAGGGAGGGCATCCCAGTGGGGGAAGGGCCCAAACAAAGGTGAGGGATGGATTTGGTGTGGGATGGAGGCAAGCAGAGGCCCACTGAGGGTTCAGATCCTTACCGGCCAAGGGAAGGAGTGTCACTGTTTGGGGGGACCATTGCGGAGCCATGGAAGGGATTTCAGACACGGAGAGGAGTATGTTAAAGTGATACTTCACTTGCCTTTTATGTTTTTTTAAAAAAAGAAACTAAAGGATTATCAAGCTTACGTTTCAAAAACTAAGATATAAAAAAGAGAAAACGACTCAAGACATATACCAGGCTATACAGAAATAAGTGGTCTACCTCCTAGCGTAACCCCATTGACTCAGTTTCTACCCCACCCCACCCCCATATCTATTAGTTGGTTACAGAAAATCCTGACAGAGTTTTAGAAGCAAATACAAGTGAATATGAATATAGTTATTAATTCTCATCTCTTATTTACACAAAAGATGGCTTAATATGTGCTCGTCTGCACTTTGCTTTTCCTGCTTAACAAAATGGCTGGGAAATCTCCCCCAAGTGACTAAATAAAGGCGTTATTATTTTACAAGTATAGTAGCATTCATCAGCTGGGGTTCCATGGAAAAATTAAGCCTAGCAGAACATGATTTGTGTGGTGTTTTCCCAGTTCTTCCAGGATAGGTGTAGCTAGTACTATTCTAGAGCACAGACGATGGATGCCTTGGGGGCACTAGAGTTTAATTCTTCTATGGAATTCTGGTTGAGAAAGGCTAGCCTGTCCCGTTTTGTTTGTAGATATTATAATGTATTTAACTGGTCCTTTCCAGGTGTTTGCAATTCAAATAATGCATCAAAGTATAACCTTGTAAATATATCACAAAAGTGGAATTGGGGCTAAAAGGCCTTTGTAATTTTAGTAGACAGAGTGAAAAGTCTGCTCTTAGGTGTTATACCATGTTCCATGTCCACTGTGCCACAGTCTCACAGATGAAGTGTCTGCCGGAACTCTTTGGAGTTTTGCCACAGATGGCAGAACTGTGAAGCTTTGGTTGGCATCTTCTTCTGTTGGAAGAGATTTGCATCCTAGAAAGATCTCTCTGCTGCCTGGTGGAGAATGGAACTGAGGGATTGGGACTGGAAGAGGCTGTCGAGGGATGATGATGGCTGGACCAGAGCATGGACTGTGGGATGGGAGAAATGCCTGATTCCGGGGCCATGGGGCTAGGGATATGGAGGATTGTGACTCTAATCAATGACTGAGGAGATGGTGGGGCAGGGCACACGGCCCTGGGCATGGGGAACACGCACAGAGGTCTCTGCGGCCAGGGTGGGAGCATTTCTGGCCAGCTGGGGAGGCTGTGGCTGCCATGGGAGGAGAGGAGAAGCAGAGCCTGGAGGTCAACCTACTACTGCCCCTCCCCTGCCCATAGGCAGAAACTGCATGAAGCAGATTTGGAGCTGCAGCGGAAGCGTGAGTACATCGAGGAGCTGGAGCCACCTGCTGACAGCAGCAGTAAGTGGGACCCTGGAGGGAGGCCCAATGGCAGAGGGAGCAAGAGCTGGGCGTGGAGCTGAGGGGTCATCTCATTCCCCCAGCAGCCCGGCGCATTGAGGAGCTGCAGCACAGCTTGCAGAAAAAGGATGCAGACTTGAGGGCCATGGAGGAGCGGTACCGGCGTTACGTGGACAAGGCACGCACGGTGAGGATGCTGGGCGGGGTGCAGGTCTCCTGCTGAGACTCCTGCCCATGGCTACCATGCCCTGTGCCTTCTTTTGAGTCTTGCCTCCCATTGGCTATGCCTCTTGCCAGTTCTTGCCTCCCTGTCTCACATGACCACACCTGTCATACCCTACCATGTCAGACCCTGCATACCTCCCCACTGCCAGAGATTGTCACCGAGCATGTCCAAGTGAGCTGCCGGGGTGAGCTCACCCTATCTGTGTTTTCCTAAACTCTTAGGTTATCCAGACCCTGGAACCCAAGCAGCAGCCACCCGGGGGTGCTCCCCCAGAACTGCACGCCTTGCGGACACAACTTCGGGAGCGGGATGTCCGCATCCGGCACTTGGAGGTGAGTGTCCTTTTCCCATCACACTGGTCCTGCCTATCCAGGCCCTTGACTGTTGCTTCCTCTGCAGATGGATTTTGAGAAGAGTCGAAGTCAGCGGGAGCAGGAAGAAAAGCTGCTCATTAGTGCCTGGTATAATATGGTGAGTACATTGTCACTGTGGCCAGAGAGTTGGGGGGTCCCATGGGCTCACCTGACCTAATCGTACCCCTTTCCCTCCAGGGCATGGCCCTGCAGCAGCGAGCTGGGGAAGAACGGGCACCTGCCCATGCCCAGTCTTTCCTGGCACGGCAGCGGCTGGCCACTAACACTCGCCGTGGACCCCTGGGACGCCTGGCATCCCTGAACCTGCATCCCACTGACAAGTACTGATGGACCTCAGGATACTGTTGTCTGCCCAGACAGCCAGGGCTTAATCCACCCTGGGTTCTCACACCTCACATGATGCCCCAGCATCAGGCCTTGGCCAGCTACTTTGAGCCTTGGAGTCGTGACCCCTGACCCTTGCTCCCCCAGATTGGGGAGGGGGGGCAGGGCAGGGCAGGAGGCAGATATGGGCCTGTTCTTTTTAGCTAGCAAAGTTATTCTTACGCTTGATTCTGTCTCTGGGGTTAATGAATTGGGGAGGGTCTGATTCTATATCTGAGACAAAGAATAATAAAGACTTTAATTCTGCCCTTCCTGGACTCTGGGCTCCGAGGTGAAGGAAAGAAGGTGGGTTGGGGACTCAACTTCCTTTCCTCTTTGCTATATCATCACCAAAACCATTGCTTTTAAGAAAGGGCCTGGCTTGTGTTCTTACTAAAGTGTGAGTGACTGGTAACATCCAAAGAGAGGTGAAGATCATGAGGATCATTTTTATATCTGTGTGTGTGTGTGTGTGTGTGTGTGTGTGTGTGTGTGTGCGCGCGCGCTGATGACGGCTTTTGGAGAAGCTTCAGACAAAAATCCTTGCCTTCATGAAGCTGACATTTCCTATGAAGGGAGACAGGCAATAAACAAAATCAATATAAGTTTGATGTGAGAAGTGTCACAGAGAAAAGAAAAAGCAGGTAAGAGTGATGGGGTGTGGGAGATGGATCGGAGATGTGGAAATTTTTTTTTGTTTCAAAAGAATCAAAGGCTTTGGATTTTTTTTTTTTTTTTATTGTACTTTAGATGAAGGTTTACAAAACAAACTAGTTTCTCATTAAACAATTAGTACACATATTGTTTTGTGACATTGGTTACCAACCCCATGACATGTTGACACTCTCCCTTCTCGACCCTGGGTTCCCTATTACCAGCTTTCCTGTCGCCTCCTGCCTTCTAGTCCTTGCCCCTGGGCTGGTGTGCCCATTTAGTCTCGTTTTGTTTTATGGGCCTGTCCAATCTTTGGCTGAAGGGTGAACCTCAGGAGTGACTTCATTACTGAGCTAAAAGGGTGTCTGGGGGTCACACTCTAGGGGTTTCTCCAGTCTCCATCAGGCCAGTAAGTCCAGTCTTTTTGTGAGTTAGAATTTTGTTCTACATTTTGGAGATGTGGAAATTTTTAATAAAAGGGCAGGAAAGGAGGCCTCACCAAGGAAGTGATGTGTGCAGGGTCCTGAAGGAGATGTGGGCAGAGCCATGTGGATATGGGGGAGGAGGGGAAGAACAATTCAGGTAGAGGGAACAGCTAGTGCCAAGGCCCCAAGGGGGGACCTTGATGGGCTAGAGGTACAGTGAGGAGGCCGGTGTGGCTGGAGAGGAGTGAGTGAGATGAGAGTGGGAGGAGACATGGGCAGGGAGGTGAACGAGTGAGATTGTGAGGGCCTGTTGGCTGTGGTGAGGACTTTGACTTATTCTAAGTGACGTGAGAGCCATAGAAGGTTCTGAGCAGAGGAGGGATATGCCCTGACTTAAGTGTTCACAGGCACCCTCTGGCCACTTGGGGATCAAGGGCAGGAGCCAGATGATCAAGGCAGAAACCCCTAGTCCAGGCAGGTGATAGTGGGGCTCTGTCCATGGTGGGGCCCTGGAGGGGTGAGAAGTGGTTGGATTCTGGATGCAGTTTGAAGGCGGAGCTGATAGAATTTGATGCTGGTTTGATGTGGAAGGGGGTGAAAGAACAGGAGGCAAGGATGATGCCAAGGTTTTGGCCTCATCACCTAGAAGGATAAAGAGGGTGGGGCAAGTTGGAGAGACATAAGGGAGCTGGTTTGGGGTGTAATATACTTGAGGTATCCCACATGGAGAGGCTGAGGAGGCGGTTGGCTCTCTGGGTCTAGAGTCTGGGAGGAATTCTGGCTGGACTTCTAAACTCAGGAGTCATTAGCATATGATTACATTCTAGAGCACTGAGGAGTACTTGAGAATGCAGGGGGGGTTCGCTTGCAGAATCATAACAGTTGGCAGGAGGAAGCTGTGGTCTGGGACAGAGGCTGGCACATTAATGAATGAGTAAAGTCTGAGGCACTGTTGGGGGCGTTTCAGATAACAGAAGTTGGAGAGAAGTGGGCAGGGGAAGCTTCCCTGGGAATCTGGAAGAATTCCCAAATCTTAACATATTACCTGGCAAGAGAAGTCACACTGGCAATGTTTGAATATAAACAACATTTTATTGAGCACGTATTATGTACCAAGGAGTCCCTGGGTAGCACAAGTGGTTACTACTAAAAGTGAGCTACTAACTAAAGGGTTCGTGGTTCAAATCCACCCAGAAGCACCTCGAAAGAAAGGTCTGGTGAGCTACTTCTGAAAAGCCATAGCCATCGAAATGGATTCTAGTTCTTCTCTGAGACACATGGGGTCGCCATGAGTTGGGAACGGACTCCACAGCAACTGGTTTAGTTTGGTTTGGGTTATTATGTACTGAAGGCTTTAAAGCTGTCATTTTATTTTATCCTCAGAACAACTCAATGAGGTAGGCACTCATCTCCGTTTTAACGAAAGAATAAAGGCAGGATGCACTGGTAGAAGCCCTTCAGGCAACAGGGATGAGAAGTAGGGCCGGTGGTAAGGCGTGGCTGTTCAAAGAAGTTGGAGGAAACTCCTGCCCTTAGCCCCAGTGTGAAAGCCAGGCTGCGTGCTCTCCGCGCGCAGGGAGCCGGGTCACTGGGGAAAAGCCGGAGGGGAGTGAAGGTGGGGATGGCGGAAAGGGAGAAGTTCACCCTCAGCTTATGCAGACCTGGCTCCGGGCCTGCGTGTTGTGTGTGTCGGCTTGCTTCTCTCCCCTTAGGAGTCCTACGCCCGAGGGTCTCAGGCCAGATTCTCCTCTTCCTCGCCAATGGGGCTGGGCAGCCAGGGCGGCGCTGGCCCTCGCGGCCCGAGCACCGGCACCAAGGTGAAGGGTTCGGCGGCGGGCCCGACTGTAGGCGCGGGCGGCTCGGGACGGGCGAAGAGCTCGGGCTCAGGCTCCCGCAGGCCTGGGTCGAGCAGGGGGTCCTCGCAGCAGCAGTCCGAGGCCGCGCCGTCTGGGGTGGTGGCGCACGCACAGCTGGCGGCTGTGGACGCCTCCGACACGCAGCTGTTCTTGCGGCGCAACAGCGACAGGCGCCGGCCCAGCAGGCCTCCGGCCGTGCCCGCAGCCACCGGCAGGAGGCGCTGCAGGAAGTCGCCGTGCGTCTCCCCCAGCGGCCCGTCCACGCCATCTAGTCGCTGGAACTGCATGTCCTCTTTGGCCAGGCTGCGGGACCGACAGCCAAGTCAGCGCCGCGGCCCCGCGCCTCTCCTTGGTTGACACAATTGGGACCGAGGCACGCTGCTTCCCCTGGCTTCACCCACATATCCCGAAAGACTTGGCTCCTCACTCCAGAGCCTGGCCTCATCCTCTGCTTCTGCTCAGACTTACGCCCCAAAGCTTCAGTCTTGGCTCCGCCCTGTCTCCTTTTGTACCATCTCTGACCAATTCCATCCTCAGACCTTAACCCAATACTTGGCCCCACCCCTGTCCTCGTCCCCGCCCCTTGACTCCTAGCTCAACCCTTGCCTTTCCAATCCTCATACTCCCATCCCCCATAGGATTTAGCCCTAAGCCCTGTCCTCGTCCGCTGTAGCCCCTTCAGACAGTTACATCCCTCAAAGACATGAGCCCTGCCCCCGAGCAGCCCTGCCCGCTCCCGCAGACTAACGTGATGTCGAAGGTGGAGCCCTGGAAAGAGGGCTGCTGCAGCAGGAAAGCGGTGGCCGCCGTGTAAGGGGCGCGAGCTTCGGCCGCGTCCCAGTACAGGTCCTTCTCCAGCATGGCCAGGTCATCGTACATCTCGTCCACGGCCAGCATCGACACCTGCGGGCGCGGATACGCGGAGCGCGGTGGGGTGAGGCAGAGCGCCGGGACCACTGGGTGGACCCCTCAAGAAGGGTGAGAGTGTGGTTCAGGCATGTGTTGGCCGGGACGAGGCCAGGGCCGCTCTGGGACCAGAGTTGGCGGTCTTTGGAGCCAGGGATGGCCACGATAGAGAGAGTCTCACCTGGAAATTGCGGTCGATCAGAAAGTTGGTCTCAAAGTCGTCATCGTCCTCTCCGAAGGGGTTGATGAGCTGCTCTGCTACCTGAATGGGTTTCGGGAGGGGTAGGCGGAGCCTTGAGAACCTCTGCCCGCACCCCTCTGGAGTCCCCGTCCCGAGACCCCACCCACCTTGAGCCAGCCGGCATAGAAGAAGAACTGCAGCAGAGTGAAGATGGGCACGCACAGGTCCAGGTCGTGGCCTTTGTAGCCCTGCGCTGGGTCTAGGAACTGGCGACCGATGAGGCAAGCCAGGAAGTAGCTGTACACTGCGATGGTCACCACCTGGGAGCAGGGCAAGTCACCCGGTCAGGGTTCTCCCAGCCTCAGGGTCATTGAGGGACCTGGGCTAGGTTCAGGCGCCACTGTGTTGGGGGTCTTAGCTGGCGTTGTTTCCCCTTGTCACCAGATATAAACAGAGGCACGGGGGAAGGGTTACCTGGGTGTAGACAAGGGGTATGCTAATCCAATCGTAGTGAAAAAGCATCCCACACTTGGCCCGGAACATATTCAGCTCCTGGGGGTGGATACAGGTCATGAGGGGCATGAATTGTAAGAATTAAATGTGATTACCTGGGATGGAGGTGAGTCTACATCTGGTGGGAGATGGGAGTGTACTTCTGGGGGTTTCAGGGAGAGTATTTGGCTGTAAGTGAACACCTGGGGTGGAGGACACCATGCACCCTTGAGGGTGTTTAGAATCTGCCGCCTTGGAGGCTTGAGGCAGGGCTGCCGAATGACCCAACTCCAGGGGCCCAATTTCTCTAGTATTCTATATAAATCACCTCATCCTAGCACAAACCCTTCTGGGAGGCCCACCTCGAGCAGCAGCTTGAGGGCGCAGTTGTCGCGGATGCGGCCCTCGCGCCGGGCCTGTGCCGCCAGATTGCAGAACCAAACGCAGGGCACCCAGAACTTGTTGTAGGACGAGTTGAGGTTCTCGAACTTCTTGCGCTCTTCGCGGGTCATAAAACCTGGAGGGGCGGGGCAGGCATTGCTCTTCCGGTCCCACGTCCTTACCCCGCCCCCGCCCCACCTCCAGCCCGGGCCTCACCGGCCTCTACCACATGGTCCACCGTGGGGAAGCGCTTGAAGACGGCGGTGCTAACCGAGCGCAGGATGAGCACGGCGGAGAGTCCTGCGTAACGCATAAGCGTGCGCCGATAGAGGCGACCGCGCTCGTCCCGCCCGTGCACCGTGCCCACCACCGCACACATGAGCGCGTCGGGCAGCGGCATGCATAGGTACTGGTTCCACCAGCGGTGCACCACCAGCGTCACGTAGAAGCCTGCGGGCGAGCGGAGAATGGAAGACTCAGCGCGGACACCAAGGCCTGGGGGCTGGGACCCAGGTGCCAGGTGGTGGGAGGAGGGACGTCATAGGGTCTGTGTCTGGGACACAGGGGCAGGTTGGTCACTCTGACTATGCCACCTTGGCTGGGAACTTGGGGGCCCCAGCCATGAGAAGGAGCCAGAGAGACCGAGCAGACTGGGTCACCCTGGCTACCTAGGAGTCACCTGGGTCGGGGAATTGAGGTCCGAGTTTGGGGGTGGAGACAAAGGGCCCGTGTTAGGGGCACATGGACAGGTTGTCATCCCAACCACAGGGAGCCACTGTGCTGGGGACACAGGGACCAGAACATGGGGAGGGGGGCCCCAGTTTGTGGAGATGCACACCAAGGACACCTGGGCAGGCTTGTCACGACAGCCACAGGAGCCCTGAGCCAGAAACACATGAAGGCGTTAGATACAGCATCTGCTCCTGTAAAGATTACAGCCTAGGAAACCCTATGGGACAGTTCTACTCTGTCCTACAGGGTTGCTACAAGTCAGAATCGACTTCATGGCACACAACAAAAGCAACAAATGTCAGGGAGCTCTGGACAGGCTGGCCACCCCATCTATGTGAGCTCAGGACAGTGGGATGGAGTTTGGGGTTGCACGAAGTCACTGGGGACCAAGACTCATCAGATAAATGCCTGCCTGGCTGGACTTGAGAGGATGGAGTCATATGGGTAACTTGAGGGGGGCTCTGGGGGCCCAGGACACTACTAGTCTCATGCAAATTTAGGTGGGAGTCCCTAAGTTGACCAGGGATAAGCTTATGGGTGACACAGAGCTCTCATGGGGACACTTCAGGAAGTCCGTATGATCAGTGGCATCCAGGGTCTCAGGATCCAGGAATGGGGTGGGGGCTGTGGGGGTTGGATTTGAGGGGTGTCTCAGACAGGCAGGAATGGTATCTCCAAAGGCATAAATGGAAATGAGGGTCTTAGGGTCACGGGAATAGGGGGAGGGCGTTACCGCACCGAGTACAAAGGAGACGGGGATGAGACTGGCGTACTGGTCGCAGTAAATGACGAGCTTCTCGAAGTAGCGCTTCTGCCCTTCACTCAGCACAAAGCTGGAAGATAGGGGGCGCGGGAGTCACAGTAGGGTCCCCTCCCCAGCTGCAGATCTCTCTTCCCGCGCCCGTGGGCACACCAGGGCTCCTCCCCAGCCTTCTCTCGCGGGCCACCCCCTTCCCTAGAGCGCGCGGCACCCCACCAGCCCCGGGTTCCGGCCCGCACCCTCCACTCCGGAGCCACCTCACCGGTAGGCAGCGCTCAGCGCCATGTAGAACCCGAGAAAGCAGAGGAGCTCGCGCCACAGCAATTTGTAGATGCTCCCGCGCCATAGCAACAGGAGCTGCGAGAAGCCGCCGAAGCGCGTGTTAGCCACGCGAGCTGTGTACGTGACTGTCATCGCGGCGTCGGACCGACCGGGCCAAAGGAGAAGGGTCTGGGCCGGCCTTGGGCCTGTGGGCTGAGGAACTGGCGGCTGCGGAGGTGCGAGGCCGACTGAGCGCGGCGTCCCCTCCGCCCCGTCCAGGTTCACTTTTCCTCCGAGTCTTGCTAAGCCACCCCACACCGCAGTCCCCTTCTTCCAGCCCCCTCTCGCAGGACGCCCCCTTCCCTGGACTCCTGTTCCCAGAGCCTGGCGCCTACTTCTCCCAGCCCCCCTCCCAGGACAGCCCAACCCGAGACCCGTCCCTCCCTTAGCCCCTTGAGTCCACGGGGACAGCCGCGGAGGCGCCCTCTACGCAATCCAGTGCCCCTCCCCAGGATGCCATCTACATTTTCCCCCTACTCTCTGCGCCCCCAGCTCCCTTCCCCCAGTGCCTCGGTATTTAGACTTAGGGCTCTCACCCCTTCCCTCCAATTCCCCTCCCTCAGCCCCCACCTCTGGCCCTCTGGTTGGCTCCACTCCCTCAGCTTCCAGTACTGGCCCATGCTCTACCCCTGCACTCCTTTCCGCAGTCCCGACCCTCTGTCCCCTCCGTCGGACTCCCTGCCACAGGCTGACCCCTCTCCCCTTCCTGCACTAACGGCTCTAGCCTTCTCCACTTCCCACTTAACTGCCTGACGCTGCCCTTCCCCCTTCTTCTCCCAGATCCACATAGACCCTCCCTCTTGCTCCCCTCTGACCTTCCAAGCTCTCCTCTTCCCACCCTGAGGACTCCAGATGGATTCTTGCCTGCAGGCCTGTCTGCTCCCAAGGTGCCCCTTTCCCCCCGGGCCTGGGCCCTTCTCACCTGCGTTGAGGGTGGCAAGTGCAGGAACACACCCGGACAGGGACAGGATGGGCGGGTGGCTTCAGTGCTGGGTGAGGCTGTGGCCAGACCCTGAGCTGAAGGGGGCTGGGGAGTGGGCGGAGGTGGCCCCTCCCTGACCCGCCCCTTTAGCTGTAGCCTGGAACTTTGTTTGGAGTAGCCGGTGAGTTTGTTACCTGGGGCAAGGGGAGAAGTCCGCCCTTCCCTCCACTGCCTTGCTGGTCACCCACCCTCCCATTTGCTGTTGGGGCCAGGGACCTTGGAGCTGGGGGAGGGTCAGGGACTGTCTCCTTCCCAGTCCCAGAGTCTCTCTCTGTGGGTCACTCCACAGTCACCACGCTGTCACAAAGATGCACACAGACACACACACCACAGCCCCAACCACAAATTCAGCTTCCCTCACCTCAGCCTCACACAACCACACCGACCCAGCCAAGTGGTACATACTGTCACAGACTTCCGGAGTCAGACATGACACACCCAACACAAGACTCTACCCCTCTCCCTAACATACATAGGCAGATGTATCCTAACACCTAGACTCTCAGGCACACTGACAGTCTCCAAACAGTATAGGAGAACATGGGTGGGGACAAAGGGAGGGGCCCCACATTCCCTCAGGATCACACCATGTCACAAAGACACACACAAGGTCACACAGTCAGCCAAGCACATTACACACCCAGACATCAGAACACCTCCCCTCAACACAGCCACACACCATCACACTGAGGTAACGTGCATTTCTTCTGATCTCCACAGCACAATGACACCAGATGTAGTAACACTTCCCCTCAACACAGTGGCAGACAGTCCTGAAGTCAGAGTGGGCCTAGAGGTCCCTTGGATCACACTCACAGAAGGGCAGATGGAGAAGTTTACATCCGAGCAGGGTCACGCCCATAAGCCCCTTATCATGAAACTCACCTGCATTTGCATTATCAATGCATAAGACAATCCCCTTCCCAATGTTCCCTTTCACTGTTCCGGACTGCACACACACCCATAAATACCCTTAGCTCTCATACTCTCAACATTGCCTTGAACACGCAAGCAAGCCCAAGCCGAGGGACCCAAAACCTGATCTCCACATTCTGCACAGATATGGGACACTTGTTTCTCCACACACAGACCTACAGAGGACGCACCTCCAGCCTGGCACAAACAGCATCCCCATCCCCAACCTCACCTACTCCAACGAAAAGACGGGTGTGGGGGGGCCAGGGGTTCAGGGTTCCAGCCCAAGGAGGAATGCCCTGGGATGGGTGTTCCTGTATCCCTCGCGCTTACCCCATGGCAAGTAGTACAGATGTCTCTGCACAGCCCCGCCCAGAGGCCCGGCAGGCCAGGACACTGCGTTCCTAGCCTGGCAGATGTCCAACCCCCCCCGGGATAATTAGGAACCGGCCCGGGCGGGCCACCTCGAACCCCTGCCTCCGCCGTCCAGCTGCCAGATGACCCATAAAAGGCGGCCAGCCAGCGGGTGGCACTGGGCGGGGCCACCAGCTGCCAGACCTGGGGAGAGGGCAGGCTGGGTGCTGACGGGCTCCGTTCTGACCAGCCTCCTACAAGGCGTTTTCACACTCACTGAGCTAGCCCTCGTCTCATTGTCTGCCCCCTGCCCCAATTCAAACGTGTCCCCACTGACTGCTGGACCCCCACGGGGCCAGGGGCAGGTTGCCTGGGCTAGTACACATCTTATGATAAGTGAATAATAACTTCTTGGTGGGTACACGCCTGGCGCTGTTCTAAAGGCATTACATATTCCATCTCATTGAATCCTCACAAGCAGGCTTACGAAGGTGATGCTCCAGGTAGGCAAACTGAGGCTGAGGACACACAAGGCTAGTTAGTGGCATAGCCAGGATTTGAAGTCAGGCAGTTTGGCCAGGAGTCTGGGGTCTTTGCCACCAGGCTGCACCACCGTGTTAACATGCGCCACCCCAACATGCCCATACCTGCTTGCGCACACCCAGCAGTCAAGTGGGGGGACACGTCTAGGCTCGTGGCTGAGTCCCCCTTGCACACACACCCCGGCACGCCTCAACTGACTCATGTTTGTCCTCAGACATCTACTTCCATCCTCTCATCACAACTAGCTTCAGCTTGGAACTTGCAACTGCCCAAGGTCATTCCCAGTTCTGGGTCTCCGAAGTGAGAATCATAGGTCTCCGCACGCAGTGGCATAAGGGAGGGGTAAAGGGCAGATGTCTTCCAGTGTACAGAGTCTTGGAGGACTTGTGCCATGGCTCTGTGAAGTGGCTCTTCTTAATGTCCCTATTTTAGAGATGAGGGGACCGAATCTCAGATGGTAGGAAACGTGCTGTAGCCACTCAGAAAGCTCTGGATGGAGAATGGAACTTCAGGGGCCATGGCCCGAGTCCTCTGACAACCTGCCCTCTAGTCAGTCACCTAGCTGCAGCCCTGTGTGGGAGGGGCAATGCTACCCCTTGAGGCAGAAATTGGGGCGGGGTGGAGACTCTTAATCCTGTCTGGCAGGCCTAGCCTCTGCCCAGGGCGCCCACTAATTCCCAAACCAAACAGCGGGCAGTGCTGGGCCCGATGCCGGCCTAATCCACTCTCTTCCAGCCTGGGGCCAGCTGAGGGGGCACCTGGTTCCCACACTCTGAGCTTCCATGGAACCAGGCAGATGACCCTCTCCTCTGCTTTAGGCTTCACAGTCCTGAAGGACACCCCTACATCCTGTTACCCGATACCCTCCTTCCCAAATGGCCACAACACACACTTATTAGGTCTCTGTTGTGAACCAGGGGAGCTCTGGTGGCATAGTGGTTAAGAACTATGGCTGCTAACCAAAAGGTCGGCAGTTCAAACTCACCAGCTACTCCTTGGAAACCCCATGGGGCAGTACTACTCTGTCCTATACGGTCACTATGAGTCCAACTCGATGGCAATAGGTTTGGTTTTGTGAACCTAGGGCTTTAAACCTGCTGATAACTTGCATTTCCACCCTAGACATACTGAATCAGAATCTACACTTTAAGGAGATCCCCAGGTGATTCTTAGTTTAATACATTTTGGGAACCACTGCTACTAGTGTTTCTCAGAATTGGTCCCTAACCAGCAGCATTAGCATGTCCTGGGGACTTGTTAGAAATGTACAATTCTCAGGAGGGGTTCGAACCAGAACCGGTTCAAAGCCCTGTTGTGAAGGCAGCCCTCTAGATGTAATGCCTTGGTGCAGTGCACAATTTGTGTACAACTGTATACGCAGATGCCATTCCCAGCCCCCCATGATCAACATCCACAGCAGTTAAAGATCATTTTATTGAGGGGCAAAAGGTGGGGAGAGGTGGGGGGCAGATGCAGCCCCCTAGCCCCACCAGGGGGAACAGGTCCCCTCCCCACCTCCTGCCCCTCCCCCCAGTGGCTCCCCCTGCACCATGGGGGGACTTTGTGCAAACTCTGCCCTGGGGTGGGGTTGGAGGGTGGGTGTGAAATGGCAGCGGCTGGGGCAGGCAGCGGTGCTACTGTGTGCTGGGGGGTTTGTAGGGTTCTAGGAGGAGAGCTGAGAAAGTATTGACCTTGTCTGCCCCCCGCACTTCATGGGGCAACAGCGGCAGCTTCACGATGTGGAAGTCTTCATATAGGTCTTCCATCTGTGGCCGGAGCAGAAGGTTGCAAGCAGTCAGGGGATCGGAGGGCAGGCAATGGAGTGTGGAGATGGCTGGGTGCTCCCCAGGGTGAGGGGGAGAATATGGGGCAGGGCCCACTGGGTCAGAGGCAGGGGAGCCAGCAAAGTCAGAGATCACTGGGCTGGACCTCCCACCCCGCAGGGTCAGAGGTACCCAGGCCAGGCCAGCCACAGTCCTCGAGGACCAAAATTAGAGCCAAGGGTCAAATTGGGACAAAGGACCAGAGGGTGAAACAACAGGTCAGAGACAACAGTAAAGGCTCAAAAGTGCCTCAGCTGTGTCAGGCCACACCCCTTCTTCCAGGGTCAGAGGTGTTAGGACTGAGGACAGCGCTGAGTGGGTAGACAGGTGGGTGGGTGGGCGCACCTGGTCCAGGTACTTGGCCTGGATCTTGTGGCGGGCCTCACACATCTTGCAGGGCTTCTCGGGGTCAGGAAAGACGAGCTGGTTGACAATGATGTTGTGAGTGTCAATCTTACACTTGGCCAGCTCCTGAATCAGCCGCTCTGTCTCATACAGGGACAGGAACTCGGCGATACACACACAGATAAAGGTGGTCTGCTCCTGCAGGGTGCAAGAGAGGACAATGAGGGGTGGGTTCTGCCTCTGTACCCCACCCCTCACTGTCTGCCTGGACTGCAACTTACAGGGTCCTTGAATTGCTCACTGACAGAGCGGATGACAGGCAGTGTCTCCTCCAGCTTGGAGGCCAGCTGGTCTGCGTTCATATCCCCCAGGCCTAGCATGTTGCACATCTGTGGGAAGATGCGGGAAGACTCACGGCTTACCTGGGAGCCCATTACACACCCTGGGTAGGGGGGTTGCTAAACACTTGGGGGACAACTCCTGACACCTCCCACGGGTTAAAGGTGTGGGTCCTTGAGCAGAACCCTGGGGTCAAATGCCTGCTCTGCTATTTCTGGGGGATCATGGCCAAGGGGCTTGACCTCCCAAAGCCTCTGTTTCTCTACCTGTAGACCTTATCTCCTAGAGCCGTAGTGCTAGATGAGCTGACACACGTAAGGTGCTTAGAACAATGCCTGGCACACAGTAAGTGCTCAATAAATGTTACTGCCTAAGGCACAGGTCCCTCAGGGGACCATACACCACAGGGGAGGGTTGCAGAGTGTGGGGACACTGGGGTTGCCATAATGATAATGACCATCGGGGTGCTCTCATGATCTTCATTTGAAGCCCAGAGAGGCAAAGGGATTTGCTAGGAGTCACACAGCTTCCGAGTGCAGAGGATCTGACTCCAGAATATGTGCTCTCAAGCTCTGTCTGCACCACTCAGTGGGCAGGGGCCAGTGACAGTGAGTCCTACAGGGTGGTGAAATAGTCCCCACCCGGTGAAGATCCATCCCACACACTAGGAAGTGCTGAGGGAAATGTGGGAAATGGCCTCTGTTCCTGCATATCTGGGGGCCTGGGGGCCCACTCTGCCTCAGGGGACATCTGGATGGTCCGGCCCCGCCTGCCTGTGAGATGAAGGGGCTGATCTGGTTCTTGATCTGCATGAGGCGGCCCAGGCCCCTCTCGACGATGGTAGGGAAGTTGAGCAGCCTCAGCGTGTGGCCCGTGGGTGCCGTGTCAAACACCACCACCGAGAAATTCATGCCCTTCACCAGCCTGTGGGGAAATGGGGGTCAGGGCTGCTCTGCCCCTCCTTCTGCCCCAGCCCCGGCAGTGCCCCCTACCCAGGCTGGGGCTGACCTCATGACCTCAGCGTAGCTCATGGCCTCGTCGATGCCTGGGAAGGCGCTCATGGCCTCCTGCATCATCTTCTTGCCCATGCTCAGCATGTTGTCCTCCTCAAAGAACTCATCGGGCAGCTCTGCCACACCGAGGCTGGGGTCAATCTCCTGGGGACCGAGGGGACAAGACTCAGGCTGCTGCTACCTCCCCACCAGGGCACAGGGCCAGAGGGAGCCCATGGAGGTCTCCGACCATAGGCCTTGACATGGCTCCTGCCCTCCCTTAAGGACTTACAGTCTTGTATAGGCACACAAATGGTCAAACCATTAAACAAACAGATCGAAAACTCTAAACTGTGACCAGTGCCCCAAAGGGAAGCCAAAGTCTACTGGGCGGCCTCTTCCCCAGCTGTTCCTTCACCTGGAACTGGCTCCCCCAGGTACTACTATTACTGGCTCCTTGACCTCCTCCGGATCACTAATGGGAGCCTCCTGTGACCCATATCTAATGGCAAGCCACCTAGAACCTCTTGCACCCTGCCCTGCCTTCTTTCCTCAACACTGAGTCCCTCCTCACACCTCACAGGATTTTCTTATCACGCTTATCATCTGCCTCCCCAACTTGGTCACTGCTGTGTCCCCAGTACTTAGAAGAGTGTCTGGCACATGACAGAAACTCAACATGTATGTGGAATCCACGAAGGGATGACCATCTCTGGGGTGCCTGGCCAGTCCTGGGCTCAAGGCCTCCCTCTGTCTCCGGGGTCACCTCTTCTACATGATGTCACGAGGACCATGGCAAAGCCCCCAACTCACTGGCCTCAAAGGCCACTTCCCTCCAGGGAGCTTACACCCTCATCACCCACCACAGTTAAACCCTTGACAGGTTATTCCTATCACTGGCCCATATCACTGGTTACACCCCACTCTTTGACCTCAGCCTTCTCGTCTCCTGCCTCACTTATTCTAAACCTCTCTGGGCCACCTCGTGCCCTCACTGCTGCCCAGGCTCCACAGGCTACCTTTCCCTCTGTAGTTAGCAAAATCCTCACCCTGGTTCTTCGCAGCTCTCTAGTATCGCTGCACTGTGAGCCCAAACAAACCTGATGAGTGACTTCCACCTTCCTCCCCATTCCCCATCACAAATCTCCAATATTTGCTCCATCAGCCAGACCATCTTGGGTCCCCCTTCCACCCTTGGAAGTGTTTATGTCACTTCTCCCTCCTCAAAATCTCTTTTGTCCCTTTCTCCCCTCACTCTCTGCTGAGGCCCTAACCTCATAGCTCAGTGAGAAAAAAGAAGGCATCAGCTGCCAACACACTCATCGCCGAATTCCACCCAGAAATACCCCAGTTCCCTCGCCTTCTCTCTGGGCTCCTGATCCTGGCAGAGCCCAGGTCCCAGGCCTGTGTACTGGGTGTGGCTCATGCCAGCCTGAGGGCCATCCTCTGCCAGCACCCCTGCTCCCTCCTGCAGCGTCACTGCCCTTCCCTGCCAGAGTGTCGGCATCAGCAAACCAACCTGCTCTAGCATCTCCTTTCTCACAAAGCCCTCCTTACCACATCTCCCTCCAGCTGTGGCCCCACTTCTCAACTCCTGTCATGGCAACACTTCTTAAAACAGTGGTTCAGAGCCATTGTCTCTACCTCCTCACCTCACTCACTCCAGGCAGGCTTTTCCTCCACTCCCAGGGAGGTCTCTCTAAAACTGATATGCCTGCAAGAGCAGACAACCCCTTCCTGCCAGACACTCTTTTCTTCCTGGGGCTCAGGACCCCACACTCTATGGCTTTCTTTTAAGTCAGCTCCTTCTTGGCTTCCTTCACTGGTTCCTCCTGCTACTCTGATGGACCCTAAATGCTGACGTGCCCCTAGGCTTCCTTCTGGGCCTCTGTGTTCTCTCCCACTCCCGTAACTTTAAATACCACCCTTTGGATACTTAACTAAGCTACTCTCATGATGTCTCCACTTGGATGTCCAATGGGCACCTTATATGTCCAGTGGGAACCCTGGATTCACCACTGTCAAACAGAATTGTTGATTTGTCCCTTCTAAACCTGCTCCTCTCCTAGTCTTTCTCATCCCAGCTGCTCAGGAGACAGCTAAGGGATTATGTAATTCATCTCTTTCTCTCACTTGTCACAATCAAGCAGGCTCATTGCTTCAGTTCCAAAATACACCCCAAATCTGACCACTTCTTCCCCAAAATTCTGCCCACCACCTTAGTCTGGGCTGCTGTCATCTTTTGCCTGGTTACCGTCATAGTCTTCTCACTTATCTCCCTGCTTCCACCCTAATATCCACAGGGCAGCCAGAGAGAGCCTTTCGAAGTATGAATTTGGCCTTGACACTGCACCACTTAAACGACTGACCTTACATGAAATTAGGAATCAAAGCCAAATTGCTTACCATGGCCTGCGAGGTCCTGTACTATCTGAACCTGGCTGGCCTCTCCAATCTTTTGTCTTTCCCCTTCCCTTGTTCACTAAGCTCTAGCCACTCCTGCCTCCTTTTTCCTCCGCAAATATTCCTCACTCATTCCCTGTGGGTATGTTGAGGAAGAAGTGGAATCAGGAGAGACATAGGATGTAGGACAGGCAGGATGTGGAGGCTGATGTTGGGTGTTCACAGGAAGAGCCTGGAAGGGCCTTTGCCAGAAGTGGGGAGCTGAGCCCTGCTCCACTTACCATGGCGAAGAGGTTGTCATAGCCTTTGACCTTGGTAGGCACCTTGGAGAACTTCTGGTCAAAAGCATCTGAGATGTTGTGGGCTGGGTCTGTGGAGATGATCAGAACACTCTCCCGCCCCTTGGACAGCTGGACTGCCAGGCTGCAGCTGGGCAAGGGAAAGGCCAAAAGGTGGGAAGTGAGGGGTGGCACTCCCCTGTCCCAAGTCTGCAAGGGTAGATGTGGGGCCCTAGGAGTGGGGAACTGGGGGCGGCAGGGCCCTTGAGAAGACAGTATGGGTAACTGTGGGATTAAACCTCAATCCCTGCAGGGCGACCCACTCACACCTCACCTATTGACCCCTCTAGCTGGGTACAGTGGTAAGGTTCAGTCAACTAAGTTGGTTTGGTCTGGTGCCTACTATCCAGTCAGAATAGCTTGATCCTCCCTCAACTCTAAGCTAAGGGGTTCCTTGCACACCTTACCAAATTCAGGATGGTTCAATCCACTTGTCTAGCATAACTTGTGTGACCTCTTCACCTCCTCTGAGTTCAGTTTGGTTTGGTCCAGCTGACTGGGACAGCCTGATCATGTGTCCCCTCCCATACTCTCCACACCGTCGATCCCCCGCGGTGGGCATAGAATGGCAAAGTTTACCTGTCTAAAATAATCTGCCCCAGTGCCCTTGCCCCTACTCTGGGCTCACTCTGGTACAATACAGCGGTTGGGACATCTAAGTGTCCTTCCCCCCGCCCGCCCCTCTTGTGCACTGAGCTCACTGTGGTTTGGGCCCTTGAGCCCCAACGCGGATGGTCCAACTCAGAGGGTGCGGGCTGCGTTCATGCGATCAAGAGGTATCTTCCATTTGCTCCAGGTAACTTCCGGAGAGTAAAACCCGGAAGACCCCAGCCAAACAGCCTCGCCTGGCTCTGGGTAGAAGAGCCTGTCTCTGATCTCCCCTCCGCCCAGTGGTACATCCCACCCGTCTTCCCGGGCCCCCCGCCACAGCCTCCTTACCTGCAGGTTGTCTTGCCCACGCCACCCTTGCCGCCGACGAAGATCCACTTAAGGCTGCGCTGCTCGATGATGTTGCTAAGCGTGGGCTCCAGTGGTTCCACATCAGGCGCATCCTCGAACTCCTCTGCCTCAACCCCCCACCCAGCCACCCCTGCCGCCATCTTGGAACCGGCTCACGTGAACAAGCGGAGCGCACCATACAAGGCACCTACGGGGGAAACTCATTATCACATCCCCATACAGACTGGACACTTGAAACAATTTTCTCGCGGCCTGCCCCTTAGGAGCTAACAGAAACTATAATGCCAGTGTCCGGTGTTTCCAGGGCTCACGTGGTCGACTGCAAGTCTATAGTTTTGTAAAGACTCCCCCTACCTAATTAACATACTGAGAAGGCCCAGTCTACTCCCCTTCTCTGATTGGAGTAGAAGCCTTGTAGCACGCCTTTCATTGGCTATATCTTTTCTTACTTTCACCAATCACTCTCATGTTCCGGTAGCGCCAACCTTTCCTTAGCAACCGGCCAAACACCTTGTCCATGCCCTCTTGTTGCAGTTAGAGCCGAGGTCCGCTCTGGCCAGACTCCATAGGCTCAGCTTCGTGTCGATCATTTCCGCACACGCCTCAGGTCCGCCCTCTGTGTTGTCCAACTGACTGTAAGCCACCTAGCTCCTGCCGCAAACTAATCATGGACTGATTAGTCAGTTGGAAACAAGTTCCCGGGCTGCGGGTGGGTTAGAAGGAGAACAACTCCAGTTGTGGGCAAGGTCCGCAGACCCTTGGCTCGTGCGCTGTGAGCGCCCATGCTGCGCAGGGCAGGGCAGGGACCACACCCGTAACTGCGCTCCTAGTTGTAGAAGGGATCTTCAAAAACCTCCTGGCACTTTGCTTTCTGTTCGAGGGGGCTATTCCAGGGAATTCCTTGTTTGAATCTTTGCCCTGGGCCGGAATACAAGCTGTGTCCCAGACCCTTGGCGGAAACTCCAGTCCAGAAACACTCTTATGTTTAGATGGGGGTCTCTAAAAAAAAAAAAAAAAAAAACAACTGTTGTCGTGGAGTCAATTCGACTCATAGCTGCCCCCTAGGGTTTCGAAAGCTGTAACCTTTACAGAACCAGACTGCCACATCTTTCTTCCCTGCAGCCGCTGGGGGGGTTCGAACTGCTGACCTTTCAGTCAGCAGCCGGAGCGCTTACCCACTGCGCCACTGGGGCTGTTATATGGACTCTAGCCTAAAAATATCCCTAGCTTTATTTGAGTACTCTAGCCCAGAAAATACCTCTAAGTCTCAGACGCGGATCCCACCTCACGGAGCCAGTTATGTCCCCATTCCCAGATGAGAGCTCGATCCCAGAGACAAGTACCTAACCGGAGATATCCCCATTTCTAGTCGGGGGGACCGGCCTAGATATACCCTCTAGACCTTGTTAGAGACCAAAGTTCCGAGGAGCCACTTGAGCGCACAGCCCCAGATGGGGTCCACTACCCTCACAGATTCTCTCTTGTGCCAGTCAAGGATTGGATTCTAGCCTCGGAAAGCTAATCGGGACTCCACTCCGGAGAGTCAGCTACAGCACCTGTATCATAGACGATGGTCCCATTTCCCCATGTAGGCGTAACGCCAGCCCTAGACTAGCTGAAGCATAAAAACCCGCGGGGCGGGGCGCCGACCCTCCGCCCCGCCCCGGTCACACTTCTCATTCGCCCCGCCCCTAAGGCTGACGCCTGAAGGCCAGACCGCTTTTCCCGACATGCATTGCCCGGGACAAGGCAAGTCCGCCAAGCGCGGGGCTGTAGTGGCCTTCCCGGAGTCCTTTGCGCGGCACCTGGCGACAAAATGGCTGCCCGAGGGAGACGGGCGGAGCCTCCGGGCCGGGAAACGCCGGGCCCCGCGGGTGGCGGCGGCGGCGGCGGAAACCGATGGGCAGAGTCCGGGCCCGGGACGTCGCCTGAGAGCGGGGACGAGGAGGTGTCGGGGGCAGGTTCGAGCCCAGTGTCGGGCGGCGTAAACTTGTTCGCCAACGACGGCAGCTTCCTGGAGCTGTTCAAGCGGAAGATGGAGGAGGAGCAGCGGCAGCGACAGGAGGAGCCGCCCCCGGGCCCGCCGCGACCCGACCAGCCGGCCGCCGCCGCGGGCCCCGGGGATCCGAAGAGGAAGGGCGGCCCCGGCCCCACGCTCAGCTTCGTAAGGAGCCGCGGGGGTGGGGGCGGGCGCCAGGGCCTGCCCTGGCAGGGAGAGTCGGAGCCCGAGAAGGGGGATCGGGATAAAGGTCTACCCCCAGCCCCAATGAGGGGCTCGGGGGCTTCCGGACCAACCTCTGAGGAAGTGGAACCTGGATTCCCGACGAGAGGGGTCTGGGGACCTCTGGAGCATGCCCGCGAAAACCGGGAGCCAGGGCATTGCATTGGAAAACAGCTCCAGGGCTAAGGAAACCAGAATACCAGGATCCCTGTTGAGTGGTACTGGGACCATCCCATAGGGAAGGGGGCAAATTCAAGTCCTGGAGTCTGAGCTGTGTGGATTAGAGAGTCAGACCGCCTGCTGTGTAACAAGGAAAATTGTTTAACTTCCCCGAGCTTCACTTATCCAGTGTCCATTTATTGAGCTCCTTACCTTGTGCTAGGCATTGTGCTAGGTGCTGGGTGTGCAAAGGTGAACATGACAGACCAGATCCCTGCTTTCCTGGAGCGTCTAGGCTATCCTAGTTTCATTATACTTATTTCCAAAAATGGAGATCACAGCATCTTCTGATATGGTGAGGATTCAGTAAGGTAATCCTGAAAAAGAGATTAACATGGGGCTTGTTTTATAACCAGAAAGAAGGGCTAAGTCAGTGATTTTCAGCCAGGGGTGATTTTGTCCCCATGCTGAGGGGACACTTGGCAAAATCTGGAGACATTTTTGGTTGTTAAGAACTGGGAGTGATGTGCTACTGGCCATTCTCACAACAAAGAATGATCCGGCCCCAAATGTTTATAGTGCCAAAATGGAAAAACCTTGTGCTAAATAAATGGAATCTACCCTGGTGGCGCAGTGGTTAAGCGTTTGGCTGCTAACCAAAAGGTCGGCAGTTCGAATCCACCAGCCGCTCGTTGGAAACCCTATGGGGCAGTTCTACTCTGTCCTAAAGGGTCACTGTGAGTCGTAATCAACTTGACGGCAATTTTTTTTTTTTTTTTGGTCGATTTTGAGCTTTGTCTCTGGTGTTAACATTAAGTCCCTGTGGTGTGGAGACAAAAGTGTTAACTTTGGAGTACCAGATTGGAGATCAGCTGTGTGATTTTGGGCAAGTGAGCTAACCTTTCTGAGCTTCATTCAGTTTCTTCATCTGTTAAAAATGGGCATGAGAATAGTCCCAGCAGTGCAGGTCACTTAATGCCTCGCTGAGGGAATGGAGTTGGACTGATGCCCGTAAAGCCTGTTGTAACCCCTGGGGCACGGGAAGTCTCGGAATGTGGGAAAAGATGGGGTACCAGGATGGAAGCCCAAAGTAAGACTTACTTGAAGAAGGGAAGTGTCAGGACCTGGATTGCTATGAGAAATGGAAGTGGAGGCTGGGTGCCCTTCCGTAAATAGGAGTAGCAGTTGTCACTGCCATTTGTTCATCGAAGGGCCATTACAGGAGCACCCCTAGGGCGCCAGGCCAAGTTAGGTGCAGGGCAGACAGTGTTGCTTGTTGGTTAAGGATGCTGCATGCTGCCCTGTGGCTTTGACCCACTTTACCTTGAATCCAGCTCCGTTGTTTGCTGTTAGCACGACCCAGGGTCTGGGCCTCTCCTCAAAGATTGCTTCATCTATAAGATGGGGACAGTTATAACCTCCATCTTAGGGTAACTGAAAGTGAAACGAGATGATGCATCCAAAGAACTTGGCACAGGGCTTGGCATACAGTAAGTGCTCAGTAAAGGCAGCTATTGCCACCTACGTGGTCCCTACAAGGGGAGGGTGAGGCTTTGACATGGAGAGTGAAGACAGCCTGTCCCCACCCTTGCTCCCTGGGAGGGCAGCCCGGGGGCCCAGGACTGCCTGGGCATCATGGGCCTAGGGAAGGTGCTAAGAGTCGCGTGTGCTCCTCTCTGATTGCTGCGCAGGTCGGCCGGCTGGCGGAGCTGGGCGCGGCGTCGGGACGGGCCGCCGGGCCGGGCTAGGAAGGTGTAGTGGGCCTCAGCGCCGCCAGGGCGGGCCCCAGCTCCTGTAACCGTTGCAGTCTTCTGTCCCTTCACCCAGGTGGGCAAGCGCAGAGGCGGGAACAAGCTAGCTCTCAAGACGGGAATAGTAGCCAAGAAGCAGAAGACGGAGGATGAGGTGAGCAGGCTGGGTGTGGGGGCTGCCCGCATTGTCTTTCCTATCTAGGCTCAACTCCTGGCTGTTGAGTCCTCTCCCTGCCTGTCTAGTGTCCTGGCCTCGGATGGATTTACTGGGTGGGGGAGGAGGACTCTAAACAAGGTCCCCAGATATCTTGACTCTGCATATTTTGACCTCAAACCAGGCTCTTCTGGGTGACACTGGGAAGCAGCTATATCAGGACAGTCCTGATTACAGTTCATGGCCTCCCTGGCATCCCATTCCCAACCCTCTTGCCCCCCCGCCTCCTGCACAGGTATTAACAAGTAAAGGTGACGCATGGGCCAAGTACATGGCAGAAGTGAAAAAGTACAAAGCCCACCAGTGTGGTGACGATGATAAAACGCGGCCCCTGGTGAAATGACCCCTCCCACACCCGCCTGCCCATGGCCTCGGACTCTGCGATGTACATAACTATTTAATGCAGTGGCAGCGGCGGCAGCCTTTTTCCCCCCCGAGGACTTATACACAGAAGGAAACCGAGATGCTTCCTGCAGCCGCGGACGATTCTCCAGGACTCTTTTTTTACCTTGAGCACTTGATAGAACAGTGGTTTACTGTCCCCTCTCTTCCCACCTCCAACCTCTCTTTGGCTTTCTCTGTCTCCCTCTTCTCCCACCCTCCCTTTCTTCCCCTTAGTCATCACTTCTGGGAAGTAAAGAACTTGATTTAGTGCTGAACTGTACAGTTGGTTTGCCTTCTTTGCTCTCTCTAACCTAAGTCCTACCCCATTGGCCACCACTGCCAAAGCCTGCATCTGGCTGTGTAAGGGAGCCGGGCCCAGGGGTGGCCTGCTCCTGTCATCCTAGCTCTCCTCAATACCCCTTTCCCCGCACCCTGACTGCTATGCTATTGGTGGTTCTTAGGTTTAATTTCTTTTCACAAGCCCATTTTGGCTGGGCCTAAAATGTTCGTTTGTTCGTTCATCAGATGTTTATTGAGTGCCTACTGTGTGCTAGGGCTGTTCTAAGCCCTGGGAACATGGCACGCACAAACAGTCAGGGGAGACCATTTTGGGTGGTGACTGCAAAGATTGGGATAGAGGCTTGAGGAGGTGGTGGTTCTATTTCAGATGACATTTGATCAGAGTCTGAGGGAGGTGAGGAGCATGCTACGCAGCTTTCTGAGGGAAGCTGTCCCAAGTAGAGGAAATAGCCAGTGTAAACAGATTGAGGTGGGAGAATGCCTGGCTCTCCCGGGGAGTTTCAAGGCAGGGTGACTGGAGCCTAGTGATTGAGGTACTGAGTGGAAGGGGAGGATGGATGGATGGCTGCATGAGAATTTGGGACTTTATTCTAGTGAGGGGAACCCTTTATAGAGGGTTTTGAGCTAAGGAGCAACATGGTATGTTTTATATTTGAACAGGATCTCTCTGGCTCTGTAGAGAATAAACTGCAAGGGGGCCAGGACAGAGCCTGGGAGACAGTGAGAAGGCTGGGGCCATCATGGGAGAAAAAGGAGTGCTGGGGCTGGGTGTTGGCAGTGGAGGAGGTGAGGAGTGCCAGACCTGGATTCTAGTGAAGCTGCCCCACCTGGAGCATGCTCGTAGCTACTTGGTACCCTTCCAGGGAGGCTGGAGGCTGCCTCACCCAGATGTATATATACTCAGAAGGAGAGCTGAGGGGCTTGTCTGTCCCACCTTGCAGAACATGACCATTGACATGTCAGGTGGTAGGGTGTCTTAAAGGAAGTTTGACTCCCCTAGAGCCCTCTGTGGCTCCTGCACCTTTGTACTCTCCTCCCAGCCCCACCGGCTCATCCTGGGTCTTAATCTCCACCAAGCCCCCAAATGTTTTTGAAGATGCCCCCACTGGGGCCCTCACCTCCCAGTCCCTTCTCAAACGTCCTAGACAGGAAACAACATCTGGGCCCCCCAGCCATGGGCCACCTCCTAGGTCTTCCTAGGCAGGGTCTCTGAGCAGCCTCTGAAATCCTGCACATCCCAGTGCCAGGCTCCCTCCCACCTTCATTTAGGGGAGGACCATGGCAGAGCTTGGGAACTGTGGGGGCAGAGGGAGGAAGGGCAGATGGCTCTGGTTCTGGGGGAGGGCTGAGGTGGAGCCCACTCTGCCAGATTCAGCCAGCCTGGGGCCTGGACCGTTCACTGATCTAATAAATGTCGAGCACCTGCCGTATTTGGAGACAGCAGTGACCTGGAGACAAAAACCCTTGTCCCCATGAAGCCAACAAGAAAACAAAATAGTACATCAGATGGTTATACATTCTAAGGAAAAAAATGAAGCATGAAAGGTGGGAAAGATGGCAATTTTAAGCAATTTGGTCAGGGATGTGAGACAGGCAATGTGTGGATGTCCCCAGAGGAGTGTTCCAGGCAGAAAGAGCGGCAGGTGCAAAGACCCCCAGCTGAAACTAGCTTGTTGAAACAGCAAGCAGGCTTTGGAACAAGATACCTGCCCTATTTCACTTCCCACTAATGCACAGTAAGACTTGTCTGGGTTATTTTCCACATCAGCTCAAAGGTTTTGGGCATGCTGAGCTGGCCCGAGTGTCACTTTGGCCTTGGGGATGAAGTGGGGGAAGGAACACACAAAGCTAAGGGAGCCATTCCTACCTCCTCCTTCCTCAAAGCCACTAGTAGCTGCTGAACCTTTAAAAAGGAACTCACAAAGTAGGTTGTTCTGCAGTCTCTGTTCTGGAGTGTCAGGAGGCAGGAGGTGACGTAGTCCCTTCCCTGTGCTTACCAGCCCTGACCTGGGAAACGTCTGAAGCGGGAGAAGAATAAAATTTAGGTTTCGGTGAATCAAACAGCCCAGGCTTCAAAGTATTCTGGTGTCTGTTAGCTGTGTGATCTTGGGTAAGTCGCTTAACCTATCTCTGTTGCAGGTTTTCTATCTGTAAAATGAGGGTAAAAATATTGACACATCTCTAAGAGTCAAGTTCTAAAGTAAAAGCAATATTCATATCATATAGTCAGCTTTAACCTTGACATTGTCTAAAACAAGTATAATTGCTTTTCCTTATGGTGAAGAAATTGGCTTGTGTTTGGGGGCTGTGCTTGAAAAATGCTGTCCTTTTAACTGCGCGGTGTGATTAGATGCTCACCACAGAGGCCTTTGTAAACTGAGAGCCCGTATGTCTCCCATCTCGGACCACAGTTGGGCATCAGCTCCCTGAGTTTATTTTTGCACTGAGCGCTTCTGATTGAAGTTTGCTGTGCACAGGGCTGATTTGAGACTTGCATGAAATGACAATTCTCAAGCAGCTGCTTAAGAAACAGAAAAAAAAAAAAAGAAACCTTGTCCCAATTCAACACCCAAATCTATCAGCTGTGAAAAGAACAAAAGAAGACTTCTGTCACCACATGAGGGCAAACAATGCGGAACAGGCAGGCAGTAGAGGGCACTTTGTACTTCCCCCTACTCCCCCTCCCGCTAAGGCTTGTGCAGAGCTGCTGGAAACAACATATAAAGGAGGGGGTGAGCATTAACAAATTTTCTGTTGCATCCCCGGCGCGTTATTCACCTGTCCCTTATCTGGGGCACCCCCTAAGCCTCACTAGAAGGCTCCTACCTTCGCCTCCCCCTCCCCCCCCCGGGACCTCCAAACCCAGTTTCAGCCCCACAATTCCACTCTTCCTTCTGCTCAACAGGCAGAGGCCAAGTCCCCAGACACCCCACCCCACGTTCTTTTCTTAGCCAGAGCCCGGAAGCGCAAGCTTGGCGCTAGTCATGACGGGATTTGTAGTTTCAGAGCACCTGGCAGGGTAGAGCGAAAGGAGGCTTTTGCGCAGGCGTAGGTGGCAGCTTTCCGCACGTGTCTCTCAAGTCCAGTTTCTGTTCAGCAAAGTCGGATGCCTTGGGGATACCCGCTGCTCTTTTAGGGAGTCTTCCCCGACTTTCTGGGAGAAGTTAGGCGCCAAGCGACTCTTCCCGAGCTTGGAAGACTCAAGTACTCGGCACAGAGATGTTTTTTGTAGCTGCTTTTAATGAATGAATGGAGCCGGGACTGACTTTGACGACGAGAAAGTGGGTTTGAAGGAACCTGTACCCCGTCTCCAGCTGGGGCAAAAATTGACTTTGCGCCTCTCCTGAGACCCCCGAAATCCCTCAGGGCAGGACAGGGTTGTCCTTTCGGTTTAGAGAACTGGTTGATTCTAGTGCATATTGGTACAGTATATAGGGAGGGGCTGAATACAAAAAGCGGGAGTGGGTGGGTGGTTAAAATACGGTTTTAGTTATTTTTTTTTTAATTGTAAAAATATAGGTAACAACATTTAAAACCACGTTTTTAAAGAACAGTTTACAGCAGTCCAGGTAATGCTAAATATGGACTATTTCTCATCAAATTTATTCTTACTTCCGTTTGACAAGTGGGGAAACTGAGGCTACGAGTGGCAGGAAGTAACCGGCAAGGCCAGGAGGGGAAATTGGGACACACCAGGGTTTCTAGTTCTTCCCTACTTTGCTCTGCTGTCAAGAGAAAAAGTGCCCTTCTCTGTTCCCACATGGCGCAGGATGATGCAGATTTCTTTCTTCAAGACCCTGCCCACCTTTGCCTCAATTTCCTGGGCTGTTCCAGGATCCACCCATCCTCGGTAGGAAAAGGAACTAGACCTTCTGCTCCAGAGTTTATTAGTTTAGTTTATTTAATTTCAGTTTTTAAAACTTTTTTTTTTCATGTTCCTGTAGAAATTGTCAAACAGTACAGGAAAATGATGCAAAGTGTCAGAGGCTTCTGTAGGAACCCATCCCGTCTCAGGAACTCCCTTTATGCGGCATTTTTTCCTTTGTCTCTAGGGTATAAAGTTAACCAGAGGCTCAGTCCCTCCCCTTTTTTTATTCGTACGTAATGTATTTCTCTGAAGTACTCCCTGGATGGGGGAGGCAGGCACAGCTCAATTCCTACAGGAGGGGGTGACAAAGGCGCAGCTGACCCAGGGCTCTGGCCTAGGGGTTTCTGGGTCCACCACACAGTGCGAGTCCCACACGCTACCAAACTCCTAACTCCAGTAAAGAGCTGTGGTCAGGCTGGCGTGGAAGAAGCTTCAGGTAACGAGGTGACAGGAGGACCCACTGGCCAGAGAGGCCAAGAGACGCAACAACTCTTCCGTCACGTGACCCAGCCTTGGTGTGGTATGGACCTTCCTCCGTAGTAGGCCACGTGCAACGAAGGCGCTTTCCGATTGGTTCTGTCGGGTCAGTTTGAACGGCTTACGGAGGCCGCGGCGGCTCACCCGTGGCCGCGTTTTTTTTTTTTTTTTTTTTTTTTTTTAAGTCCCTCTTTGGCTCCCTCCTTCCTCGTGAGTCTCAGGAGAAGCTGCAGCGCGAGGCGCTGCTGCCGCCGCCCAGGGCCCGGTAAGTGGGCTTCACTCAGAACCCGACCCACTCGGCCTGGGCCTGCGCCGACCCCCACTGGGCTCCAGGCCTGCGCTGCGTGCGGCCGGGACATCGGAGCCGCGCCCGACCGGCGAAGGCCGGGGACCCACCCGGTTGGGCCGAATCTGCGAGGCAGCGAGGACGGGCCCGGGCAGGGGAGGAGGGAAACCGGGCCGGGCTTAGGGGGTGGGGCCTCGGAACCGGGCCAGATTGGGGTGCCGCGAGAATCCGGCCAGTGGGGCGGCTGGGGTCGGGCTGGAGGGGATCTGATTGGGGGATGTCGCGAGGATCGGTGCGTGTGGAGGGCTGTTTCGGCGGGGCTTGGCCGGGTCTGATTGGGGGAGATCGCATTGAAAAGTGTGTGTGTGGGGGGGGTGCTTGTTGGGCCCTGATAGGGAGGGGCAGCAGACTTTGGCCTAGAGGGATTTGCCGGGTCTGATTGCGGGGCATCTCTGGGATCCGTTGCCGGGTAGATGCTCCAGAGGTGTTCGGCCAAGCCTTATGGGGGTTTCAGAATCGAGGTGGTGAAGGACTTCGCCGAATTTGATTGGGGAAGGCAGCGGAGATCTGTCTGTAGGAGTTACTGCTGGTCGGGGAAAGGGGAAGGAGGAGAGGCTTGGCTAGACTTGATTGGCGAAGGCGACAGGGACCTGTGGGGGGGCTTTGTCGTGGGGAGGGTGGTCTTGGCTGGGTCTCATCAGGATAGGCAACGAGGACTTTAGGGGACTGCTTTTAGGCCAATTAAGAGGGATCTCTGGATAGCGTCAGGCTAGGCCAGAAAGGGGGGTGTCTGGCATCCGGCTGAGTTTCGAGGGCTGGATTAGGGAAAGCGGCAGGGATCGGGACGATTGGAGCTCCTTCGGACGGGAGCAACTGGGGAGGCTCAAGGACCAGATCAGGGCAGGAGGCGGCAGGGATGTGGCAGAGCTTGAAATCCGGATTTCGGAAGGAGGGGAGTCTTCGGGGACCGTGTCTGCATCAAGGAGACCACGGGGGCCGGGGCGCTATCACGGTCTGGGGCAGGGGCCCTGGACTGGAGGCTGCTAGATCCTCGCCCAGCAGTTGTGAGGGAGGCAGAAACCTTGGGGCCCGCAGCCGGGGGCGGCGGCATGGGCCGCCTTGGGATAAGGGTTTCACGCTGGGCCCTATGAAGATCCGCCGGGTCCCTTCGCCGCCAGTGGTCCACTTCCACACACCCCCGCCCGGGCTCCCAAGTCCGCGACTATGCGACCTAGGATGGCGCAGCTGGTGGGGACCCCGCACTTGGGCGGGCGTGGATCAGCAGCCTCCACCTGCCGCCGCTGCCGGGCTCAGCCAGGGTCTCAGAGCAAGCCCAGGGGACCCTGCGCTGACCCTGGCCCCTACCCCTGCAGCCCGCCTTGTGCCATGGACTGGCAGCCGGACGAGCAGGGCCTGCAGCAGGTCCTGCAGCTGCTCAAAGACTCGCAGTCACCCAACACAGCCACACAGCGCATTGTCCAGGACGTATCCATCCTTCCTTCTGGGCCTGGGGAACTGGGCAGAGCCTGCAGCCCCTGAAGGCGCAAAGGGGAGGGCCTGCCTCTCTAATCCCTAGGCTGCCGTGGTGAGGAGCTGACCTGAACAGAAAATTAAAGATTAGAATTCCTGGGACCCAGTCCCAGAGCTGGAAGAATTATTATGAAAGATAATGAAAATACCTAATGTTCAGTAGCACTTACTCAGTTAACTTAAAGTAGGTACTGTTATTCTCCATATTTGACAGGAGAAGAAATTGAGGCTTAGAGAGGCAAAAGGACTTGCCCAAGGTGGCAGTGAATAATTAGTGGGGATAGGTTGGGAAGTCCAGCCCTGTCAGATGCCAGAGTCTGAGCATTTAACTGTCATTCAGAGTCAGGGGAAGTGGGGAGGGTGCCTTCAGTGGGCACTCAGGTTTTGTTTAGGCCTTATGGTTTACATTTAATTTTCAACTAGTCAGCATTTAAAATATCAGCAGGTTTCACTTGAAAATAGAGGTTCCCATGTCTTTAAAAAGCAGATGACATTGGGCAGGGAGTGAGTGGGCACTGAGTAGCAGTGGCCACCTTCAGATGGAGCAGGTTCCCCTGATCTGGTTGCATCTTCAGGAGGGAGTGGGAAGTTCAGACATCCCCTCCTTATATGAATTTGACTTGCCTGAGATGCTGTGTTGCTCTGGGTGTGGAGGTCAATGAGTGGGGTCCCAGTAATGGGCCGCTTGATTTCAGTGGTCGGGGCGCTATCAGCTGCCTCACTGCATGAGGGTGATGGTGAGGGGACCCTGCCTGGATAAGGCCTGTGTCTCCCAAGTCCCTTAACAGCTTGGCAGAAACTGAAACAACTGAACCAGTTTCCTGACTTCAATAACTACCTGATCTTCGTCCTGACCAGACTCAAGTCGGAAGGTACACCCTCTGTGCCCCTCTATGTGGCCTGGACCCTGCTTTCTTCCCTGTGGTCCCCTGAGCCCCAGCCCTTTTCCCCCAGATGAGCCGACTCGCTCTCTCAGTGGCCTCATCCTTAAGAACAATGTGAAGGCGCATTATCAGAGCTTCCCACCACCTGTGGCCGACTTCATCAAACAGGAGTGTCTCAATAACATTGGCGATGCCTCCTCGCTCATCCGAGCCACCATCGGTGAGAACAGCAGCTGGCCTGGGGTTAGTGGGGTGGAACACACTGAGCTCTCACTCCATGCCTAGAAACTTCTAAGCATGTTAATGTATTGATTCAGTGAATGCTTCCAGCCCTCGGTATAGTAGTTCTATTGCTGTTGTCGGCTAACAGACAAGGACACTGAAGTACAGTGACATTAAGGGACTTGCCTGGTAAGTGGCAGAGCTCAGAAGTGATCCAGGCGGTGTAGGTCTAGAGTCCACACTCCTCCCACTTGAAACAGCCATTCTTGCTTCTGAGAGACTCATTCAGTGTACAGCTGAGTGCTGAGGGTTTAGCACTTCAAATATGTGGGCTCCCTGCCCTCATGGAGCATGCAGTCCAGAAATAACTAGTCCTCACAAACAACTGTTTAGGTTAAAAGTGAATTAGGTTCACTTTGGAGCATATGTCTCTTAGGGAGGCTGCCTGAGGAAGATACTGAAAGGATGAAAAGAATTAGCTAAAGCAATTTTACCTGAGGAATTTCTACTACTTATAAATGCTCACACACTATCTATTACTGACAGGTGTTTTCTTGAACAATATGTCCTTTTTAAACTTCAGTCAACTTTCAAAAATTTGTTTTAATAGGAAATTGTAAATTAATTTGTAAGTAAAATAAATTAAGTATAAATTAAGTTTTTAAAATGAAAAACCAGATTTGATTGCCCTAAAGGGAAGGAAACCTAAAAACTAAATGGAATACACATAGAAAGATGGAGGCGCCCTTGTGGCACAGAAGGTTAAGGATTCACCTGCTAACTGAAAGGTCGATGGTTCGTACCTGTCCAGTGGCTCCACGGGAGAAAGACCTAGTGATCCGCTTTCATAAAGATTATAGCCAAGAAAACCCTATGGGGCAGTTCAGCTCTGCCGCACGGGATTGCTATGAGTTGAAATTGACTCAATAGCACCCAACAACAACACAAAAAGATGTTATTAAACTTGAGCTAGACATTGGGGCCTGACAAAAGTGCTGACCTTGGGGACTGCTGCCTCTGTTGAAAGTGATCTGTTACAGGCAGTGCACTCACTCTGGGTGCCATGCTTTATGCTGATGACTTGGATCAACTCGTTGAAGCCACTCACAGCCCTTGGAGGCAGGTGTTCCTTATTTGCATTGAGAGCTGAGGGCAGAGAGTTTAGGTGATATGTCCAAGGGCACACAGACAGGCTCGGGGCTGGGACTGCACCTTGGGCTGGTGTCCACGTCCTCACGGTCTACCTGCTGCATGGAGCACCTTTCTTGATATGTGAGTCAGTGTCCTCTTCAGTGTTGCTAGTGGCAGCTTCCACCCTTGGAAAACACTGCCCTCTCGTGACTTTAAATAAATATCATTTCAGCTCTGATGACACCCCTATTTAGATCCTGCCAGACTGCTCCACTGTCCTCAGGTTTCCAAATGCCTACTGCGTATCTCGATTGGATTTCTAATAAGCAGTATGAGTCTTCCCCATGGCCACAAGGCCCTGCCCAGTCTGCGCCCGCCACCTCCCTGCCCTGTCTCCTCTTACTCTCCCCCTTGCTCTCTCCACTCATCCCACTGGCCTTGCTGATCTGAGCACACAGGGCATCCTCTTGCCCCAGGGCCTTTGCATGTGCTGTTCCTTCTGCTTGGGGTGCTCTTTCCCCAGGAACCTGGATGGCTTCTCCCTCACCCCCTCTTGGTCTTTGCTCAAGTATCAAGATGTCACCTCAGTGAGGCCTGCTCTGGTCACCCAGTTTAAAGATCTTTTCTAGTCACGTTTTCTGCTTTATTTTTTCCCTTAGCCCTCATCATCTAGCCTCCTAGGTCTTTGACGTATTTATCTTTCTTCCTCATGGTCTTCCTCACTAGACAGTCAGCTCCCAAGGGTGGTGGCGGAGATTTTGTGTTTTGTTCTATGCTGTATCCCAGGCCTAGAAAGGAGCTGGCCCACAGTAAGGGTCAGAAGATGTTTGCTGAGTCAGTGGGTACTACTTGTACCCACCTCAAGAGGGGTGCACAAGGCCTACATGGGGTAGTGTACAGGGAATGTGTGTGTGTTGTAGAGAGGGGTACTGTACAGGGAAAGGGTGTGTGTTGTGGAGAGAGACGAGTGAGTGATGGGGAGGGCTGGGGGCTAGCAAGCCTGTGCCCAGCCTGAGGGAGCATCTTCTCCCGGCTGCCCCAGGCATTCTCATCACCACCATCGCTTCCAAGGGTGAGCTGCAGATGTGGCCCGAGCTGCTGCCCCAGCTGTGCAACCTGCTCAACTCAGAGGATTACAACACTTGTGAGGTAGGCGACAAACTGCAGCCTGCCCCAGCAGGTGCTGAGGCTGGGAACTGTGACCCGTGCCCGTCTCCCTTCCCCTCTCTATGCAGGGAGCCTTTGGAGCCCTGCAGAAGATCTGCGAAGACTCTTCTGAGCTTCTGGACAGCGATGCCCTCAACAGGCCCCTCAACATCATGATCCCCAAGTTCCTGCAGTTCTTCAAGCACTGCAGCCCCAAGATCCGGTGGGTGGGGCTCCCTGTGGTGTCAGGGCTTGGAGCCTGTGCATGAGTTCAGAGGTGACCATGTGCCCGCTTCTGTCAGGTCCCATGCCATTGCCTGTGTGAACCAGTTCATCATGGACCGAGCCCAAGCTCTGATGGACAACATTGACACCTTCATCGAGGTGGGCAGCTGGGCTGGGTGTGGGCAGGGCAAGAGTCACAGGCCCCATCACAACTGACCCCGCCCTTCCCCACCAGCACCTGTTTGCCCTGGCCGTGGATGACGACCCTGAGGTGCGGAAGAACGTGTGCCGCGCTCTGGTGATGCTGTTGGAAGTGCGGATCGACAGGCTTATCCCTCACATGCACAGCATTATCCAGGTGTGCATGGCCAAGGCCAGCCTGGGTGGGCAGGCGGTGGGGTCAGGGAGGCCCGCCTCCTCGCCAGGCTGGGCCTCAGCCTCTCCCCCGCCCCCCCAGTACATGCTGCAGAGGACCCAGGACCACGATGAGAACGTGGCCCTCGAGGCCTGCGAGTTCTGGCTGACGCTGGCCGAGCAGCCCATCTGCAAGGAAGTCCTGGCCTCTCATCTGGTCCAGTGAGTGCCGTTCCTGCCCTCTGTTGCTTCCATGGCCTTGTTCTCCGTTTGCATTTACTTTCCATCCCTGTGTATAGTTATTTTGCAAGTGATAAGGATTTAGCTTTAATGATTAAAAAGTAGGTAACTTATAGACTAGGGAGCCCTGATGGCACAGTGATTAAAGCGCTCAACTTCTGACTGAAAAGTCGGCCATTTGAACCCACCAGATGCTCTGCGGGAGAAAGACGACAGTCTGCTTCTGTGAAGATTACAGCCTTAGAAACCCCATGGGACAGTGCTGTCTTGTCTTATAGGGTCACCATGAGTTGGAATCGATTCAGCGGTAGTGGGTTTGGTTTGGTTTTTTAATTTATAGCGTGAAGTAATTGAAAAATCAGTAAAGGCTTCAGGCATAGTTGAATCCATGTACTCAAAAGATATTAAAGGCATCTGTCTATTCTTGGATCCACTTCCTTTACTGCATCCTTCTGGTTGAGGAATCGCAATGTAAAGAAATTCTTGGCCTGTATCTCCAGCAAAAGTCCTAGTTCTGACTCCTCTTGACCAACTTGGATGCCATACCTACCCCTAAATCAGTAAGAGGAATAACAGGCAAGGTGTGTACTTGGGACTGGGTGGGCAGCTCCTGGGAAGTGATGAGAAAGCTGTGCAGAGCAGCACATGAAGGCTCAATCAACATTTCTGACCCCAAGGTGCATGGGCTCCAGCTGAAAGGAGCCAGCTGCCCTGCCTGTGTTTGCTCCCTCATCCCAGGGAAGTGCCAGTGCCTGTGCCGCATGTCCTTGCCTTACAGAGTGCTCGGGACTGGGCAGTGCTCCAAGCTTGTCAGTGTATTCAGGGCTTGGGAATTCATTGATAAGCCAGATCTGGGTTAAGAGTGGAGCCAGGAGTGGTGTCAGCTCTGTCCAGATAACAGTGGCTGAGAATGGGTCAGGATAGTTCCCCAAAGGAAATTGAATATCTGCAGGGCAAGCAAAATCAACATGCTCGAGACAGTCCGCCTCTTGGCTCCCTGATGCTCCTGCTCTCACATCTGACCCTCTCTCTGGGGCCCCTGCTTCCTGGTTCACAGCCTCTTTCCCAACAGGTTGATTCCCATCCTTGTAAATGGGATGAAGTACTCAGAAATAGACATCATCCTGCTCAAGGTCAGTCAGGGCTAATTGCTGGGCATGGGTGGGTGAGGGCTGGGGCACTGGGGTGTGGGCCCTGGTGGTACTTAGTGGTCTTGCCCGGCCCCACAGGGGGATGTGGAGGAGGATGAGGCAGTTCCTGACAGCGAGCAGGACATCAAGCCGCGCTTCCACAAGTCACGCACAGTGACGCTGCCCCATGAGGCTGAGCGACCAGATGGATCCGAGGATGCGGAGGATGATGATGATGATGATGCTTTGTCTGACTGGAATCTGAGTGCGTGGCTGGCCTGGGGAGGGGGGTCGGCCCTGGGCTCCCTCTTGCAAGGCGATTAAAAACTTACTCGGAGTAGACTGTGAAAATTCTAATCATGATCGCCAGTCCTGGGGGCACAGTCGAGGAGGGCCGGCTGCCCTGAGCCTCCCTTCTCCAATTTCTCCACACCCTAGGGAAGTGCTCAGCAGCTGCACTGGACGTCCTCGCCAATGTTTTCCGGGAGGAACTGCTGCCCCACCTACTTCCCCTGCTCAAGGGCCTCCTCTTCCATCCTGAGTGGGTAGTCAAGGAGTCGGGCATCCTGGTGCTGGGCGCCATCGCTGAGGGTGAGTGCCTGCCCGCCTGCACCCAGGGAGGTGCCCACCTGGCCCATCTACTTGACCTTGAACTCCTGTGCAGGCGTGGGATTGTCTGAGGGATGCAGCCATGCGCCATTTGGGGCCCCATACCCGAGTTCTCTCCAGAGAGCTAGTTACCCCCGACCAAATAGCTCTTGGATGTAAACCTTTCCCTTGGGCTGTGGGCCTTGAAAGGAACCCAGAAACCCCACATGCCAGCCCTGTTAATTCTCAGACAGGCAATTCTCTGATGTTATAAGTACAATTTCAGCCACTGTAGTAAAAACAGGCTCCTCTGCAGTGCTTGCTCTGGGGCAGGTGGGCCTTGTTCCCAGGGCTCACACAGGTGCCCTCACTCAGTCCTCACCACACCTGACATCAGTGGGGAGACTGAGGTGCAGAAAGATTTACGTCCCCTTCCCACAGTCACCCAACTTGGTTGTGGTGGAGCTGGGCCTGCTTTCACCTGCGGGGCCAGGATCAGAGGTACGCAGTGGTTCTGTTTCCTTGAACTTCACACAGTGAAGGTTTTCAGGCTCATTTTGACCCACTGGGGAAATAAACCTTGACTTAATGGGAGGGCTTCATGAATCTGTAGGAGCCCTGGTGGTGAAGTGGTTAAGGGCTCGGCTGCTAACTGAAAGCTTGGCGGTTTGAACCCATCAGCTGTTCCACAGGAGAAAGATCTGGCAGTCTGCTTCCATAAAGCTCACAGCCCTGGAAACCCTATGGGGAAGTTCTACCCTGTCCTATAGGGTCACTATGAGTTTGAATCAACTCAACGGCAATGGGTTTTGGTTTTCGTGAATCTGTTGCAGGCATCACATGTGACCACTTTAGTATACAGGCCTGTCATAAAAGTTTCAGACATGGCAACCGGAGTTCTCAACCTGCAGAGCTGTTTAAAACTGAGGAAAGGTTTTTGTGTATGATGTGTGATTAAGGTAGCTGATGGTAATAGGATGTATGATCTATCATGCAGAGCGTGTGCATATACTATTAGATTATATTACGTGTACTGTATGTTAATGACTCGTAGTGATTTTATAGGACAGAGTAGAACTGCTCCCACAGGGCTTGGGGTGTTTTTTTAGAGGTATATATTAATGGGAAAAGATCTGGAGGAATTAACCCCCAACTGGTAAAAAAAAATAGATCTTGGGTTTTGGCTTACGGGGAATGTGCTCTTATGTGTCTCTCCTCTTTTACATTGAAAGAAAAACATGTTCGTGGTTAAAAAAAAAAAAAAAGATAAAGAAGAAAAAAATTAAAAACACAAACCTTCAAGGTTTTAATTGAAAAGTGCTTGCCATCCATCTGGGCCCTGTTGCCCCATAGAGCTTC
Source organism: Trichechus manatus latirostris (assembly GCF_000243295.1). Classification (NCBI taxonomy): domain Eukaryota; kingdom Metazoa; phylum Chordata; class Mammalia; order Sirenia; family Trichechidae; genus Trichechus; species Trichechus manatus. The sequence continues at coordinate 2,022,016 of NW_004444194.1, forward strand.
TCACTGTATCCAGCCTGACAGTGTTTGAATGAATAAGTGTCCAGATAGGTAACACCACCATGTATCTGGCAGAGTGAAAAAGGCTAGGTCTGATGCGGTTTCCAGCCCTGACCTCGCCTTTCACTGGCTGTGTGACTGGGCGAGTTATTTAACCTCTGAGCCTCAGTTTCCCCATCTGTCAAATGGGGCTGATCCTCTCCCTGCGAGGGTGGGTGTAGTGGAGCCCAGCTGGGCTCAGGCTTGCACCTGTTCCGTGGCCCCACTGCTTCCTGTCTGCCGGCCCCTGTAGGTTGCATGCAGGGCATGGTGCCCTACTTGCCTGAGCTGATCCCACACCTGATCCAGTGCCTGTCAGACAAGAAGGCCTTGGTCCGCTCCATCGCCTGTTGGACGCTGAGCCGCTATGCCCACTGGGTGGTCAGCCAGCCGCCTGACATGCATCTCAAGCCCTTGATGACCGAGCTGCTCAAACGCATCTTGGATGGCAACAAGAGGGTACAAGAGGCAGCCTGCAGGTGACCCTCGACCCCGTCCCCATGGCCCCTGTCCCCACCCCACTGGCTGCCCTCTGGGAAGTGATGACACCTGTGACCCTTGACATCATGCTGATTCTCTTGTATTCGTACTGACTGATCCCAAGTGTAGCCTCCCCTGAATTCGTACTTGGCCGAGCTTGGCCTGTTGCTGCTTGCTGAGGCCCCATCCTGCTCTCCCTCCACCAGTGCCTTTGCCACCCTGGAGGAAGAGGCCTGCACGGAGCTGGTGCCCTACCTCAGCTACATCCTGGACACCCTCGTCTTTGCCTTCGGCAAGTACCAGCACAAGAACCTGCTCATCCTCTATGATGCCATCGGCACCCTGGCTGACTCTGTGGGCCACCACCTCAACCAGCCGGTGAGACACCCATAGCAGCTTCCTCCTCCCGATTCCTGGGCCCCTTGGCAACCAGTGACCTGGCGGCGACTCCGTGTCACATGCCAGGGACGTGGCCATGACCTCGCCAAGCAGACAGACAGACCCGGCCCCTGCCCTCGCCCTGCTCACAGTCTAGTGGGGGAGACAGACAGTTATGAGACAGTGTGGTAAGTGCTGTGTCCGGGGAAGCTCAGGGCCTGTGGGAACCAGGAGGTGCTGACCCAGGCTCTGAGAGGAGTGGAGTGGGGAAGGGGGTGTGGGTGGCACCGGTGAGAAGGCACTAAGAAAGGCCTGGAGGTCTGGCTGGCTGGTAAAGCCTTACAGGGCCCCATGTGCCATGCTCAGGAGTCCAGACTTCATTTCCTGGGTGGTGGGTGCCTTTGAGTCATGGAGCCCCGCTGGCTCTCAGCTTACCACCCCACCCAGGGGGCCCCAAATTCTTGCTGCTTCTCCAGGAATACATCCAGAAGCTGATGCCCCCACTGATCCAGAAGTGGAACGAGCTCAAGGATGAAGACAAGGACCTCTTCCCACTGCTGGAGGTAGTTGGGGTCCAGGCCTGCTCCCACAGCCCTGGCCCAGCCTGGCCCTCCTGGAGTTCACCTCTCCTGCCTTCCTCCCCACTAGTGCCTGTCGTCTGTGGCCACTGCCCTCCAGAGTGGCTTCCTGCCCTACTGTGAGCCTGTCTACCAGCGCTGTGTCACCCTGGTGCAGAAGACGCTGGCCCAGGCCATGGTGAGCACCACTCCCACCCCACCCCCACGACCATCTCCTGTGCTGCTGCCTCGGTCCCAGCCCCCTCCCCTCACGCTTCTCCCCTACTCCCATCTTGGCCCAGATGTACAACCAGCACCCTGAGCAGTACGAGGCCCCTGATAAGGACTTCATGATCGTGGCACTGGATCTGCTCAGCGGCCTGGCCGAAGGCCTGGGTGGCCACGTGGAGCAGCTGGTGGCCCGCAGCAACATCATGACACTGCTCTTCCAGTGCATGCAGGTTGGGGGATGCCTCTCAGAGGCCTGCACCCTACTTCCCAGCAGTCCCCAGGGTATTTAGCTAGACAGTGAAGTCCCTCAGTAGCCTGCGTCGGCCATCCTGAGAGAGATCAGGGCACTAATGTGTCCAAAGGACCCTATGGAAGAAGTACTCTTAAGAAAAGTTTCTGATTATTTTTAAAAAATGATTTAAGTAAGACAAGAATAAAATCTCATTAAAAAACAAACACTGTTGAAAGTAGACTAGCACTAGCCTCTCCCATTGTACTCCTTCCCCGAGAGTGTCAGGCTAGGCAGTGATGGCAGCTCCCCTGTAGTGGTACCGTGAGTAAAGCACTCTCTGTTCATATCCTCACTGACTCCTGGAGGGGGACTGGCACCCCCCGGTTACAGATGTGGGGCCTGAGGCTAGACAGGTTAAGGAGATGGCCCCAAGCCTGGCAGGGTCAGGTGGACACCATGGACTGTGTGTTCTTAAGGCCCTGGACTGAGGGATGAGTTGAGACCCTGGCTGGTAATGGCAACGGGGATGGGGGTGGGGGTGGAGCAGGCTGCCATGCTGAACCTACTCTGACCCCCAGGACTCCATGCCCGAGGTCCGGCAGAGCTCTTTTGCCCTCCTGGGCGACCTTACCAAAGCCTGCTTCATCCACGTCAAGCCCTGCATCGGTATGACCCCTATCTTGTCCTTGACCTATGACCCCAATCCCCCGCCTCAAATGATGGAAAAATGACCTGGGAGGATCATGACTGAACTGAGACGTATTCGTACTGTCTGATGGGGTCTGCTTGGCCAGGATCTAGGAGCTCACCCCTGCTGACCCTGCTGTTCAGCCCCCTCCCTTTCCCCCAACAGCTGAGTTCATGCCCATCCTGGGCACCAACCTGAACCCTGAGTTCATCTCAGTCTGCAACAATGCCACCTGGGCTATTGGCGAGATCTGCATGCAGATGGGTAAGTGAGCCTCCCCATTGGCTTGTCCCTGGCCTGGGGGCGGGAGCCTGGCTCTGACAGGGCTTCTCAAGACCAGCCTAGTGCTCTTTGAGGAAGGCTCCAGGTAGCAGGGGCAAGAGGACATCTCTGACCATTTTCCTCAAGGATGAGGCCAAAAGTCTCAAGGGGCATCTGACTGGCTTCTCCAAAGAGGCAGGAATGAAGGACTGTTCTCATTTGACCGTTTGCCACCCCCAGTGGGATTGGTTGAGAGATTTTGATTGCTTTTTTTCCAAGGGAGATTCAGGGGTGTGGTTTCACCATGGTGTCCAGCGGTGATTGCAGGGAAGCCTCTTGTGTTTGGAGGGCCTGGGTTTGTCTCTGGCTGGCCATGGGTCCTGGCTGGGGCCAGCTGGTTGGCCAGTCTCTAGTTGGAACCAGGGTTAGTGAGTGAGGTGGAGCTGGAGGAGTGAGGCAATATCTGATTGGCCTACAGCGGGTGGAGGGGCTGTGCGGGGCTCTGATTGACTGTCTTCCAGGGGCAGAGATGCAGCCCTATGTGCAGATGGTCCTCAACAACCTGGTGGAGATCATTAACCGGCCCAACACACCTAAGACGCTGCTGGAAAATACAGGTGGGCACTAGGCCTGGGCTGCTGGGGCCACCTTCACAGTACTCACCCCTCCTGCCCACCTTCCAGAGGTGGGGTTCTGGGCTGGGAGGGGCTGTCGAGAAGAGACCTTGGGAAAGAACCAGGGAGGGTATCTGTGTGGACCTGAGGGGATTCTGGGAGAAGCCTAAGAAGGGATGTCACCGTAGGGGGACAACCTGTCTGGGCCATACTTGGACCCAGGTTGGCTGGCAGTGCCGTTCCCTTGGGGTCCACGGGGCGGGGCTTGGTGCCTCGTGCCAGAGGTCCCGCCACGTACCGTCCCGGGGCCACTCGGGGTTTCAGGTCGCCTGACGAGTCCCTCTGCCATTCCAGCCATCACCATCGGCCGCCTGGGCTACGTGTGCCCCCAGGAGGTGGCACCCATGTTGCAGCAATTCATCCGGCCTTGGTGCGTGTCCACCTGTGTGGGTGCTTGCTGTACGGAGGGCTGGGCACTGATGGGTGGGACAGGCCTAGCCAGTTCCCTCCCTTGCACTTGCCCTGGCCCCGCCTGCTCACTGACCCCCTGTCCCCTTCCCCATAGATGCTCCTCCAGCCCCGCCTACTGACACGCCACTGCTCACCTTCCCCGTAGGTGCACATCCCTCAGGAACATCAGGGACAACGAGGAGAAGGATTCTGCCTTCCGAGGCATCTGCATGATGATAGGCGTCAACCCCGGGGGCGTCGTGCAGGTTGGGGCAGCTGGGCGCAGAGGGAAGGCACTGGGGCTGGTTTCGGGCAGCCCCTCACATGGGACCTGTCACGTTTCAGGACTTTATTTTCTTCTGTGATGCCGTAGCCTCCTGGGTGAGCCCGAAGGATGACCTTCGGGACATGTTTTATAAGGTGAGGCCCAGAAAGGGGCAGGAGGAAGCTCTCTGGGAGGAGAGGCTGGGCAGCCCACTCCAGCGTCCACCCTGGCATCCCTCATCCCATGACACCCCTCGCCTGTCCCTCCCACAGATTCTCCACGGCTTCAAAGACCAAGTCGGGGAGGAGAACTGGCAGCAGTTCTCAGAGCAGTTCCCACCACTGCTCAAGGAGCGGCTGGCTGCCTTCTACGGGGTCTAGACAGGCATCGGGACTGCCAGGTGAGGCCAAGGGCAGGGGGCGGTGCTGTGTTGACGGGACTGAAGGGACAGCCCTAACCCTCCTCCTTCCCTGCAGGTTTCTGTCTCCGTCGTCATCAGAGGGATTGCCGGGAGCGCGCTGCATCCAGAAGTCACCGTGCCCTGGTCGAGGGGGGTTAGGGAGGAGGAAGTGGGACTCAAATCCAGACGCCTACCCCGTCCGTCCACCTGCCGTGCCGGGCCTGTCTGGCCGGGGGGCGGGCAGGTGGGTGGGGCCTCCACACTCATCCTACAAACGGGGAGGGGGGTGGGAGTTCTTGGTGGGCAAGGGCCCCTTCACTCTAATTGTCTCAGGCGGCCCTCTTGGGCCAGCCACGTGGGAGGGAAGACTCAACACAACCGACCTTAATCCGGTTTAGGATGAGGAAAAGGGAAAGCAGGCGTAGAGAGGGGTCCTTGTAGAGACACGTACAGTCACACGTACATATGTGGCCACACACGTGTGGGCACTGCAGCCAGCAAGGCTCAGCCGGCCACCCCACCATTACCCCGACTGCATGGAGATAGTAGAATTAGTGAACCCCTGAGTTAACCCGTAAGGCCTTCCGTGTAACCTTCATCTAGAGTTTAAGAAGCTTCTGCCGTTTTGCCAGAATTGGCGGTGATTGGGGAGGGCTGGGTGGGTTGTGGGGCCTCAGCTGGGACCCCAGGGCGGGGGGAGGAGGACAGACATCTTGGGGCCACCTAGTCAGCACGCACACGCTTGGGACCTGTTCAGCAAACTTTCTGCCAGCTTCTGGCAGCCTCAGCCAGTATCTCTGTCCTTGTGCTGTCCCAGCCAGCAGGGTGGGGGTGGCCGGAAGGGCTGGCCAGAGGTGGCCTTGTCTCCCTCCCCTGTGCTCCAGCAGCCTCTGAAGACACTGGGCTGGGACCTTTTCCCAAAGAGAGCAAGCTGGGTGCAGCCGGATCTCCTGGCCCCCCTGCATCTCTCTCCGTAAGCAGCTTCAAAGGCAGTTTCTCTGTGCTGACAGCCCACTGCTCAAGCTCAGGCCTGAGTTTTAACACAAGGGCCAGAGCAGGGGCATTCAGTTGACGATCATAGAGGACGAAAACTTCGGCTTTGTCAGCAAGAAGGAAACTGAGGGCTTGGAGGAGGGAAAGAGTGGTGCACCCCTTGTCCTCCACTCTGTCCCCCTGGAACTTCCTGTTCATCACAGCCACCCTGCTTCTCCCAGTGGGCCCAGAGACTCCATTAGTTTGGGGTCAGTCGTTCTAGGGACCTGGGGATTTGTTGGGTCAGGGTGGGAGGGGATATATTAGGCAGGGAGTATGGTTCCTTCCAGGCTTGACTTGGCTGGGAAACCGGGCCAGCAACCCCTTAACTTTGTTTCTTTTTTCTCATCTCCTGCTTTCCACTCCTTTGGGGGCCGCTTGTGGTTTGGGGTTTGACTGGATTCCTCTACCCTGGAGCCTGCTCCATCCATTTGTCTGACACCGTGCACCCATCCCCATCCTAGCTGTGGGTTTTCTAAGACAGGGTTAGGCCTTGCCTCTATTCCAGGGTCCACTAAGTGCACATTCCATCAACTCAGCTTTCTGGTTTGTTTTTTCTCTGTAAAACTCGAGCAGGTCTCTGGAAGCTGTTTGTAAAGAAAAAAATGTTTTGATACCATTTAATTTTCTGGTAATTCTAGTTCTGTGGAGCGTCCTCCACCGGGTCTTGGAGTGTGCAGACAGATTGGCTGTCAAATGGGGTTGATAACCCCCTCTCCACCCAGGATGGGGGCGTCCAGCCATCTTTGGGGAAGGGGGGCCTGGTTCTAGTTTTCCTTTTAAGAAAACTATTTAATTTTAAAGTTTATTTTTGGTTGGTTTTTGCACAACGAAGTTTCAGCTTCTTAACCTTCTCCCCTGCTCAGGGCTGCGGACCCAGACTCGCTTTGATCCGCAGTTCCTCTCGCCACATTTCTTGCATCCCTCTCTCTCATCCCCTCCCGCTGCGGGCTGCCAAGTCTGTCCATTACCGTGCTGTGCTGGGGATTGGCGCCCAAGGTGGCGTGAGATTCCACTTGTGTAGAACTTTGTTGAGTAAAGATCAGTTCCTTGTGAAACCTTTAATCTCCATCTGGCCTCCTGTGTCCTTGACTTTAGTAGTGGGGAAGAGAGCTGTGGAGGGGGATCTGGGAAGCTTTAGAAATGGAGATGCATAGAACTCAGAGAAGTAGCTGGAGAGTGGGGAAGTAAGCAGACGTTAACCAGGCACGTTGCTTGGAACCACAAGCCTCTCAGTTTTCTTCCCTGTAAAATGAGAAGGCAAATGAGATAGTTGGAAGATTAAGTGTCATAACATACTTGAAATGAAAAGGGCAAGGCTTTGCACTATTGTCTTCAGCTGGGTGCACAACTGATCCACTAGCCAAGTTAGAAATATTTGTATAAGGCTCAGCTTAGCACCAGGCCTGTGGGAAACATGTCATTGTGACAGCTACTGAGACAAATGGAAATACCTCCAGCTCTGGACACATTTCAAGATCTAACCTGAAGTACAATGCTGTCAGTGACAGAATAATATCCATAAGCCTACAAGGAAGACCAATTAATAACTGTTATTCAAATTTATGCACCAACCACTAATGTCAAAGATGGATAAATTGAAGATTTTTTACCAAATTCTGCAGTCTGAAATTGATCAAACATGCAATCAAGATACATTGATAATAACTGGTGATTGGAATGTGAAACTTGGAAACAAGGAAAAGTAGTTGAAAGATAAGGCCTTGGTGATAGAAACAACACTGGAGATTGCATGAGAGAATTTTGCAAGACCCAACACCTGTTCATTGGAAATACCTTTTTTCAACAACATAAACATGTTCCTTGCCAGATGGAATAGACAGGAATTGGATTGACTACATCTGTGGAAAGAGACAATGGAGATGCTCAATATCAGAACAAGGCCAGGGGCTGACTGCAGAACAGACCATCAATTGCTCATAATGCAAGTTCAAGTTGAAGCTGAGAATAATTAAGACAAGTCCACGAGAGCCAAAGTAGGACCTTGAGTATATCCTACCTGAATTTAGAAACCATCTCAAGAAAATGTTTGATGCATTGCACACTGATGACTGAAGACCAGGCTAGTTGTAGGATGACATGAAAGGCATCATATGTGAAGAAAACAAAAGGTCATTAAAAACACAAGAAAGACCAAAATGGATGTCAGAGTAGCTAAAGCAAGTGGAACAAATGAAGTAAAACAGCTGAAAAGATTTCAAAGGGTGGCTCGAGAAGACAAAGTAAAGTACTATAATGAATTGTGCAAGACCTGGAGTTAAAAAAACAAAATGGAAGAACATGCTCAGCATTTCTCAAGCTGAAAGAACTGAAGAAATATTCAAGCCTCAAGTTGCAATATTGAAGGATTCTACGGGCAAAATATTAAACAACACAGGAAGCATCAAAAGAAGATGGAATACAGAGTCACTGTACCAAAAAGAGTTGGTTGACATTCACCCATTTTAAGAGGTAGCATATGATCAAGAACTGATAGTATTGAAGAAGTCCAAGTTGCACTGAAGACATTGGCGAAAAACAAGGCTGCAGGGATTGATGGAATACCAATTGAGATATTTCAGCAAACGGATGCAGCACCGGAAGCACTCACTCGTCTGCAGATAAATTTGGAAGACAGCTACTTGGCCAACTGACTGGAAGAGATCCATATTTATGGCTATGCCCAAGAAAGGTGATCTAACTGAATGCAGAAATTATCGAGCAGTATCATTAATATCACGCAAGTAAAATTTTGCTGAAAATCATTAAAAAGTGGTTGCAGCAGTGCATTGACAGGGAACTGCTAGAAATTCAAGCCAGATTCAGAAGAGGACGTAGAATGAGGGATGTCATTGCTGATGTCAGACGGATCTTGTCTGAAAGCAGAAAATACCAGAAAGATGTTTACCTGTGTTTTATTGACTATGCAAAGGTATTCAAGTGTGTGGATCATAACAAATTATGGATAACATTGGAAAGAATGGGAATTCTAGAACACTTAATTGTGCTCGTGCAGAATCTATACATAGAAAAAGAGGCAGTCATTCCAACAGAACAAGAGGATACTGCATGATTTAAAATGAGGAAGGGTGTGTGTCAGGGTTGTATTCTTTCACCATACTTATTCAATCTGTATGCTGAGCAAATAATCCAAGAAGCTGGACTATATCAAGAAGAATATGGCGTCAGGATTGGGGGAAGACTCATTAACAGCCCCTGATATGCAGATGACACAGCTTTGCTTGCTGAAAGTGAAGAGGACTTGAAGCACTTACTGATTAAAATCAAAGACTACAGCCTTCAGTATGTATTACACCTCAACATAAAACAAAAATCCTCACAAGTGGACCAATAAGCAACATCATAATAAAGAGAAAATATTGACGTTGTGAAGGATTTTATTTTACTTGGATCCACAATCAACGCCCATGGAAGCAGCATTCAAGAAATCAAACAATGTACTGAACTGGGCAGATCTGCTGCAAAAGACCTCTTTAAAGTGTTAATAAGCACTTAATAAGGACTAAGGTGCGCCTGACCCAAGCCATGGTATTTTCAGTCACTTCATATGCATGTAAAAGCTGGACAATGAATAAGGAAGTCCAAAGAAGAATTGATGCCTTTGAATTATGGTGCTGGTGAAGAATGTTGGATATACCATGGACTGCAGAAGAATGAACAAATCTATGTTGGAAGACGTACAGACAGAATGCTTCTTCAAAGCAAGGATGACAAGACTTTGTCTCATGTATTTTGGATATGTTATCAGGAGGGACTAGTAGAACATCATGCTTGGTAGAGGACCAGTGAAAAAGAGAAAGACTCTCAACAAGATGGGCTTACACAGTGGCTGCAACAATGGGCTTAAACATAGCAATGATTATGAGGGTGATGCAGGACCAGACAGTGCTTTGTTGTGTTATACATAGGGTCACTATGAGCTGGAACTGACTAGACAGCACCTAACAACAATGACGACACACAAGCCTCAGAAAAAATCTTATTGCTACCTCAGTATGGCCCAAGGATCACCTGCATGAACACGGGGAAAACTAAAAATGCTGACACACACTCTCTTCGAGTTTATTCAACTCATAGCGACTCGACAGAGTAGAACTACCCCATAGGGTTTCCAATGCTGTAATCTTTTAAGGAAGCAGACTGCCACATCTTTCTCACGCTGAACAGCTGGTGTGTTTGACCTGTTAACCTTTCTGTTAGAAGCTGAGTGCTTAACCACTGTACCACCAGGGCTGCTTCCACTGACATATACAACACAACTCTCCTGAATGCCGTTCTGGAGGTCCTCATTTTAAAGCCAGCATTCATTCAACAAACAACGCATATATTCTAGTGATGATAATTGACAATAAATAGCAAAACACACAGTGGTATTGAAATATGGCGGCAAGCGGGAAGTTGGGAAAATGTTGCAGTCTTACGTAGGATCTAGCAAGAGCCATTGGCTATTTAAAAGAGTCAGGCAAAGGGAACAGCACGTGCTATTGTGAGATGATTTGTGTTAACACTGTCTGGCCCCAAACAGCCTTTCAGTAAATAAGATGGTATTTTTAACAGTATGATTTTTGTTCATTCAGGGTATTTCATTGAGGCTTGGGTGCCTTGTAATGTTTCTGGCTCTGGAAAAGGTGAGAAAGGAGTTCGAATCACTACCCTGCCCCAGACTCCTATCTTGAAAAGGGCCTTCTCGTTTCTAAGCTCAGTGTCACTTGTAAGAGGTGCCTTCGACAGAGCTGCGGTTGTTTAAAAAAAAATGCAGGAACGAAGAACCTGCATTTTCCAGCGTGCCCGTAAGTCCGACGCATCTGCAGACTAAGACCCCTCCACCAAGAGGTCGGTGGAGAGCAAGTCAGTTTCCGTAGTAGTCCCGCCCTTTCTGTCGGCGCATAAACGTCATCATGATGCGCCGGAAGTGCCCTCACGCTGCCTAGGAGACAGGACGCTGGGCCCACAGCTGACAAGGGAGGGCCAGCCGCGCCCATCGGGCCGTCATGGAACTGCCTCTAGGGCCGTGCGATGATCCCCGCGCTTGGGACTACGACTCGGACCCGGACCCGGACCCGGAGCCCGATCCCGACGCACAGGCCGAAGCCTACGTCGCCCGTGTGCTCAGTCCGCCGAAACCCGGGCTGGGGCCCCTGCGCGCCCCGCTGCTGCCAGTGCCTGACGCGTCCCCTGGCGCCCTGGAGCCGCGGGCTGCGTCCAAGGTTTCGGCCGTAGGTGTCCCAGGCCTGCTGAGCCTCCCCCCAGAGCTGCTGCTGGAGATCTGCGCCTACCTGGACGCGAGCCTTGTGCTCCAGGTCCTGCCGCGAGTATGCCATGCACTGCGCGACCTTGTGCGTGACCATGTCACTTGGAGGCTACGCGCGCAGCGCCGCGTACGCGCGCCCTACCCAGTGGTGGAAGGTGCGCGCGCCCGGGGCCGGGGCTGCCCGCCCAGGTCAGGCTTGGGACGGGGGAGAGGTTGCAGAGGACACCCGACGTGCTGGGGGCATAGCCCCTGGAGCAGGCTTCGTGGGTGTTCTGGCTTTGGCTGGAGGCCCAAGTAGTTACTGATGGCGCCAAAGCCCCTGAACTCTGGGTGTACCATGAAGCAGACACTTGGGGTCCTGAGACTGTGGAAACCTACAGGGGATGGTGGGGGGACTGGGGTCCCTTACCTGAGAATCCAAAGGTCCTCAGGCTTTGGGTCGGTTGATATCAAAGTCCAGACCCCTGGGTGACGGCTGACACAGGGACTTGAAGTCTCAGGCTTGGCATCTTGGAACCTATACTTGGCATTCGAGATAAGCCCAAGAATCCTCAGATGTAGAGTTCTGGGCAGCAACTGATGACTCCAAAGCCCCTGATCTCTAGAGCCTTGACCTAGGAAGGCGTGAGGCAGGGACTTAGTGTACCCAGCCTGTAGCCTTGAACCCAGACTAGGGTTTAGGGGATTGGATCCCTGACATCAGTATCCACAGATCGTCAAGCCCTGGATCTAGCTTGTGGTCTTAGGCAGGGGCTGGTGGTCACTTCCCCTGCCCTAGAGGTCATGGGTCCCTGGGGGATAAGACAGCTTGGGGACTCTGAATTGATATTGTTGGTCCTGAGACAGTGACCTCTTGGCTCCTCAGGCCCTTGCCCCATCCTGAGTAATAAGCTGGGTAGTTGATTATCCTAACTTGGAAGGTTTGATCTGCAGAGATCAATGATTCTCAAGGTGTTGCCATCTAAGCATCTTGATCAGATTCTCCCTACCAGCTTGATAACATAGATGCCTGATGCCTGAAAGTCGAGGGGCTGAGGTCAGACCTCAATGTCCTGAGGCTGCTGCCCTTCCCTAGTCTCAGGTTGGGGAATTAGGCCTGCAAAAGTGGTCCTGAGGCTCCAGATCTCCAATTTCTGGAAACTGGGGTGAGGAGTCATCTTACGTCTGCCTAAGGGGTGAGTGCGCAGTGGTCCCGAGGTGGAGTGGGGAGAAGGATTCAGGTGGTGGTCTGTTTAAGTCTGGTGCAGGTCAGGATCCCTGGAGCCAGGGGTGGGATTGGCCAGCTGATGTGGGTGGCAGGGTCCCTGCCCACCAGGGACCCTGCATCTGGTGCCCTACAGAGGAGGACTTTGACTGGCCAACCGCCTGCATTGAGCTGGAGCAGCACCTGGCACGCTGGGCAGAGGATGGGCGTCGGGCTGAGTACTTCTGCCTGGCCGATGGGCACTTTGCTTCTGTTGACTCCGTGCTGCTGCTCCAGGTGAGACGGGGCCAGCTGTGGGCGAGGCAGGGGTGGGCCGGGGTGGACCCCAGCAACATTGCCTCTCTCTCCTCCCAGGGTGGGGCGCTCTGTCTGTCAGGCTCCAGAGATCGCAATGTCAACCTGTGGGACCTGCGGCAGTTGGGAACGGAGCCCAGCCAGGTTCTGGTCAAGGCCCTAGGCACCCAGCCGAACAGCACCCACAAGGTGAGGGAACAGGCAGGGAAGAAGACGTGAGGCTTGCGGCAGGGCACTAAGGGTAAGGGCATGGGTTTTGGCACCAGTCCTCAGATTTGTATCTAGACTCTGCCCCTGCTGGTGTGACTTTGGGTGAGATGTGTGACGTCTCTGTGCCTCAGTTTCTGCTTCTGTCCAACGGGCAGTTATGAGGATGAAGAGCTTCACTAAGGCACTGACAGTTGGTGGTGCTCAATAGGTGTCAGGTAAACCCTGAAAAGGAGTCTCTGGTGGCACAAACGGTTAAGTGCTCAGCTGCTAACTGAAAGGTTGGCAGTTCAAATCCCACAGGCCCCTTGGAAGAAAAGCCTGGCGATCTACTTCTGAAAGGTCATAGCCTGTGGAGCTCAGTTATACTCTGATGCACCTGGGGTTGCCATGAGTCGGAATTGACTTGACGGCAACTGTTTTTTTTTTTTTTTTTTTAAGAGGTATGCCCTTAAAAGACCACCCTTAAGAATCAGAGAGCCCTGAGCATGACTGTCACTTTGTGAGAAATGGCCACAAAGGGCACATCCACCAGCCATTGAGGTGGTCCAGGCTGGTGACCAGGAGCTTGCGCTTGGAGCCTGAGTGCTGTGTTCAAATCCCCGCTCTGCTACTTCCTGGCTCTGTGACCTTGAATGAGAGACTCAACCCCTCTGTGCCCTAGTTTCCTTATTTGTAAAACAGGACACATCACAGTACCCGCCTCAGGGGATTTGGTAAGGAATTAGTCAGGAGCCCACATTCTGTGCGTGTTAGCTGCTGAGGCGGGGGCCCATATTGCCAATGAACAATCTGAGGGAGGGGACGTGAATTGCTTGGGTCACAGAGTGGAGGTGCCACTTTTAACCATATTGTCTTGCGGCCTCAAGCCACCATTGGTGTTGAGTCTCCTCAGGACTTGACTTTAAAATGTTATTGGGTGGGTGTGTGCATGCCCCAGGCTTTGAAGTCGGATAGACCTACAGACCCAAGCTCTACTCTCAACTTGGTACTGACTTGCTCTGAGTTCTTGAGTCAGTTGTCTCCCTCCTCTGACCCTCAATTTTATTAATAGTGTATGAAATGGGTATGATCATAAGAAACTAAAGTTGTACTGCAGTCTGTCAAAGCGAGTGTTAAAGGGGAAGCTGTGTGGCTTTGGGTCAGCCTATTGACCTTTCTGAGCCTCATCTGCAAAAATAGGGAAGGCCACAGGCTTCCTCTCACTGGGCTCCTGTGAGGAGCCCTGAGCTAAACACAGCCCATAAGGTGGGGCACCCATGTGTGACTGCTGTGCCCTGGTCCCACAGGGCTGGGTGTGGTCCCTGGCGGCCCAGGACCACCGTGTGTGCTCCGGCTCCTGGGACAGCACGGTGAAGCTCTGGGACATGGCGGCTGACGGACAGCAGTTCGGCGAGATAAAGTATGAGGGGTCATGGGCAAAGGGGACTGGGGAGGCAGGGCCCTGGCTAGCCACAGCCCCAGCCCTGTGGTCTGTGTGTCCCCAGGGGCAAAGCCGCCGTGCTGTGCCTTTCTTATCGGCCTGACATCCTGGTGACGGGCACCTATGACAAGAAGGTGACCGTCTACGACCCCAGAGGTGGGCCAGGGGCCCTGGGCGTGGGTGGGAGAGCAGGGCTGCCTGGGATATCTAGGGTCAGGCAGGAGGAAACATTCATGGGATTCTCAGCCTGACCGGGGTGACAGGCACATCACCCCATGCTAACCACTCAGGGTGACCAGTGCTGTGGTGGATGCAACATGCGTGATTGGGGGGTGGGGGCAGAGGAGGCCTAAAATTAGGACAGTAATAATAACAGCAGCACTATAGGGTTAATCGGAAGACAACGATAATAACATTGACTTCATAGGGTTAACAGGTGGATTAGATAAATTAGTATACATAAAATGCCTAGACTACTGCCTGGCACGTATATCTGTTCTGTTGCTTATTTACTGATTCGTTTTTATTGTGTTTAATTGGAGGCTCTGTTTGTTATCGGGAGCCCTGGTGGCACAGTGGTTAAAGCATTCGGCTGCTAACTGAAAGGTCGGCGGTTCAAACTCAGCCACCACTCCATGGGAGAAAGATTTGGCAGTCTGCTTCTGTAAAGATTACAGCCTTGGAAGCCCTAAGGAGCAGTTCTACTCTGTCCTATAAGGTCCTTATGAGTCGGAATCAACTGACAGCAACAGGTTTTGGTTTGATGCATTATCCAGGTGGAGCCAGACCAGGGGGCCGCGGATGGAGGAGTGTCCCAGTAGGCCCAGTGCAGGCAGAGGTGTTTTTCACTGGGACTTGCCTTGGTCAGCTCTGCCCTGAGAGGAATAGTGGGATTGGAGCAGGGAGATGGGACAGGAGGTGGGGGAGCAGAGGCAGGGTCAGGGGAAGAGAGGTCCTGGGGAGGCCTGGATCCAGCTGGCCTGGGATAGGAGGGGAGAGACGGGGTGGGGAACAGGGCAGTCAGAGGGTTTTGCCAGGGAGTATAGAGGCACGGGAACCTCTGGTAGGCTGGGGTTGCCTGAGGGGCTCTGATACCCCTGTCCCCGCATCTTCCCTGGTGCGTGGCCCCCGCAGCCGGCCCGACCCTGCTGAAGAGCCGACGGCTACACTCCAGTGCAGTGCTGGCGCTGCTGGCTGACGACCGGCACATCATCTCAGGCAGCGAGGACCACACACTTGTGGTGTTTGACCGCCGAGCCAACAGCGTCCTACAGCGGCTGCAGGTGGGAGCCTCCCCTGGGACCCCAAGGGACTGGGGCTGAAGCCTGGCAGGGCATGGCCTGAGCTGCTGTGTTCTCGATCCCTCCTGCAGCTGGACTCGTACCTGCTCTGCATGTCCTACCAGGAGCCCCAGCTCTGGGCTGGTGACAACCAGGGCCTGCTGCACGTATTCGCCAACCGCAACGGCTGCTTCCAGCTTGTCCGGGTCTGCCAGGGCCCTGTCTGGGCCTCCTTCCTACTCCCTGGCCCTGGGTGGTGGTGAAGGGCTGGCCTTGGGAGAGCCACGTCTGAGTGTCATTTGTCTCTCTTCACTCTGCAGTCCTTCGATGTGGGTCACAGGTCTCAGATCACAGGGATCAAACACTCGCTGGGGGCCTTGTACACCACGTCCACCGACAAGACCATCCGGGTGAGACCCGGGCCCAGCCCCTGCCTCCAGGACAGTCTGCCCCCTTGACCCGGTGCAGACTCCTTGACCTTTGACCTTTGCCCCTCATCAGGTGCACGTGCCCACAGACCCTCCGAAGACCATCTGCACCCGTAACCACCACAACGTGCTGAATGGGGTAAGACCCGCACCCTACCCCCTGCTCTGGTGCCCAGAGCGCCCCTGACACCTTACTTCCCTGCCCACCCAGATCTGTGCTGAGGGCAACCTCGTGGTTGCTGCCTCCGGGGGCCTGTCGCTGGAAGTCTGGAGGCTACAGGCCTGAGCAGATGGATGTGGATACCACTGGCCAGCAGGCTGGCCGCGGCCACTGTTCTCGGGACCTTCCCCGACGTTGGTGCTGCCTCTCCTAGCCCCGCAGGCCTAGGGTACCAAGGAGTCTGGGCCATGGTCGGGCTGGGGTCCCTGGGCTGGTCCCCATGCCAGCAGCTGTGATACTGGAGTTCTAGCCCATCTGGGGGACTGTTCCCCAATGTCGGGCCCTGTTTTTGTTATGATCTGGACACCTTGCTCTCTGTTGAAAAGTTGAGAATGAAGAAGAAATAAACCTGATATAATGTTACTGTCAGCTTGGTGTAGCCCTACTAGTGTCTGCTTGGGGCTGTGATGCTGTAGGGGTGTGTGGGAGTCAGCGTGAGAGACAGTGTGTAAGGACGGGGCTGGACATGTTGGTGGGACTAGGCATGGAAGCTGCGGGTGCTTGTTTCCATGACTTGTGTCTGTGTGCCTGTGCCAGCCACCAGTGTATTTTGTGAGTCACACGAGTGATCGTGTGTGTTTGTGTGTCACTGGGTAGGCAGGTTTGGCGGTGTTTGCTGCTGTGGTAACCCTGTCTGTGCGTGTCTGCAGGCTTGTGTGTGTGTGTGTGAGGAACAGAGACTTGAGTACTGTGGGCACTTGTTTCTATGTTCCCACCTCTGTGTGTGAGACACAAGCATGTGCATGTATGTGTGTGAATGAGAGAGCCACGTGGGGGAGTGTGGAACATGTGTGATGTGTGCATGAGAGACGTGTGTGTGATGTGTGTGTGTGAGATGTGTGGGTGTGCAGATTATGACTCTAACCTGGTGTGTGTATGCACAGTGGGAGTGTGAAGGCATGTATGCTACCCCCTAGGTGCAGGGGTAAGGGTGGGCTGGGTGGTAGGTGCATGCTGTTCCTCCAGGATGTGTGTGTGCTGCTGTGGTGATGACCCCGAGGTAAAGGGGGGAGTGGCTGGGCCAGGTGTGCGCCTGGCCCCGGCAAGACCACAGTCCCACCCGTGCCCCCATCTCAGCCCAGCCAAGCCATGCCCTAAGAAGCATTCACTTCATGTTTATTGAGGGGCTCTGGGTCGCAGGCCGCAGGGTCATAAGATGGTACAGGGCTTCTTCTCCTTGAAGGGGTTGGTGGCAGCTGGAATACCCACAAGGAAAGGATCGCTCTTGGCCTGCTCCGTGCAGAACTGCAGCAGGTCGGTGGCCGCCTTGGACACCTGCAGACCAACCCAGTCAGCCAGAGCCAGACCTGGCTGTTCACCTGCCCCCTCAGCCCACATGTGCCCTCACCTCACCCCCACTTCCCGCCCCACCCCGCTCTCACCTTCACGCGGTCAATGCCTGCCTCCATCCGCAGCTGCTCCACAGCCCGACGGGCCTGCCCAATATCACTGCCAGTGGCCACCTTGCTGGACATCTGGGGGAGGGTGAGCAGGGGCGTGGGCAGAGGGCCCAACCTCAGACCCTGAGCCTGAGGGCTACCTGAGGGCCCCCACACCTTTGTGTCCCTTGGGGACTGTGGGGGAGGGGTGGCTACTCCCCGACCCCTGGTACCTCGGCTGAGGACTTCTGTCGGCAAATGCCTGGCTGCCTGATCTGTCTGTTGCCAGCCCCACTCTGGCTCAGTCCCTCCCCCCACACCAGCCCCTCGTCTCCCTCCTCTCCCTCCCCCACCCCTGCAGAGACTTTGAAGCCAGGATGCTCCTGAAGTGAAAAGTCACCAGCAGGCAGCAGCTGCCTCTGCCTAGGGCGTCTGTGCCCCAGGAGGCCCAGGGCAGCCACAAGACTGCCCTAGTGTCACATGTCACCAGGTCCCTAGGGGACTGAGCCCTTCAGGCTGGAGGAGTGCGAAAGCCCTGGCCATCTGGACGCAGCCCCTGCCTCTCCTCTCTGTCTACACTCCCAGCCACAGATTACTCCACCCACTTGCTTAGAGTGATGGCTTCCTCTGTCCCCATCCCAGCCCCGAGGGCCTACCTCCCTCCTCCCCCGGTCACAGGCATCTCAGACCTAACTGCCAAAATGAGAGTCTGAATTATCTTCCCCCAGACCTCCTGCCCTGGAGGAAAGCTCACCACCACCCACCCAATTGCTCAAACCAAAATCTCCAAGTCCTTCATTCCTTTTTCTAGTAATACTCTGTCAAGTGCCTTTAGATAACTTTCAAATTGGGTTGTGAGTCTGGTCACTTCTCTCCACCTTTGTTGATCCCGCCCTGGCCCAGCCCCCATCTCCACTAGTGTCCAGCTCCTGCCCTCCCCCACTCCCTGTTCTCCTGCATGCAGCCAGTGGGAATCTGTTAAAAAATAAGAGTCTCTAGATCACTTTCTTAAAACTCTCCAAAGCCTTCTCAGCCCCTTAGAATAAGACCCTCCCTCCTCACCTCATCAGACAGGGGCCTGCCTGGTCTTTGAGTTCATTTCCTATTGGCCTCTTCCTCCCTCATTCCTCACTGACCACCCTGACACCCTTGTGGTCATTCATTCATTCAGCATATTTGTTGAGATCCTCATATGTGCTGGGCACTGCTCAAAGAGCAGGAGGAGCAACAATGAAACAAGACAAAGCCTGCTCTCATGGATCGGCCGTTCTAGCTGGGGAGGGATGGACAAGTAGATAACATGCATACTATAATGTACACACACGTGTACTTACAGAAGCAAGGTGAGGCCGAAGTGAGGCTGAGAAGGGGATGCTGAGGGAGGGCTTCTCAGAGGAGGTGACATTTGAGCCAAGACTGGGAGGAGGAGCTAGAGAAGGGATGTTCCAGGCAGAGGGAGCAGCAGGTGCATTAGCCCTTGGTCAGGAAAGAGCTTGGCATCTTCTACGAACAGCAAAGGAGGTAGTGTAGCTGGAGAGGAGTAAGCGAGGGCAAGCAGGGGGAGATGGGGCAGGGAGGTCAGCAGGCCCTCCAAGGGGGAAGCCCCCGTTAGAGGGTTTTAATGAGGAATGACATGTCTGATTTATTTCTACAGAAGAGCTCTCTGGCCTGTGCTGGGAGACATTCGAGGGAAGGAAATCCAGCATAGAGGTCACAGGGATGGAGATGTTGTTAGGTGCCTTCTAGGCAGTTCCAACTCATAGCGACCCTATGTACAACAAAATGAAACACTGCGCCATCCTCATAATCGTTGTTATGCTCGAGCCCATTGTTGCAGCTACTGTGTCAATCCATCTAATTGAGGGCCTTTCTCTTTTTCACTGACCTTCTACTTTACCAAGCATGATGTCTTTCTCCAAGGACTGGTCCCTTCTGATAACATGTCCAAAGTATCCATCCTTGCTTCTAAGGAGCATTCTGGCTGTACTTCTTCCAAGATAGATCTGTTCATTCTTCTGGCAATCCATGGTATATTCGGTATTCTTCGCCAACACCGTAATTCAAAGGGGTCAATTCTTCTTTAGTCTTCCTTATTCACTGTCCAGCTTTTGCATGCATGAGGTGATTGAAAACACCATGGCTTGGGTCAGGATGGAGGTAAGCGCTTGGATTTGGGACCTATTTTGTAGGTAGAGCTTAGCAGATGTGCTGATGGATGGATGGGAGCTTGAGAGAAGGGGAGACATCAAGCTCAACACCTCAGTATTTAGCCAAGTAGAGGAGTGGAGGGTAGGATCATTTGCCAAGACAGGGATGACTGCAGGGGATCAGATTTAGGTGGAGAGGAAACAGAGGTGGAGCGTTTCAGGTTCTCATGGGGATGTCAGGAAGGATCTCTGTTCCTCCAATACAGTGTGCTCATTTCGAGGCTCAGGGCCTTTGTGTGGTACTTTTCTCTCCTGGAATCCACTGCCCCAACCACCCCATACACATGTTCACATAGTAGGGCCTCTCTCAGCCTTCTGATCTTGGATCAAATGTCACCCTTGCTGTCCTTTCCTAACCAATGTTGTTGTATCTCCCCAATCAGACTGTGGGCTGCAGGTGTCTTGTTCACTGCTAAAATGGCAGCACATAGCACAAAGCCCAACATGTAGTGCGGCCTCTACACATTGTAGACTGAGTGAATAAAGGGGCCTCTTCTGGACTAGACCCTGTGCACAGTTAGGAGGATGCCTGAGGTACAGACCCTGCCCTCAAAGGTCTCACAGTTTCGCTGGGGTGGGGGGAGGGGGGAAGAGGTCAACCCTGGATCCCAGAAGAGGCCCTGACCATTCTAGGTCAGGGAAGGATTCCTAGAGGAAGTGGTAGCCGAAGCTGGGGAGGCGGGGAGAGGGAAGGGAAAAGAAAAGCAGAGGGTTATGCTGCACGGGGAGGCTCTGGAGACTTGCGAGGGCACAGCAAGGATCACTGTCCCATTCGACGAGAGAGACTCAGAACCGGGAAAGTGTGTCCGACACTGCCTGGCGACCCAAATCTGTACAAGGGCGACACCTCCTCGAGGGCATAGAAATGGGCAGGGGAAGCTCGGAGTAACGCGACAGGTCTCCAGTAGGTGGCAGTAAAGGTAGAAATCTTCATTCCTCTGAGGCTGAGAACAAACGAAACAGAAAACACAAGCTCCCCGCGGCTTCCGTACTACTGAGCGCTTCCCAAAGACGGCAGCACCCTGGACTCTCCGCCTCCAAAGAGAATCATGTGACTGAACAACTTCCGGCCCTTCTCGCCAGGGTTCTGCACAAGCTTCACTTCCGGCGCTTTTGTAGAGCCGCTTGTGCTGGGGCCAAGTGTTTTAACCCCGCCGGCGGCCTGGCCGGGTGCGGCTCTGGCTTGAGAACGCGGCCGTAGGCGCATGGAAGGCCCCTCGGAAGGGGAGGCGCCCGCGGCGGCGCTGGCCGCCGTGCTGAAGCACAGCTCTGCGCTGCCGCCCGAGAGTGCCCAGGTCCGGGGCTATGACTTCAACCGCGGTGTGGATTACCGCGCACTGCTGGAATCCTTCGGCACCACCGGCTTCCAGGCCACCAACTTCGGGCGCGCGGTGCAGCAAGTCAACGCAATGGTGAGGCCTGGAGTAGGACTTTCTGTGGTGGGGCGGAGCGTGGCCTCCGATAGGAACAGTGCAGTACTTAGAGGGGGCGGGCAGGAGCGGTCCAATAGCTGGAGAGAGGCGGGGCCTGTCTTGGGCTAGTTTCTGTGTTACGAAAGGACCCCAGTTGGGAAAGCTTGGTATCTGCAAAAGGTGGGGCCTGATTCTAGGTAGGTGGCGGGTTTAGGCAAAGAGCGCTGTGTGGACTGGGCAAAGCGGTAGTGTTAGGGGAAGGAATAGAGGAGGAGCCTAAGTCAGAGCGGCCCCTGAGTTTGGGTTTGCACTTCTCAGCTTAAAAGGGACCAGGTCTGCAAAGGAGTTGCTTTCTGAAAGGTGCAAGGCCTCAGCCTTTGGCCTGAGGTCGTGGTGGGAAGGGGTCGGGGCCTGCACAGAGCGCGTTTTATGGACCCAGGTAAAAGTGTTCCTGTATCCCTGAGTGGGCAGGGCCTGGGGATGGAGTCAGACTCTGGAATCGATCTGCGGCCCTTGAGCTGGGTCATGGGGCCAGACAGAGCTCTGCTCACCCGGCCCCTACATTCAGATCGAGAAGAAGCTGGAGCCGCTGTCACAGGAGGAGGACCAGCATGCAGACCTGACCCAGAGCCGCCGCCCGCTCACCGGCTGCACCATTTTCCTGGGCTACACGTCCAATCTCATCAGCTCGGGCATCCGTGAGACCATCCGCTACCTTGTACAGCACAACATGGTGGGGACTCGGTGGGCCTGTGGCTTTGGCCTCTCAGTCTCAATTGGGAATAAGATCATTATTTAAGTGAGATGGGGAACTATGGGTCAGTTTTAAGGAGTGAGTTTGTTTTGTAGCAGAGTTCCTCTCTAAGGGTCGTTAGTTGAGGGTTGGGGGTTTGGAGCTTGCTTTGGGCATAACAGGGTCCACCTTCCTGGCCAACCTGGATGTCTTCTGGCTGCAGGTAGATGTCCTGGTGACCACGGCGGGGGGCGTGGAGGAGGATTTCATCAAGTGCCTGGCACCCACCTACCTGGGCGAGTTTAGCCTCAGGGGGAAGGAGCTCCGGGAGAATGGGATCAACAGGTGGGGAGCCCTGAGTGGTGCTGGGCAGGGGGTCTGGGCCAAGGGGTTCAGGTCTTGATGGCCACCCTCCTCCTGCCTTCAGGATTGGGAACCTATTGGTGCCCAATGACAATTACTGCAAGTTTGAGGATTGGCTCATGCCCATTCTGGATCAGATGGTGCTGGAGCAGAACACAGAGGTGGGGCCAGGGCAGCCTTGGGGGTAAACATGGTGGGGGTCAGTGTTGGAGCCGGCTGAAGCAGCTTTCCCCTCCTAGGGTGTGAAGTGGACACCGTCCAAGATGATCGCCCGGCTCGGCAAGGAGATCAACAATCCAGAGTCGGTGTATTACTGGGCCCAGAAGGTGAGGGGGCTGGGTGGAGGCAGGGCAGCAACCAATTCTCAGGTGTTTCACCTTCACAGCCACCGGGGGAGTCAGTGCTGTTACTCTGATCATCCTCACGATATAGATGGGGAACTTCAGACACAGAGAGGTTAAGTAATTTGTCTGAGGTCACCTAGCCACCAAGTAGGGTCCTGGGAAGCAGTTGGGGGCAGCACTTAGCAACCTCCCTCCCAAAGGCTACAAGGTCCAGCAGTCTGAAAAATAACAAGAGCTGTCACTCTTTATGTGCTAGATATTGTCTGAAGTATTTTGTGTGGGTTATCTCATGTATGTCTCCTCACCTGAGGGAGATGCTGTTATCATTTTACAATTGAGGAAACTGAGGCCCAGAAAAGTTAAGTACCCTGCCCACAATCAGGCAGGAGGAAGGGGTGCGCTGGGGACAGAGACCAGGCTGCCCCCACCGCTCTGAGCTCCAGCCCCTGCCCTCCCCAGAACCATATCCCTGTGTTGAGCCCAGCGCTCACGGATGGCTCGTTGGGTGACATGATCTTCTTCCATTCCTACAAGAATCCTGGCCTGGTCCTGGACATCGTTGAGGGTGAGGTACTGGGGCCACTATGGAGGTGGCATGGGAGGAGGGCCAGTTGGGCTCAAGGCCTGAACACAGCCTTTCTTCCCCTAGACCTGAGGCTCATCAATACACAGGCCATCTTTGCCAAGCGTTCTGGAATGATCATCCTGGGTGGGGGCCTGATCAAGCACCATATTGCCAATGCCAACCTCATGGTGAGTGGGCTCACGGAGGGCAGTAAAAGGGTGCAGGCTGGGGGATGGTACCTGTGCCCAGTCCACAGTGGGAGTGGCACAGATACGCCTGTGTGCTCGGCCTTGTGCTACACACTAGGGAGACAGCTGTGGACTAGACAGGCAGGGATACCTGTCCTCCAGGGACAGCCAGCCAAAGGACATGTATGTCAGGTGGCAGTAAGTGCTGTGGGGAAAAGTAAGGTTGGGTGATGGCATGGCAAGAGAAATGGGTGCTGTTCAATAAAGGGTGTTTGAGGGGAGCCTTTCTGAGAAATGGGACCCATAAGTAAAGATTTACATGAGGTGCCTCCCGTGAGTCATGTGGGTATCTCGGGGAAGAGTTCTGGGCAGCGGGAAAAGTCAATGCAAAGGCTCTGAAGAGCCTGAAGTGTAACAGTTAGGAGGCCGGTAGGGGGAAGAGTTGGGGGAGACGAGAGCAGGGATATGATGCAAGGCCTCGTGGGCTACAGGGAAGATTCTGGTTTTTGCTAAGTGGGACCGCTGGAAGGTTCTGAGCAGAGAAGGGACATGCCCCAGGCTCAGGTCTTCCCAGGCACCCACTGGCTGTTGCCAGGGGAACAGACTGTGGAGTGGTAAGGGTGGAGCTGAGAGACCAGGAGGCAACTGAGCTGGTCCAGGCCAGCAGTGGTGACAGTGGGGCCACGGAAGGGGAAGTGGTTGGGTTTGGAGATATTCTGGAGGTAGCAGAGGATTGTTCACACCAGGTCCGAGGTGGGTCTGGGGAAATGATGCCCATCATCTATCCAGCCCTGGGGCCCCTCCCTCCCGCTCAGGCAAGGCTTTCTCATGTTGGAGTGAGGGGTGCTAAGGGCTTTCTCAGGAACACATCTCTCAGCCACATGCCCATTCCCTCCTCATCTCTGTGCACTGCTGTCTCTGGCCACTGTG
>NW_004444194.1:2047148-2053400 GCF_000243295.1 Trichechus manatus latirostris
GCCTCAATGCTCCTCACTTCCCTCAGCACCCTGCAACTTCAGCACAACTTGTACATCCTTCAAGTAAAGCTCAATTCCTCTTTCCACACCAAAAATGTCCCTCCACATGTCCTCTCCTCCAGGGTGACTTCGCGTCAGTGGGGCCCTTGAGAAGGTGGAACATTTGTACTCTCCACTATAGTAAGGGTGGGTCCCTTGGGTCTCCAGGGTCTCCAGAGGTCCCTCCACCCCCTTAGAAGACTCAATCCCCCTGGCCAATCCCCAGGGCTGATGTTGCCCTCCTGGAAGCTCCTCAGCCCTGGCTCACGGAGTGGGGATGGTCTGTCCCCACCTGCCTGCCCCATCAGCCTGGGACTCTTCAAGGACAGGACTGGAAGCCATGGCGTTGCTCAGATATAGCCCAGGTTTCCTGAGCAATTACAGCCCTGTCTCACCCAGTGGTCTATCCCGGCTCTTCAGCCTGGCATTCATGGCCCTGTCTGACCTGGATCTTGCCACCCTGACGTTTATTTGCTGACTGACCTGTGTTCCATCTCCAAACCTTTGCACACACTCTTCCCTTTGCCTGGAATGTCCCTCCTGCCTTGTCCTTCAAGACTCCAGCTCTAATATCTATTCTCTTTTTCAGACCTGGGAGTGACTGGGGTAAGGACAGAATGTGTGTGCACATGTGTGGTGGTGGTGGTGGGGTGGCTCACCTCCACCAGGTCCCAAAAGAACACCTTCCCATCCTCAGAGCAGCTGACCACGTGTGTGTCCCGCTCGCTCAGGCAGCAGTCCAGCTTGTACTCCTGGTTCTTATGGCCTGTGTACCTGCAGACGGGCAGGGTCAGGGGAGCTAGGCCTCACTAGGGATGGGGCTAGAGGGGAAGGGGCCCGACGGCCCTGGGGACTCACTCGCCCAGCAGCTCCCCCGTGTCTTTGTCCAGAAGCCGCAACGTGGAGTCCAGGCTGGACACCAAGGTGCACTGCCCGTCCCGGCTGAAGCAAATGCAGGTGATGGGGCCTGGTGGGAGGGGAGGGCTGGTGGGTGAGTCTGGGGCCCCCTTTCCTGCCCCCATCTGCCTGTCTGCCCCACAGCCCTGGGCCACACTCACTGCCCACGTAGTCTGAGAAGAGCTGTCCCATCCTCAGGTCATAACGCCTCACCCGGCCATCCACGGACCTGCAGGAGATGGTGGATCCAGCTTGAGGCATCCTGGGTTTCCCTGACCCATCTCCTCCCCTACCCAGGGCCCTGAGGACAAGGCTGGGCCCACGCTTCCCGTGCACCCCTCACTGCCATGAAAAAACGCGTTGAAATGAATTGAATTCATGAGTGCAATTTTGAAGCTTTGAGACTCAGACCCATCAACCACATTCCATTCCGTTCTGAAATCCATAGCCGCTTCCCAGTTTTTTAGGCCAAACCCTTGGAGTCTTTCTGGATCCTCCTTTTCTTGCACTCTCTAGCTCCTTCTTCTAAGTACCCCCAGAATCTGGCCTCCGGGTCTCCTTGCATCCACCCTCAATGCCTGTAGTCTCCTCCCCACAGCCGCCAGAGGGAGCACTTTTAAAAGTACAGTCACTGGGTGCCAGTCCCCCTCTCAAACAAATATGGATTCTGTTACTCTCAGAAAAACATCCAGTTCTTCCTGTGGCCCTTCACTGTACAATCCAGCCGCTGACAACCCCCATTCTCACCTCCTGCCCCATTCCTGTGTGGCTGCTGCCATCCAGCTGCCCCCAAAATGTCCCTCCCCACTTTGGAGCTTTTGTACTTGCTGTTCCCCCAGATCTCCCCCTGGGTGGCTTCTCCTCAACCTTCAAGTCTCAACCCTTACACAGCCTTCCCTGCCTCCCTGATGACCTAAAGTACCCTGAGTTCATTTCTCAGACAACCCCATCCTTTCTCTTTTCTCAAATCTCTGCTTGAATTACAGTACCGGCATTCGTTTATTTACTGATTGTCTGCTACACTAGAAAAGCTCCCAGAGGGCAGAAACCAGGTCTGTCTCATTCTCAGCCACGTTCCTAGCACCCAGTGTGGAAGGCTGGGTCAGACTGATCACGGCAAAGGTGGGGCCAGGGCTCACATGGCACCTGGCTGGCTGACTGCAGTGTCCTCCTTTGCCACTGGGGAAACAGTCACAGCCAGTTCCTCACAAGGCCATCAAGAAGATATGCTCAGATGATTCAAACATGTACAAGCATCTTCTGTACGCCAGGCTCTATGTGGGGCCCTGGGACATAGTTGTGACCAATCCAGGCACAGTTTCTGCCATCACAGAGCTGGCATTGATCGAGTGTGATCTAGGAGGGTCTCCCTGAGGAGGTGACAGCAGAACTGCAACTTGAAGGATGAGAAGGAGCCAGCACGTGCAGTCCTGTGGGAACAGGACTGGCCACACAGGCCAGGGAGCTCACTCACTCACTGTGATGGGATGGCATTCCCTCCAGTGGTGGCAATACTTGGGTGGCGCTGCATAGGGAATTTTTTTTTCTTAATTGCTTGTTTCCTGTTACTAGAATATCAACCCTATGTGGGCAGGGATCTCCCAAATTTGTTCCCTGCTATATTCTCAATGAATAGAAAAGTGTCTGGCATACAGTAGGTCCTCAAATACGTTTTGAATAAGTAGTAGAAGGGCAGCCCAGGTAGAGGAAGAGCAGTTGCAGAGGCCCTGAGGTGGGAGATGCTTGGCATGTTTACAAGGCCCACACGTGAATAAAAGCTGAGAGGTCAGCAGGGGCTAGCCCTTGCTGTGAGCTGCAATGAAGAGAGGAGATTTACTGATTGTCTTTGAGTGCAGTGGCAGCTATGCTTCCCAGTGGCCCACTCACCCTGCCAGGACTTCATGGTCCGACACCTTCACACTGGATATGCCATCCCTGGCCTCATTTAGTGTCTGCACTGGCTCCAGCCTCCTCGAGCGGCAGTCCCAACAGCGGATGCTGGAATCAATAGAGCCTGTGAGGCCAACAGAAAGGTGTAGTCAGGTTTGGAAGAGTGGCAACAGCACCCTAGGCCCCCCTGCCTAAGCCCCAGACTCACCAGATAGGATCACTGTGGCCTCTTCATTAAACTGTACGGTATTCACCTTCTGCAGAACAGGAACTGCCATTCAGAGCGGGCTGGGCTTTGGAGGGTTGGGATAAAGGCAGGGTTCCCGGTGCAGGTAAAAGCAATGGCAAAGGCTAGGGGGTACGGGAGGTGGGGGGGGGCTTTTGGGGAACTGTAGGGAAGGGCTTGGTGTTTGCCTGGCCATTAGGGCCATGGGGGAAGGGGAAAGATCCCTTAGGCTGTAACGTGGGTAGTGTGTGTGTGTGAGTGTGTGTGTGTGTGTGTGAGTGTGAGTGTGTGTGTGTGTGTGTGTGTGTCCCTGTCACCACCTACGCGTTACTGCTGTTCCCCTCATCATCTGTGTTCTGAGGATCTCCTCACTCGCACTTACCCCCGCGTGGCCCCGGAATTTGCGTACGACCTGCCCTGACGCCACGTCCCACAGCACCACGGCCTTGTCCCCGCCTCCGGAGCAGAGACTACTGTTGTCGAAAGAGCTGGAGGTGAAGGGAGGGAATGTCAGCGTCGACCCGTGATCTCGGCCCCTGCGCTCCGATGCCGCCTCGCCCTCAGCTCACCCGGCCGCGTCCAACACCTCGTAGCCATGGCCACTGTACGTCCGCAGCAACGTCCCCCGCAGCGGGTTCCACAGCTTCAGGGTCTTGTCGCTGCCGCATGTCAGGCAGTAATTGCCATCCACTGCGGAACACCAGGCAGGGGTTACTGGACCGCTGACTTCAGGAGGCGCGGGGAGAACCCGGAATGAAGAAGGCGCTCACCATTAAACCGCACGGCTCGCACCGCCCCCTGCCCGCAGTCCAGTGTCTTCAACCGTTTCTGCGGCAGCTCCGGGGCCCGCGGCTTTGGCTCAGGGAAGGCCATAGTTTCGGGATGCCTTCCTCGCTCCCTAATACTAATCTCTACCTAGGCTTCCAATCCTCGCAACCCACGCTTGGGTGTAACCTTATTATTGTGCCCCACGATCTACTTCCTGTTTCTCACTTCCAAGTTTCTCAAAATTTCTTCCTTTTGGACATAGTGTTGGGAATATAGAGGCCCGCTTTCAGAGTTTTCCCCCCACCTCCTGTTTTCAAGGACACTTCTGGCCTCTTCTAGTGCTCCGCTGGGGGAGTCCTGGCCCCCGCCGCGAGGAACGGAAGCAGAGGGCTGCCGGTGTTACTCAAAAAGCCGCCCCCACTTCCACGCCGGAAGCCGCAACCACATAACGGAAGAGGCGCTCCCTGGCCTTCCACTAGCCATGGCCGCAAACAGTATGTCGGACCCACGGAGGCCAAACAAAGTGCTGAGGTAAGGTCTCCTACATCATGGCGATGAGGCTTGGGTTGTGGTTTGTGGGTAGGGGTCCAGGGACTCGTCCGTCCTGGGGGTGGGACTTGGGTGCCCCTGACCCTTGAGCCTGCCGCAGGTACAAGCCCCCGCCGAGCGAGTGTAACCCGGCCTTGGACGACCCGACGCCGGACTATATGAACCTACTCGGCATGATCTTCAGCATGTGCGGCCTCATGCTCAAGGTTGGCGGGCTCTGTAAACCACAGTGAAAGACGTACTAAAAGGGTATGGCCTGAGTTTGCCCAGGGGCCAGGGCGAGAGTGTAGCAGGTACTCCCGCTAGGGGCAAATCAGGACTTGAATTTAGCCAAGGGGAAGGGCTGGGATGGCGCAGGTCAGGAAAGCCAGAGCCAGAGGGGAAGCCAGGGGGCGGAGCCGGAATGGTTACGTGGAAGGTCGGTCAGAGAGTGGGGCAGGCTTTGAAGCAACTTGGAGGGTGCTTGTGGCAAAAGGGCGGGGTCTTTATCTTCGGGAGCACATCAAGGGCCAGGTGTCTTGGGTCTGAGAGGACGTCCTCGGGTCAGGGAGTAGGATCGGGGACTGGAATAGGCTATGAAGGGGCGGGACCTGAGGGATTTCTGCTGACAAGGCCTGAGCTGTGCCAGATGGAATCAGTGGGTGCGAACCTGTGCTGGGAAATGTGGCTGGCACTGTCTGAGGCTTGCAGGGGCTCACTGGCTGCCTCTCACCGACCCAACCCATACATCCACTTACTCCTCCTATCCACTTACTCCTCCCCAGCTGAAGTGGTGTGCTTGGGTCGCTGTATACTGCTCCTTCATCAGCTTCGCCAATTCCCGGAGCTCGGAGGATACCAAGCAGATGATGAGTAGCTTCATGTGAGTCAAGGCCTAGAAAGAAAAGGACTCTGAGTAGGGGAAGGAGGCACTTAAGCCTACTCGTCCTGGACCCTAACTGACATCTCTCTCCCATCTCAGGCTGTCCATCTCTGCCGTGGTGATGTCCTATCTACAGAACCCTCAGCCCATGACGCCCCCTTGGTGATGGCCAGTCTAGAGGAGTCACATCCTGGACCCCCTCTATCCATCTTCCCTCAGGCCTGGCCTTTGACTGCTCAGCCTCCTGCCCTCAGCTGTTGTTTGGGGCTTCTCTGGGTTAGGTGGTCTCAGGGCTCTCAGCTGAATGGAGGGAACCTGGCCCTTTCCTTGGGGCCCCCCTTTGCTAGGGTGCAAGGGGAACATCCTAGGCCTACACCTGTGCCCTTCTCCCTCATCCTGCCTACTGCTGGTGGAAGTGCTGTCTATGTTTCTGGGCACTTCTTTTCAGGTTGAAATCAGTTAATAATAAAGTTTTTCACTCTAGCCTTCCTCTGCAACCTGTCTCCTGTGTCCTTAGGGGTGGCCCTCTCATGTGGGTAAGCCTCTAGCCTGGGATGGAGGCCCCAGTTTGGAACTTTTAGGTTTATTTATTTCACAAGTCTTGTTTCTAAAGTCAGGCGTCAGAGATAGGGCAGTGACCCCTGTCCTCAGCAACTCAGCAGATAGGCCTGCTGACCTGAAGAATCTGGGCTTTGGTTTTCTTATCAGCTTAATGGGATAATATCTGTAACCTAAATAGAACAGTAGGAATTAGGAAGGGCGTGAAGGGCTCAGGGTCTTTCCCCTACCTGTTAGGCTATACTCCAGGGGCAGAGATTAGACACCAGAGGACCCCAGGGAGCCCTGCCAACTGGGCTGGCTGCCCCTCATCCCCAGCACTCCAAGGGCAGTTTGTTTACCTGATGCCTGCTCAATCCCCACGGACTGAACAGGACCCCCATCAACCCCGATTACTAGCCAAGCTGGGTCTCTCTAGGATCCCAGCTCTGAAAGTACATGGGACACCTCTACGATAAAACAC